>NC_059113.1:10730633-11051258 GCF_020740685.1 Jaculus jaculus | reverse complement strand
GTCTTTTTCTTATCTCTGACTCTTCTCAGCGACGACATTTAAAATTAACTAATTAGCTGGTTGCCAATAAATAAATAAATAAATAAGTAAAGTTGTGACGTAATATTATTACATTCCTATTATTGTCGTAGTGTTTGTGAATTTCTGAACTGTGACTGCGTGTCTGTGCCACCATATTTGAACCTCACAACTTGTGACATAGGATCAAAAGTTTCATCAGTGGGAAACTGAGGCTCAAGGACTAAGGGTTTCTTCCTCCTCCCCTTCTCCCCTTCCTCTTCCTCTGACTTTCCTATCACTTTTAGCCTCTCACTTTGTGTGTGTGTGTGTACTTATGCATGAGTGTATGCAAGCCAGAGGACAACTTTGGGTATCCTTCCTCAGGAAAGAGGTCCACCATCTTCTTGAGGCAATATCTCCTATTGGTGCTGAGTTTGCCAATTGGGTTAGACTGGCTGGCCAGCTAAACTCAGAGTCCACCTATCTCTGTCTCCCCAGGACTTGGATTAGAGATATGCACCACCATAACTGGCTTTTTAAAAACATGGCTTCTAGAAATAGAACTCAGGTCCTCATGCTTACAGCAATTACTTTACCTATTGTTTTATCTCCCAAGTACCCTCTTCCTTTTTTGGGCAGCTCATTTCTCAATACATATTCAGAACTGAGTCAGGTAAGGATATATGCCAGGTCAAGGAAGCTATAACAATTTAAAGTGGAGTGTCAGCGCTTAGCAGGTTTATTCCAGTGTATTGATTAAATGTATCCAATCAGCAGACTATAGAGCCCGTGCTCAAGGAAACAAGCAACCAATAGGAACAAAACCTCCGCAGGCTTTCATAAACATTTTACTGACAAAGACTACAATGTAACTTTCATAAATATTTCACAAATTAAAGAGGAAAATGATACTGATTCAGCAAATAAGGGATTTCAGTAAAAAATGATGATTTTTGTAAAAGATCACATAGAAACTATGGAATTGAACAGTATGACAATTAAAGTGAACATCTTATTGCTTGAGCTTACTAGCAGATTTGAGTTGGCAGAAGAAAGTGTTAGTGGGACTGAAGATAGATCAATACAAATCATCTAGCCTAAAGATTAGAGAACAAAAAAAAAATGGAAGAAAAATAAAAGAGCCTCTGAAACTTGTGAGCACCAAATAAGCCAATATACATGTGGGAAATCTAGAAGGAAAAAAAAAAAAAAAAAGAGAAAGAAAGATAAATGGACACACTTTTTTTAAGAAACAGTGATCTCTGAACTCCCAAATTTGGTGAAAAACATATGGTTACCTAAAAACAGCCAATGAGCCCCATGTAAAGTAAGTCTAAAGAGCTAGCCTGTTCTATATATGAATGTAAAGCAAAAAGCATGGAGAGAAGGGGACAATTCAATTATAATTGGAGATTTTCACATCACACACGTACTATTTGAAGAAACAGCTAGATGGGAAGTGTCATGGTTTGAGTTCTGACTCCCCAGAGGCTGGGTTCCCAGAGCCCAGGTTGAGGAGTTGGTGGAACTTAGAAGTGACAGGAACCTGGTACATGTCCTATGTCCCTTCTCTGCATGTACTGCTTGCCACTGCTGCATGCATTCGTGACACTATGATGCCATTCTCCATGTTGTGATGTCACCAGAAGTCCTAGACCAGAGCCAAGGATCGTGGTGTCTGCTTGTTATTAAGCATCTAGAATGTTGAGCTCGGTAACCCTCTTTCCTTTATGAAGTATCTAGCCTTGGGAATTTTGTTGTAACAACAGAAAATAAACTAAGATGAAAATTCACCAAAGATATATACGATTGGAACAACCTTAAAGACTAGTGTGATTTAACTGATATTTATGGACAGATTCAAGCCAAAAGAGAATACGCATCCTTTTAAAAAAAAACAACATGAACCATTTTCCAGAAAATACCATAAGCTTGTCTTTAAATTAAATTTTGATAGATTAAAAACCAAATAAAATCATCTAACTATTTCTCTCTATAAAATAATTAAATTAAAAATCAAAAACCAAAAGAAATTTGGTAAATCAGTAAATATTTTGAAATTAGATGAAACAATCTCTGAAGCAAAGATAAACCCACAAGGAAAATTAGGAAATATTTTGCACTGATGAAATAAAAGGTATTACATACTAAGATTGATGGAATGTACCCAAAGCAATAATGGAAAACAGAGGCAAATGTATAGGTTTGACCACTTATAGTGGAATGTTTCTATGTTTGTTTATTTGAGCTTATTAGAGGGAGTAAGAATGTGGAAAAATCCAGGAAAAAGAATTTAAGATTCACATGGAAATGCCTCATTTAGTTCCACTTTGGATCATGTGGAGTCTGTGCTGGAGCTTAGGGAAGGCAGGAGTTGAAATGTAACTTCCTTCTCTGGGGTTTTCTCAAAGTCAGGTAAGGAGCATGGTGGAGACAGGGCCTGGCCCACCAGGTAAAGTGGATGTAGATGGAGGGCACCTGTGGACAGGGAGGAGAACGAGTCTGCCCCGTGCCATGTGTCCTTTCTCCTTTGCTCGTTGCATCTGTCACCAGACCGGACCAGCTGGCAGGGTAGACAGCTTTATGAAAATTCTCATCGCAACTCCCCCGATCCCTGGGGATATGTAGGAATGACCTGCAAATAATAACAAAGTGGTTATTTACTTACCAGTTATGATATGTCTAGCGCTGTGCTAAAGCAATTTATTTAACTCCAGGAAAAAGGTATAATTTGTATTTTGACTTATTTTTCTTGGCATGTGTGCAGTATGTGCAGTGTGTCTCTGTGTGCATGGTGCATGCACATGGGTGCGCAGATGGGCATGCCCCATGTGCACATGCGGACAGTAGAAGAGGATACCTTCCTGTCACTCCTTCACCTTATTTCTCGGAGACAGGCTGTCACTGAACCTGGATGTTGCCTTTTTTTTTGGTTAGACTATGTGGCCAGGATGACCTTTCAGTTTTTCTGTCTCCACTCCACCCATCCTTCAAATGCCGAGGTTACAAGCATGTGCGGCTGTGTGTCTGTTTTGAATGCAACACGTCCCCCATGGCCTCAAGTGTTTTTGACTAAGCTTCTTACCTAATCCTCAGCTGGTGGGGCCTTTGGGTGGTGAGACATTGCTGGAGGAGCTGTGTCATCACTAGGGGGTGGACATTAAAGATCAGTTGGGTGTTGATAACTAGCTCATGCAGACCATTTTTCTTCCTGCTACTGTGACAAGATGTGACACCCTGGCTACATGTTCTGCCATACTTTGCCTGCCACCACGAAATGTCCCCTCAAAACTAAAGTGAAAATGTGCCTTTTCTCCCATAAGCTGCTTCTGGTTGAGTGTATTGTCCTAGCAAGTAGGCAGTAACCGCTACACCATGGATGAAATTTTATGTGAGTGCTGGTGATTGAACTCAGGTCCTTATGCTTGTGCAGCCAGTGCTCGGATCTGTTGAGCCATCTCCTCAGCCCCCAGTTTTATTTCTATTTCTTTTAAGGTAAGCCATCTGATGCATGAAGATATCAGACAACTTGGCCAAGGTCATCTGACAGAGGAGAGGAGCTTAAATGTGAGTCCAGACAACCTTTCTTCTCAGCCTGGGTGTATTGTCCTTATATTAATTAGACTTCCAACTTGGGCTGTTTGGGGATGGCAAGAGGGCAGGTGCATCTTCAGTATGCCAGCTCCTTGCTGTGGCTCCCCAACTCAGTCCTTGCCCCTCCCAGTGTGCTGCCCTTGCGACCCTGGGGAACCCATAATGGGTGTCTCTTCCTTTCTACCTCCTGCTCTGCTGAATCCTCCTCCAGCTGCAAAACCATTCTGGCATTTCCAGCCTGATGTCTAGTGAATTATGTTTCTCCAAATTGCTACATTAATAAGGGCCATGTGTTCCTAGAGGATCATTAATTACAGACACATTTTTATTTCCCTCTGAAATATGTCTTGTGTTTCTGCTCCACGTGGCTTGGGCACAGTTTTGCCCAGTGTGCCTGCATGTTGCTGCTGACATCTGTCTCTCACCTCCTGGGGAGAACGGTTCTTGCATTCCTTGCTCTCTGGGTCTTTCTTCCTCCTTGGTGGGCATGTCTCTCCTCCAAAGGGAGCTTCTTCTCACAAGCTTGTGTGGGATAAAGGTTTCCTTTTCTCAAATCCAACGATGGTCCCCACCATGCCACTACTGTGTGATAGGCCCTGATGACACGTGCACTGTGAGTGGACCTCCCTAAAGGCAAGTTTAATAGAAAAGGAAGATATGAAACAACAAGAGCCAAACACTGAAAAGGATGCAGTGAGTGAGTTCGCAAAGACAGTACGCTGCCTGGAGGACGGGAAAACCCTTTGTTCAAATTGCTTTCATGTTTGTGCACGCGTGCATGTGTGTGTGTGTGTGTGTGTGTGTGTGCGCAAACCAGTGCATGTGGAGGTCAGAGGACAACCTTCAGATCCGTCCTCACCTTTCTCCTCCTGTGAGGCTAGGATTCTCACTCACTTCCCCCTCTGTGAGCTTCATGGAAATGCTCCTATCTCTGCCTTCCTTCTCAACACGGGCGCACCCTGGTTCTCTAGAAGCTTGCCCCAGTTCCCGTCTATTACTACAAGGGGAGCTGAGATCTCAAGTCCTCAGCATTTTGGCACTTTATCCCCTGAGTTATCACCTCGTCCCCAGGAAAGCTCTTTTTTATGATAGCTCAAGGACAGTAGTTAAGTCTTATTGGGTGGGGGGTACCTACGTGGGGCTCATATCAGGATCATTAGGCAGACAGCTCATAATTTTTGCTGCGAAATAAATTTTACAGTGTGAGTTGTTTCTTTTTGAGACTGGCTATCTGTACAAGATGTTGTGTTGTGAATCTATAGAGGTTAGGCCTCTGAAGCTCTAATCCTGCTCATTAAAGAGTGAAATTCTCAAACATGTTGTCCCCATGAGTGGGAGTCAGGTAGCACTTTCAAGCAGTCAGGGTGACCCTTGAAAGTGAAAAGGTAGGGTGGTCTGCACTTGCTAGAAATCAGAAGATGATCTGACTTCTTATCTCTTGCCTGGTTCCCTAAACCTGTTTTTTTCCTCTTGGGAGGGAGATTTCGCCTAGGATTTAAATCTAATCCTAACACTGTGATTGCTCAAGCTAAAACCCTGGAACTTGGCTAGCCTCTTCCTGAGACAGCCCCTAGCCCAAACCAATCAACAGTCCCTCTGGCTCGCCTGAGTCAGAAGGTGGGACCCGCCACCATCAGGTCATAAATACGCTTGTTGGGGAAGGACAAGATCTCTGTGCTGCCTGACATCTCCTGAACTTCCAGCTTCTGGTGAGTTCTTCCTCAGCTTGGCCCAACTGGGCCGAACCAAGAGGGGAGCCCTTCCACAACCTGGACTCTCCACAAAGGCTCTTGACTCCTCCAGCTCCCCACACATGGCAGGAGCTCTTTGAACTTTTTATTACCTTTTTTTTCCACGTTTTTTCCAGCCCCCCCCCCCATGCAGTATCTGAAGCCACGTGGGTGTCTTTCCTCAGTTCTGTACTTCCTGAAATAAATACAATACTTTAATCATTATCCTTCTCAGTCTTTTTTTATTCAATTCTTTGATTAAAAGTAGACCTGGACCTAGGGTTTAGGATACAAGGACTTTGCTTAACCCCTACCACCCCTTTAAACAAAGATAGCTTTCAGCCAGGGCTTGTTAAGGTTAACTTTACTTTTTCTGGTCCTGCTCAGAAGCAGCCATGGCTTTGCACGGAGCCCAGCCTGCTGTGAGGCAAAACAGACTTGTCCTTGTTCTGCGGCTAAGATTAGCTGGGCACAGCCGTCCCATCCAGAGTGGCATCAGAATGGCATTCACCATCCCCTCAAAGACCCTTCTGAATTTAAGGTGGTTCCTGTAAATGGGATGACCTAGGTAAGTGGGAAGTGCAGAGTCTTTGCCTCTGTCCATGTGGCTCTCAAAGTCAGATATAGCGTCAGACTGCATGTGCAGACCAAAGCTCCGAGAAGACGAAGACCTGGGAGGAGGAGAAAGCCTGCAGGAGCTCTCTGCTCTCCCATAGTGGGTTAGAAGTTCTCTCATTGCATTCACTCTCGAGGGAGAATCCCAGGATAGTACATAGAGCCTGTAACTGGGAACGCTCCCTACCTTCACTGTATCATTCCTATCCCTAGAAATGGGCTACCTCAGGATTTCGATTCCTTACTCAACTTGGTCATCCACACAGGGCTTTCTTCTGTCTCTATCTTGGGGCTTGCAACCATGGCTGCCTATGAGAATCACCTGGGAAAACTTTCTAAAACCTCATGCCTAGGCCACCCTGTACCCCCACTCTGCCCAACTCAGAATGGCCAAGAGTGAAACATATGTAGGTGCACCAGTTGCCCCCAGAGCTTCTCTTCTTTTGCAATTTCCCCATGCAGGCAAGTTTAAGAAACAGTTCTAATTCTTGCTTCGCAGTGCAGAATCCATTACAGCAATGGGAACAGTGTCTGGGAGCTGATCAGAAATGCAGACTCTCAGGCCCCACCCCAGACTCACGGAGTCGGAATCATCTACATTTTAATTAGAACTCCAGATGATTTAAAGTTTGCAAAACACTCCAGCTCAACTGTGGTTTTCAAACTTTTGCATGTGAAAGAATCACCCAGAGAGCTTGTTAAAAATAAAAATCCAATTCAGTAGGAATGGGATGGGACTAGGAAACTACTTTTTTTTTTTTTTTTAACAAGGTCCCCAGCTAATTCTGACATGGTCAGGTCCTGGCATCACCTTGAGATGTGCTGTGTCTAGGATTTGGGCTGAAGCCCCAGTATGGGTCCCATTCACCTGAGGAGACTCTCAACTCTATGCCGGTAGCAGCCTTGTTCAGAGAGGAGAGGTTTTGTGGGTCAGGGGAATACATCTAGATGATTAGACCTTCCACCCTTGTCTAAGATGGCGGAGCTCTCTGGTCCCCTTGAAGGCAAGTCCTTAGATCACTTGTCCCCAGCTCGCCAGCATCTGCAGTTTTCTAGTTGAGAGATACATCACATACCATGAGATTCATCATTTCAAGTGTTCAAGCCGGTGTTTTTTTAGTAGGTTCATTTAGTTTTGCAATCATCACCACTATCTAATTCCCAAGCATTTCCACACTTCCCAGAGATACCCTGAACTCATTAGCAGCAATCGCAGTTTCCTTTCTTCCTTATTCCCTTGCAACCACTCCTCTACATTCTGGCTCTGTGGCCGTGGCAGCTGAGGACATTTTGTATCTGTGGACGCATGTGGCAAGGTTATGTCTTCCTCTTCCATGTACTGAGGGGTTTATAGGTTCTTTTGTGCCGTAGCATGTCAGCAGGTTCACGGTTTTTCTTTTCCAGCTTATTGTATGAGCTTTTTCTGGGAGATTGTGAATATCATTTACCCCTTATATATTCTTTTTTTAAAAATTATTTTTATTTATTTATTTGAGAGAGTGAGAGAGGCAGACACACACACACACACACACACACACACACACACACACACAGAGAGAGAGAGAGAGAGAGAGAGAGAGAGAGAGAGAGAGACAGAGACAGAGACAGAGACAGAGACAGAGACAGAGACCCAGAGAGAGAATGGGCATGCCAGGGCCTCCAGCCACTTCAAACAAACTCCAGATGCATGCACCACCTTGTGCATCTGGCTTACATGGGTCCTGGGGAATTGAATCCAGATCCTTTGGCTTTGCAGGCAAATGCCTTAACTGCTAAGCCATCCCTCCAGCCTAACCCCTTATATGTTCTTAAGGAGGGGTTGGACCTCTTCTCATATAGCCAACCATTGATGGCCCCTATCTTATGCTGGTCTCCTAGTCATTGTAACTGCTGAGAGTTCACGAAGGCAGTAGCCATGCCATGCCCAAGGCAAAGTGCTCCACAAGGCTACCTATAACTTCGGGCTTGGTCAATCTTGAGTGTCCACAGGCAGTCCCTTTCCTCAAGTCATTGTTGTGGTGCTATCTCTTAGTCCCTTAGCCCCCCCCCACCCCAACCCTCAAGCTTTCTCAGACAGCAGTATTGGCTTCACACTGGGCACCTCTGAGTGTCACTCGAATAAGAATGGGCTATATGATACAATTTCCTCATTGCCCACATGAGGAAACTGAGCTTCTGCAAAGTGTCTGGTACAGTCCGGAGCTGCCTATGACAGAAAAGGAAGCTATTGAAATGGGGAGAAAGAGCTTAGGTGAAATGGTGGAGAAACTGGGAATACATGAAATGCCAAGAGGCAGCTATGCTCAGGTCTGGAACACCTTCCCCACCTGAGGAGAGAAAAACGAAGCCTCAGGCTGAGATTTATATCTAGGATTTTCAAGTTTTCAGAAGAGAGTGCAGAAAAGACACATTTATTGAGAGATGATAAATTCCCTCTTTGCAGATTTATTAGAACTTGTATAGAGCTGCATCATAGATTTTTTTGGCAAAAGCTTTAAACTTTTATGCCCTATCATAATAGCAAATGAAGTCCGGTAAGCAGTTTAAATAATTCTTGGTTAAATGCTCCTCCCTTGATGCCTCTCCGAGCCCCTGTTCTTCCAGCTGGGCCCAGATGGAGGGAATGGGTACATTCCCCTTGGGAAGCTCAGCTTCAGGGGCTCAAGAATTGAGAATGGTAGAGTTGCTTTAATCTGGACTTCAGGCAGGGGCCAATCAGAGTGAATAAAAAGAAGGGAAAACTGATTGTTAACCAATGTTTACTGTATAGTTGGTTCTTCATGGAATGTAGTGTGGAGCAGATCTTCTCCACTGAGTGTGACCTCCTCTTCTCCCCTTCCTCTTTACTTACTCAGATCCAATCCTATTGGCCTCTTTGCTGTTTCTCAGGAGCAGCAAGCCCTTTGAGGCCTCAGGGCCTTTGCGTAACCTAAGCCCCTTCTAGAAAGGTCTTCTTTTAGATACACTTATGGCATGCTCATTCACTGATTTGCAGGCTTTCCCTTAAATGTCCCTTATCAGAGAGACTTCCTGTGACTTCAAAAAAAAAAATTTTTCCCTCTGCTGCTCATGTTGACTCTATCCTGCTTTACAATTAAATCATCTAACCAACTCAATGGGAGAAAAGTATACAATAGAATTGAGAAACATTTCACAGAAGAAGATGTCTAGATGGCAAATAAGCTTATCAAAGCCTGTTCAGCATTAAAGTTGTTAAGTAATTGCCAATTCGAAGCACATCCACAAAGTCCTACTGGTTCATTAGAACAGTTGTATGAATAGCACTGATCCTATACTCCGTGGACACAATGTTGGACTAACCAAAACTCTCACCTACTGCTGGTGGGGATGTAATTAGGAAACAGATTAAAAAGTTAAAGGTTAAAGTTACACTGACTTTATGGCCCGATCACTTCTTGTTTTATATTCAGGAGAAATAAAAGTTTACATTCTGGGGCTAGGCCAAAAGGCTCAGTGGGTAAAGCAATTGTCATGAAAGCATGTGGACCTGAGTTCAGATCCCCAGAACCCATGTAAAGCTGGACATAGGTGGTGTGGAGAGTATTATCCCAGTACCGCTACAATGAGAGGCAAGGCTGAGGCAGGAGAACCCTCAGAAGCTCTTTGAGTAGCTAGCCTGGTGTGCACAATATAGTACAGCAAGAAGCCCTGCATCAAACAGGGAAGAAGACAAGAAATACCACCATGTGCTCTCCTCTCACCTCCACAAGCACACAGTAGTCTGTGCGTGCCTGTACACACACACAGGAGCACATGCCTACATGCGTGTCATACACACATAAGAGATTTTAAAAGATGGGCTGGGAAGATTGCTCACTAGTTAACGGCACTCGCTTGTAAAGCCTGGCGACCCAGTCAACTCCCAAGCCACCCACATAAGCTGGATGCAGAGAGTGGTGCAGGCATTTGCAGCAGTGAGAGATCCTGGCAAACCCACATACACATATGTACAAGTAAATAATTTATCATGAAAGATAGAAAAACACTTACATTTGTATAAAACCTTGTATTCTATTCTTTTTTTTTTTTTGAGGTAAAATGTCATTTGATTTCCAGCTGTGTTCCTCATTCACCACAGGCCCCTGACCTTATGGCTGGGGTCTCATGGGTCTCCCGTGTGCCTGGGGCTCCACTGAGCGCGTCATGTCAGTCTCCAGTTGGAATTGTGTTTCTTATTTGTATGGCTTCTCTCTCTCTTTTGAGATTGTGTGTGTATGTGTTGGTATACAGTGTTGTGTGGTAGATGATATATGGTCCCCTGTGTGCACATGTATGTGCACAGATGCATGTGTACCATGCACATGTGTGCAGAGGCCAAGAGAGAACTTCACATGCCCTTTTCTCCCACTCACCTATGTATTCTTGAGATGGGGTCACTTCCTCAACCTGGAGCTGCTGCGTTTTTGGTCAGTGAGCCACACTGATTCTCCCTTCTCTGCCACCCCTCAGACTGGAGTTGCAAACCTACATGGTCACACCTAATTTTATTTTTTCTAACATGGGTTCAAGGAAGTTGAATTCCAGTGGTCTCAGTCCTACCAGGCCCTAATTCTTAAGCAGAAAGCACTCTTAACCTCTGAGCTATCTCTTCCAACCCACTGTATTGCCTCATTATCTCAGTGGAATTTATCTTCATATTCATTCATGTTACTTTGTGGTCCAATCATTTATTTATTTTATTGCTGAATAATATCTGTCATATGAGCACAGTACAATTTGCTTACAAGCTCCCCTATTAATAGACACTGGATTTTTTTCCCCATTTTGTGTCTATAACAAATGAAGTTGGCAATGGAGTCAGGATGAATGGGTGGAAGGGTTACGAAGGAGAATGAAGAAACTTCCAGAGATGATAGAGCTATTCATTATGTAGATTGTAGTTGTTTTTTTCACAGACATAAAAATGCATCAAATTTTAGACTTTAAATATGTGCAGCTTGTTGCATGGCAATTACACCTCACAAAATCTGTCAAAGGAAAGATGGTTCTCATCCCCAGGCAAAAGAACTGAATTTGTAGGTCACAGGGACAGAAGTTCTACATCAGGACTTCTAGCAGGATTTCTAGTCCAGATAGTCTGTGGAGCAGAAGCATCCCAGGAACTTTACTTACTCTAGTAACTTCCAGAAGCCCAAGCCGTCATGTTGGTGGGGGAAAGATGTCTATGCTTTGTCTGTTGACTTTTCCTTCCAGAGCCTCACTTTGAGCTACCCGTTCCTTTTTTGTGTGCAATAAAGATCTCATGTTGATTTCCAGCTGTGTTCCTCATTCACCACAGACCCGTGACCTTATGGCTGCGGTATCATGGGTCTCCCGTGTGCCTGGAGCTCCACTCAGCTCATGGTGTCAGAGTCTCTAGTTGAAATCGTAGATTTGCTATTGCTTCTTGCAGCTCTGTTGGCTGTTTGATTCTTGTATTTGAGGCTCTGTCATTAGTGTATAAACATAGTTGTATGTTCTCTTTGTGAGCTGACCCCTTTTAGTAGGCACGGATACCCTGCATCCCTCAAAGTATTTACTTTTAAATCTTCCTTGTTTGATATCACCATGACTACCTTACATCAGCTTTCTTCGGATAAATACTGGCATGATGTTTTTCCTTATCCATCTTTAGTTTTCAACTATTATATAATTATATTTAAAATAGATTTCTTGTAGACAACAACACTTAATTAGTCTTCCTTGTTAATGCAACTTGGGGATATATCTTTTGGTTGGTATTGTTTTAATCATTTACATTGAACGTGATTATTAGTAAAATTGGATTTATATGTGTATCCTGATATTTGCATTCTATTTGTCCCATTATTGCCTTTGTTCTCTTGTCTTTTTCCTGCTTTCTTTTGGATAAAGTACTATTTTATTATTATATGTATGTATCTGTTTTGCTGGCTTATTAACTATTCTCTCAATTTATTATTTACAGTACTAGTAAAGTACATATTTTGCTATGTTATGCTCAACTTTTAATAAGATTGCATCCATTCATGTGTATTATGGAAACCATACTCCATTATACCCTTGTGCTGACCTCCTTGTCTTAATACTAGGGTTCTCTTATATTTGCTTTTACAGGTATCATAAAACTTAAATACATTGTTGATATGTTTGCATTTGTCAGCTATATTTAATAAAAGGAGATTTGTAAAGGTGAAAGCATTTTATATTTACCTACACATTTTCTGTTCTGGAAGCCTGTTTTTTGCATTTGTGAAGATTGGGATAGCATCAGTCAAGCAACAAGAATTTTCTCACATAATTTCTATGGATCGTGTGCATTTAATCTGAATGGGAGCAGCTAAACTGGGCAGTTCTGACTCAAGATCTCCTGTGAGGCTTAGTCAATTTGTAGCCAACATGTTGGGCTTCTGAAAGTGCTAGAAAGAAAATATCTTACAATGCCAGCCATGTGGGTGTTGTAATGAGGTATTGCTCTTGGGCTGGAAGTGAGGCTTCCTCGATTTTAGTGTAAATTCTGGGTGCTGAGTATGGCTGAGAGCAGACATTTGTGGGGAGAGTGACATGGGTAGGCAGGGAACAAGAGAGCTGCGTGAGCCTTTCAACCCAGGTCGCAAGGCAGTTGGTCGAGGCCCTGCGGTAGAGGGGCACGAGTGGGAGTTACAGTGAGGAGGGACGCGTGAGACTTCGTGCTGATAGCACCACGCGGTCACCTTGGAGCTTCTTGCCTTTACAAAGCTCTCTGTACATACAGTACGGCCTCCCATGGTGTCTTTTAGCTGGTTTCTGGAAGGCTTTTAGACATTTCTGCACAATGTTGTAGCTTTCTCACAATGAGATTGTACAAAAGAGGCATTTCAGGCGAGCCTGGCACTGGCTGGACAGGGTGTCAGAGGCTGGGGTGGGGGTGGGGGGCTCCATGGAAAGAGCAGCGAAGCTGCATCAAAAGGGAAGGCTGGGAGATTTTCCAACCAAAAGGTATGCTGCTGACTTCCTTGGACATTCATTATCTCCACTAGCTTCCATAGTATCCATTTATTCATTCATGTCTACTTTTAAAATTTATCCAACATGTGCTTTGGGCTAGACTTTTCGAGCACAGCAGTGGTATGTCTGTGTTCTCCAAAGTTTTCCGCATAGCTGGGGAGAGACTAAAGCACCGACCCAGCCGTCTACCTCGCTGCTATCTCGTTACCTGCCGGGACGTCCCTGAGTACCAGCAAAGGAAGCATTGGCGGGATCAAGGGGAGGAGAGATGTCTGCGAGGACATCATAGTGCCCAGCTGGCTGCCTGTCCTCAGCCTCAGGCCTTCTTCCCCCGTTCCTCTCCTGGGTGACTCAGGTGGAAGGGTTTGGGAGTGCAGCTTTTAGCATAAGTCAACACCGCCCTGCTCCTGGGAGCTCAGGTGCTGCTCACATGGACCCAGCGACTCCGCAGATTCACTTTTCTTGCCAGAGTCAATATGCGGAAGATTAAAACACACATGGTTTTGTTTTACAGTCTCCCGGGAGCATCAGACCTGTGGTTTTCTGTGTAAATACAAAACTTGGTTGGATCTTCCCAACCTTATTGTGCTGGCAGAATTTAGCTTTCTTATCCCAGTTCCATGTATCCAGAGAGCTATGGAGAAAGCACAAAGACTACGTTGGAAGAAAGGCACAGTGCTTCACAGTGCATCTGTGTGTGTGCGTGTGTGTGTGTGCTCATGCCTGTGTGTGGTGTATACTGTGTGTGGTGGTTGGAATATAACATGTCCCCCAGAGCTTTCTGTGTTTGAATACTTAATACCCAGTCGATGGCTCTGCTTGGGTCTACTATGGAGCCTTTGGAAGGTGGAGCCTTGCTGGAGGAAATGTGGCACTGGGGGCGAGTCTTGGGTGTTACAGCCCACCTCTGCTTCTGGCATTCTGCGCACTCTCCTTACTCACTGCTGATGAGACGATGGGATGCCTGGCTCTCTGCTCCTGCCGTGTTTTGCCCCACCATGATGAAATTTCTACTAAAAACTGCAAGCTGGAAGTGAACTCCTTTTTTATCATAAGCTGCTTCCAGTCATGTGTTTTGTCCCAAGGACAAGAAAGTCACTGATATGCCCCGTGTGTGTGTGTGTGTGTGTGTGTGTGTGTGTGTGTGTGTGTGTATGAGCATGTGTAAGGTCAGGATGGTGGGCCCATCTCCCACTGTCAACATCTAAATCCTCTGATTCCTGCATTTATTTCAATGCAGTATTTGTATCTTTCACTGTGTCTCATCGAAAGACAAGCCACACTGCTTATTTGTTGACAAGCAGCAAGGTGAGGTGGGAAGGCCAGTGATCTGGAATCAATTTGTACAGGTTGCGTGTATAAAATTCACAATCCTTGGCCCCAGCTCAATCCTGCTGGGTGAGGTGGCTCCCGAGAACCTGACATTTTACAAAGTACGATGGTTTGCATAGATAATGTGCCCCACAAATCCATGTGTTTTTATGCTTGGTTTTTAGCGCTGTTGAGAGATTGCAGACTCTGGGACCTGCTGCTTAGCCAGAAGATACAGGCCACTAAAGGTGGGCTTTGAAAGCTGTGCCTATTTACAGTTTTGTCTGCTACTTCTGCCTGCTGATCTTCCAAGATGCGAGGAGTTCCTGCCTCATGCTCCACCAGGATAGACTCTACGTACCCTGAAACAGTGAGCCAAAACAAACCTCTCCATCCCTACATTGCACTTGCAGGTATTTGGACCCAGTGATGGAAACACAATTAATATGAGTTCATATGAGTAATTAATTCCTTATGCATCCTAGTATCAGAGGACCATGGCGCTCACAGCATAGGGTTCCATGTGCCACACTGTGAAGGCTGCCTTTCCCTCAAGGATATTCGTTGAACCCGAGGACACCATCAGCTAACTCTAGAAGCTATTCCCTGTTTCGAGGCACTTTGGGGAAGAAGGGGCAAGGTTAAGTATGTCATTTCCTGCTTGGATGGGGCTGCCACAGGGTGACCAGAACAACCCTACCTCTGACTGACCCTTGCTCTCCAATCTGCTTAGGGATGAGGAGTTGTCCAGTCTACAGCTGAAATAAAAGCCAGGGGCTGGAGCATTCATGTCCACCTTAGGCCCATGTTCATGTGCCACCTGCTGCTACAGACCCTTGCCCCAGGAGAGGATGGCGGTACATCTGCGGTGACCTGACGTCATCCCAAGCTTCCTATCACACTCACCAGACTCTCCACAAGCCCAGCTACTGGAACAAGTTGTCTTTTCTTCCCCAAAGCTGCTGCTGGGCTCCTGGAAGGCTCTGTGTTCCCAGAGCTGGAAGACTTTTCAGTGTTTGAAATGATTTTTTTTTTCTTTCTTTCTTTCTTTTTTTCCCATGTTGGGGTGGAACCAGCCCACTCCATGAGCAAAATCTTTCGTGCTGAGAAGCAGCAGAAAATTGGCAAGGCTTAATAAACCTCATGCCTGACGTGCTCCTGTGGCTATATATCAAAGGGAAAACAAATATATTGACTAATTCCTCTCGGAAGAACATCCATAAATTACAGCTGTTTGAAATCAGCCTGTTGTGGAGAAAGGTTACAGATGATGTCATCTGTACTGTGAAAGGTATCACCGCATCACTCCAGGTCTCACTTTCCCTTCAGCCTCTTAGCTCTGAGTGTGGAATGGCCACTCTGGGCACATCAGGTGGCCTTGGGGTGGGAGTGGGATAACACCTAGTGCTTATTTGTATTTTTGGAATCCCCTTCACCACTGTGATTCTCCCTAGGGCCCATTGAAAAGGAAATAAGTGCTCAGAGGCAGAATAACAGACAGTGTCTGTGGGTCAGGGAAAACTAAGCAGATGTGAATTTACTGACCATTGCCTTGTGCTCTGGGTTGAGGGACTTAGACAAGCCTGAGTGCAGCTCTCCTACGTGACTTCTGCTGCCAACTACCCACCTGATGATTTAGATGGCTCAGCTACTGTCCCTCATCTTACTGGCTACCTGGGAGCTTTACTAAGGTACATCCAAACTCCTCTGTCCTGAAAGTTCACTGTAGATATCAAAGATGGGAACTTCCAGTGTATTTTCTTTTATGTTGCTTGGGAAAGAACTGACTTCTCTACCCACAAGTGGCCACTGTCAGGACCAGACCAGGAAAAGACGTCATCAGTGCTCCACACGGACGCAAGTGTGACACTGACTTACCATCATTGATATGTTCAAAACCAGCCCGGCTTCTGTGAACACCTTAGGCTGCTGCTGTAACCCTCATCTGACAATGAGAGGAATGGAACCCACCGGCGCAGAGACGTCCATGCAGTGTAATTAATACAAGTGGATGACTAGTACTCCTATCTTCTCCACGTCTGACCGCCATCCCCCCGACAGAAGGAGTGGCTTTAGGCTTAGCTAAGCATCAGCATTACCTGGGATGTGTGCAAATAGACTTGGGCTCCAGCCCCAAGGAGACTAAGTTGCTGAGCCTGCATCAAGTTCTGAAATAATACTCACAGTCTTGATGTATCTAGGGTAGGAATTCCTGGGATTGGCACAGGATTTGATGGAAGGTGGGTCATGCTGGTCTTTCCCTGGCATGTTTTACTAACCAAGAGTACCTATCTATGGCACTAAGCTCCCCTGATCTGATGCCTTCCTTAGGCTGTCTCAAATGAGCTTTTAGGATTGGCACACAAGGAGATACCTGGGGCCTTTCCAATGGGCAGACTCCTTGAGAAAGGGACAAGAAAACAGGGCCTGTAGAAGGGTGGTACAGTGTACCTGTGCCAGAGAACAGGCTGGACTCCACCATTGTAATGTGGCTTGATTTGCTAGCTGGGCAAGTACAAATAGATTCTGTGTTTTCCACTCCTATTTCGCACTGCCTCAGGAAGGGCTCTCATACCTCCCCGCAAGACACAGGGTCTCTTCTTATGGTGGTCTGTGCCCTGTCTTAGCTAGGTGCACTCTGGCTCCTTTACAGAAGGTGTAGGAATAGACAGAGCTGTGCTGAGGCAGGCGGACCACCCTATGTGTCTGATTGCAGTAATTGTGCAGGTTTTGAGCTTGTCTACATGTACCCGTCGGTGGCAGCCACCCACTCAGTTTCTCTTGGAAAGCCTCTTGGCTGCCGCTCTCATACGCACAGGTTCCTATGTACACAAATACGCATGGCCCAAGGCATAGCTTGGCCCACTCTGGCTTCACTCTATCCCATGTAAGCCAGATGTACAAGGGGGCCCATGTATCTGGAGTTTGTTTGCAGTGGTTGGAGGCCCTGGCATGCCCACTCTCTCCCTTTATTTCTCTCAAATAAATAAATAAATAATATATTTTAAAAAATAGCCACTGACGCACTCATGGATGCATCTGATTGGACTTCCACTTGTTCTCTTTCTCTGCTGAGAGCCCTAGGAGCCAGCCACCTCCTCCTTGTCTCCTTAGGAGGTCTAGCAAAGGTTGTGTGTGGGTGGGAGAGTGGTACTTGAATGAGCTCCTGCCTCCTCTCCCTACTTTCTTCTAGAACATTTGTTTCCTAGAACCATAGGCTAGAACAGGATGTGGGGAAACAGGGGGGGCTCCTCTGGTATTTTGTGCATTGAGAAGGGAGAGTTCCAATTTCTTGGGTGAGGAGTGTCCGATTTGCAAGGCAGGGATAAGATCTACAGACTTCTCAGTGGGACTGTGCACAGAACATGACTCAGACGTAGGAGCTCTGGGAGGTAGAAGACACTTTTGGCCAGCGCCCTGACAGGTGAGGAGATCAGCGTAATGCCTTCCAGCGCATTCACCATTTGCTTGCCTGCCTTGCTTAATATTAACTCTAATTTTGTTTCTAAACTATTGTGAAGGAATATTGACTGTTTAGGGCATATAGTTCTGTGAATTTTAACATAGACACAGATATGCTTCCAGGTATACATATATCCATCTGTGTGTGTGTGTGTGTGTGTGTGTGTGTGTGTAAGAGAGAGAGAGAGAGAGAGAGAGAGAGAGAGAGTGTCTCCTAAATTTCCTTCCATTACACTGAGGACTCATACTCCCATTATTCTAATATGTCCTCTGTTATTGTTTTTTCTTTAGTGTCCTATGCATTTGAACACACACTATACTGCCTGCCTGCCTGCCTGCTTGCCTGCCTTCTTTCCTTCCTTCCTTCCTTTCTCTTCCTTCCGTTCTTTCTTTCTCTCTCTCTCTCTTTCTTTCTTTCTCTCTCTGTCTTTCTTTCTCCCTTTCTTTCTGTCTCTCTTCCTCTCCTTCCTTCCTTCCTTCCTTCCTTCCTTCCTTCCTTCCTTCCTTCCTTCCTTCCTTCCTTCCTTCCTTTCTTTCTTTCTTTCTTTCTTTCTTTCTTTCTTTCTTTCTTTCTCTCTCTGTCTTTCTTTTTCCCTTTCTGTCTTTCTCACTTTCTGTCTTTCTTCCTCTCCTTCCTTCCTTCCTTCCTTCCCTCCTTCCTTCTTTCTTTCTTTCTCTCCTTCTTGATTTTGCAAAGGTTGCAGTTTTATATCCCCTCTTCCTTGGTCACACTTTCCCTGAGGACTCTCCTCTCTCAGCAGGGTTGTTGGAGTTCATTGTTGGTTAGTTAAGGCCTCAGTCCATCTCTGTAGTGGTGATGGTGGGGACTGTACCTCAGAATAGTTCTGCCACACTGTGGTTCTTCCAGCATTCCTACCTTTTGACAAGTTTCTCTTCTCTCAGCATAATGCTTCTGAGAGTCTTCCAGGTTGGTTCATGAATAAACCCATGGCCTGATGTTAAGTACTACAGTGACATCATGTAGATGGACCACTGTTTGCTTATTTGATGACGTCTGTACTGAAGACCTTTGGGGCTGGTTTCCATTTTGATGAGTTTGAATAAATTAACATCTATGTATAGTTCTACATGAACCTGTATTTTCAATTCTCCAATGTAAATACCCAAGCCTGAGATTATTGGATCATATGGAGATGGATGTTGAACTATGCAAGAAAGTGCAAATCTTCTTTTAGAAAAGTTATAATTCCTGATTCTCCCTAGCAATGTATGAAAGTTTGAATTGCTTTGAATTTTCTTGGGAGTATGTATTATTGGCCCTTATTTATGCATTCAGGTAAGGCTTTAGTGGCGTCTTGTTATGCCTCAAGCTTCCACTTTTCTAATGGCTACTGATGTTAAACTTTGTCATATGTTTGGTAACATATGTGTTAAATGCACATTTTAAATTCAAACTTTTATTTTCATATTGTTGAGTATTGAATATTTTTAACTAATATTTACTTATTTACAAGAGATACAGAGGGAGAGAATGGGTGCACCAGGGGCTTTAGCCACTGCAAATGAACTCTAGATACATGTGCCATCATGTACATCTGGCTTATATGGGTCCTGAGAAGTCAAACCTAGGTCCTTAGGCTTTGTAGGCAAGTGCCTTAACTACTAAGCCATCTCTCCAGCCCAAATATCGAGTATTCTTTATATATTTTAGATTAAGCGTGTTGTTGGATATCTGATTTGCAAATATTTTCTTCCACCATGTTGCTTATCTATTCATTATTTTAGTGCTGTATTTTAAAGAACTTAACTTGAGTTGACACAATTTAAAATGTTTTCTCTTATAGATCAGGTTTCTCAATGTTATGTCTAAGGACTCTTTCACAACTCCCAGGTCACACAGAATTTTTTCCCTTAATCTTTCTTCTGTTCATTTCTTGCAGCAGTAGGTATTGAACTCAGGGCATTGTGCATGCCACAGAACCATTCTTTCACTGGGCTACATCCCAGGTGGCTATGCTTTCTTTTAAGAGCTTCATAACTTGAGATTTTGTTTACATTTCTGATCTATAATGTGTTACTTCCTCTCTCTGGTGTAATGTTAGGATGGAAGGTGATTTCACTATGCTTGGAGGAGACACAGCTGTTTCATCAGCAATTCTTCTATTAATTTTTTAAAAGATTTTTGAGAGAGACAGAGGTGGGGGAGAAATGGGCATTCAAGGGCCTTCAGCCACTGCAAAAAAAAAAAAAAAAAAAAAAAAAACCTCCAGACACATGCATCACTTTGTGCATCTGGTTTATGTGGATCCTGGGAAATCAAACCTGGATCCTTAGGCTTCTCAGAAAAGCACCTTAACTACTAAGCCATCTCTTCAGCCCTCACTAGCAATTCTTGAACAGGATATCTTTCTTTTTACTATCCCAAATCTTCCAATCCAATGAACAGAGTACATCTTCCCATTTATTCAAATAGTCTCTGATTTCCATATGCAGCAGTTTGTGGTTTTTAATAGACAGAATTTGTATATGCTATATTAGGCTTACTCAAGTATTTGATTTTTGGGCCTACTCTAAATGCTATTGCTTTGTTTTCCAATTGCTTGATGTAGCAGACAGTTTCCTGTTGCTGGGTTGAACATCCAAAACAGACATAGTTTATGGGAGGAAGAGGTTTCATTTCGAGCTTACAGATCCAGGGGGATGTTCTCTCAGTGGCAGAAGAAGCTGCTTCCATAGGTCCAAGAAGAGAGAAACTGCAGCAAGCAAAACACATGGACAGCAGCAAGCACGACCCTGCAGCACGTTGTGTTCCAACAGAGCTCAATCTGCCAGAATTCAGATCCCTTCCCTGTGACAGCTTAGGGCTGGACTCCGGAATCCTCCCCCAGAGACACCTCCTCCAGCCAGGCAGCTGGAGACCCAAGTTACAAGCCTTAATAAAACACCTGAGTCTATGGGGACATCTATTCGAACCAGCATACTTGATATAAGAATAGAATAGATTGTTACATGTTGACTTTAACTCTCTAGCCGTCAGTTCTAGGAGAGCTGTTACTGTGTTTATTTTACTTTGCTTTCTACCTAGGCAATCATGTTGCCAGCAAGTTCAGGATATTTTTATTTCTTTCTAATCTTTTTGTGTTAATTTATTTTTTTTCCATTAATTTATTTGCATGTGTGTGTGGGGGGAGTGCGGGTGGCACACCAGGGTTTCCTGACACTGCAAATGGATACCTATCAGGCTTTCTGTGAGTGACCAAGGAATTGGATCAGGGCCAGAAGACTTTGCAAGAAAGCACTTTTAACTGCTGAACCGTGGTTCCACTAGCCCCTTGTTTCCTTTCTCTTTTTGTTAAATTAAATTTTATTTCCTAAAGGTTATACTTTTATATCCCCTTTTACCTGGCCTCATTCCACTTAGAACCCTCCTTTCTGTGGAGTTACTGGGATTTGCTGTGGGGTCCTGAAGGACTCAGATAGTCTTTCAAGGGGGGCATGCCTTGGGATAGACCTACCCATCCCGTGGCTTTTATAATCCATTCACAATGCTCTCTAAGCCTTTGTGGGCAGGTTTGAAGTCCGATTGAGTGTTGAGCTCTCTGCTGCTTCTGGATTTCTATACTGCTGGAAAGTGCTACGGGAGCTGCTGGAGCATAATGGTCACCGACAGCATGAATAAGCAGAGGGGTTCCTGCAAGCTGTGAAATTAGCCAGCCGGGTACGACATTCACACATATGCAGCGGTGACACCCAGCCTGTGTGGGTAGCCAGTTGTATGATTGGACACAAGACCCTCTTAGTGGGAGGAAACTCATAGCTGGTATTGGGAATCATGTTTGAATCCCATGTAGAGGAGAGGCTCAGAGACGCCAGGGAGAACCTTCGCTGCTCTTTAGTTAAGAAGAGTGAGTATACACGTCAAAAAGTCTCTCAATGGGTCACTTCTTTCGTATCCAGCCAGGCCCAGAAGTCATTACAAAGCAAGCGATAAGGTGAGTTCTGCCTTCACAGGTAGCCAGCCTAAAAACCAGTTACAGGGTGATGGCAACAGACACTGTGGTCACTCAACTCAAACCTCATCAAAACAGATTCTGAGAGGGCAGAGAACTCAACACGAAATCAGATCCCTAACTTGTTTGGCAAGGTTCAGGGAGTACTATGGAAGAAAGGATGGGAAATTTATAAGAGGCTCAGAGGTGGGTGGGAATAGCCAGGGTACCATCCCCAGTCCCCTACAGAGACTGAGGCCTTTAGGACACCATAATGAATACCAGTAACTCCACCAAGGAGGGTTCTCAATAGACTGGGGGCATGAGAGGGGATATAAAGAGTACAAACGTTTTATTTGTTTTTCAATTTTTTCGAGGTAGGTTCTTGGTCTAGCCCAGGCTGACCTGGAATTCACTATGTAGACTCAGGCTGGCCTTGAACTCACAGCAATCCTACTACCTCTGCCTCCCAAGTTATGGGATTAAATGTATGTGCCACCATGTCTTGCAAGAGTATAGAGAATATATACATACATACATATATAATTATAAAAATATATAATTATTTTAAAATATCACTCATTTTTTTAAAAAAAGTTTCTCAAACAACTATACTTATCCACTTTAGTCCAAACTGCTTTTACTCTTAGTTGGAAAATCAGTTTTATTTTAGATGGCGGAGAATACCTGGGATGTCTAGAATCCATCAGCATGACAAGAAACGGTAGCCAACTGCCTATGGCAGGACTAGTCAGCTCCATCGCATCTGCTGGGGCCCAAGAGTCATTGCAAAGAAAGTGGCAACATAAGTCTCGCTGTCACTTCTAGCCTGATAACCAGACCTAGGGAGACGTCGCCAGACACTGTGGTCAGCCCCTTGTATCCTACTATTTTTGCCTTCAGTTTACTGATTTCACCATTTAGGGTTTCTGTCACAGTGTCCAGTAGTGGGAGAAGTGCGGCATTGAGCTGGTCCCAATCTCAGGAGTGTTTATTCCTTTATCATCAAACATTGTGTCAAATGTAGAGTTTTCATTGTTGCCATTGATGAGGTTGAGGAATTTCTTTTCTGTTCCTGGTCTGTTGAGAGTCTTAATCATTAATGGATATTAAAAGTTTTTCAAATGCTTTTCCTATATCAATTTGTTATATAATCTGTTTTTCTTCTTTAGATAGTTCAATTAAATATTTTATTATTTATTGTTTTTATTGATTGATTTTCATGTGTGGAACAAACCCTGCATTCATGGGATAGAAATTCTTGGCCACGACATATTCTTCTCATATATTCATGAATTTGACCTTTGAACATTTTATTCACGGTGATGGGTACATTGTCTCATTTTGATATTGGCACAGTGATTACCTTATAAAATGGGTTGGGAGATGTTTTCTTCTTTGCTGGGCATGACTCAAATGTCAGTAGAATCTTCCAGTGAAACCATGTACTTGTGGCATTGTCTGTTTCAGGAGATTATACATCTAGATGTAGTGTCTTTAGTGGATGTAGTAGTATTATTTGATTATCTACCTTATTCCTTGGTACATTTTGATATATAGTTTTTTTTCTGTGATTATCTTATTTCATTCAAGTTGTCTAGACTGCAGTATAGTTCTGCATAGTACTTGCTAATCTCACTGCTAGAGTACATAGAGTGATATACAGTGATGGTCTCATTATCACTCCTGATGCTAATAATGCCTGCCTGTCTTTCTCCCTCATTTTTGTCTTACTAAATCATATGTTTTATTGATTTTTCTATTGTTTTTTATTTCTAATTCCCTTGATAACTTAACTGCTCTTTACTGATCTAAGTGTTACTTCTTGCCTTCTAAATACTTTGAAATTGTTTTGCTATTTTTCTTAAAATGGAAGCTTGGGTTATTGGTCTTAAACATTTTTTTTTAAAAATTTTTTATTTATGAGCGACAGACACAGAGAGAAAGACAGAGAGAGGGAGAGAGAGAGAATGGGCATGCCAGGGCTTCCAGCCTCTGCAAACGAACTCCAGACGCGTGCGCCCCCTTGTGCATCTGGCTAACGTGGGACCTGGGGAACCAAGCCTCGAACTGGGGTCCTTAGGCTTCACAGGCAAGCGCTTAACTGCTAAGCCATCTCTCCAGCCCGGTCTTAAACATTTTTTCGGATGTGAAAATATTTAATTTTCTCTTTATGAACACTTTTTTTTTTTTTTTTTTACTATATTCCACACAAGAAAGATTGTGTTTTCCATCATATTACCTCCCTGTGATGGAGAATGGAATTTCAAAGGGGAAAGTGTGGGGAGGGGGAGGAGGGTTTTACCATGGGATATTTTTTATATGTTTAATCCTTAGTTAAAAGCATTTAAATGTATTTTGAGACTTATTCTATAGCCTATAGCTTACTTATAAGTAGATTACTAAATTTTCAACTGACTGATATTTTCTTATTTCTGTATTATTTTTAATTTTATTTAGTCAAAGATAAAGATTTAACTTTGTATGATATTAGTTCCTTTAATTTGTTATGGCGCATTTTCTAAAATTTTTTGTTGTTTATTTTTATTTATTTATTTGAGAGCCATAGACAGAGAGAGAAAGAGGGAGAGAGAGAGAGAGGGAGAGAGAGAGAGAGAGAGAGAGATGGAGGGAGGGAGGAGAGTGGGCGGGCCAGGGCCTCCAGCCACTGCGAATGAACTCCAGACGCGTGCGCTCCCTTGTGCATCTGGCTAACATGGGTCCTGGGGAATCGAGCTTTGAACCGGGGTCCTTCGGCTTCACAGGCATGTGCTTAACCACTAAGCCGTCTCTCCAGCCCTGTTACAGCGTGTTTTATGATCCATGCTACTGTCTGTTGTGATGAATTTTTCACATGCACTTGTAAAGAATTTAAGTTCTGTTGTTATTGTGGTGAATGTTCACTGACTGACTATTAATCATACTTAATTGGCGTGTGCCTGTTCAAGTCTTGTACTTCCTTCTTTGTTTCTGTCTATTCTATTTACTACTGAGAAGGGTATGTTAAAGTCATTTATTGGGAATTTGATTATTTGTCCTTTTATTTTTGTCAGTTATGGCTTTATGCATTTTAAAACTTTATAGTTATACATATGAACACTTATTGCTAGCCTGTCTTCTTGGCGAGTTGGTCCTTTTATCATTATGTAATTAATATCTTTCTTTAGCTCTTGTGATTTTCTTTCCTCTAAGGTGGACATGGATGTGGGAATATCCTCTCCAGCTCTCTTTTGGTTCTTATTTCCACATGATATTTACATCGAGCTTCCCATACAATTACACATGAAGTGAATTTACTTTAGATAGTACATTTGTTTGAAATCTATTCTGACAATTTCTATGTCTTCATTTATGCATTTAGACAATTTACAATTAATATGTTTACTAATGCATTTAGATTGTGGTCTATAACTTTTCTATTCTTTTAAAAATATTCTTTATTTTTTTAGATGTTTATCTTCTTTATTCATTTTTTAAAATTAATTAGTTTTGTATTCAGCAAATACAGTCAGTTTGGTACCATTATTAGGCTCATCTGTGCCTTACCCCCTCCCTTTGGCCCCTCCTTATTGAGGTATATGGGTCATGCATTGTGGAGTTAGCCCTCAGTTATGGGTAGGATAAATGTCTCTGCATATCATGACCCAACACGTGGCTCTGATATACTTTCATTTTTGGTCTGCTTCAGTGATGATGTATTGGGGGCTTCTGGGTCTCTGGCTCTCTGATTTGGTAGGAGTTGATTTTTCTCTGAGTTGATCTCCTTCACCCTTGTGCTGGTATCCAGTTCACCAGGAAAACAGCACCCTTGCTTGTTTAGCCAATTTTTCTTAGTTTTAGCCAGGGCTCTTTTGAGGTATGATGGGGTTGCTCTCTCCTTAGGATCTAAATCTACCTGAAAAAAAGAGAAGCAGATTCTCCAATGGAGAGTAAGTTAGCACCAGGACAAATGAGATAACCCTTACTTTTTTTTTATAGAGAATTTAATAGGTGTAGGCCCTCTTGTAGCACATGATTGATGGTAGCTTGATAATGGAGAGCAGGCTTATGTTTGGATATGGTTCTGGCTTGTTTCCCAGCTCCAGCTATGGGTCTCATACCACTGAGGGGATCAGTTAGCCGATTTTTTTATTTTTTATTTGTTGATTTGAGAGAAAGAGGCAGAGAGAGAGAGAGAGAGAGAGAGAGAGAGAGAGAGAGGGAGGGAGGGAGGGAGGGAGAGAGGGAGGGAGGGAGGGAGGGAGAGAGAGAGAGAGAGAGAGAGAGAGAGGGAGAATATGGGCACACCAGGGCCTCCAGTCACTGCAAACACCAGATGTGGGCCCTAGGGAGTCAAACTGAGGTCCTTTGGCTTTGCAGGCAAACACCTTAATTGCTAAGCCATCTCTCCAGCCTTTTCAAACCGTTTTACATTCCTTCACTTGTTTCCCCTTTCTTGCTTTCTTCTGGCTTGTTGAAATTGAATTTATTCACATTAGGTTACTGCACTTTTAAAATATTTCAATGGTTACGTTTATTTCAACTACTATAATATAATGTCCCTGAGGTCAAAATTTATTTCTTACTCTTTTTCATGTTTTCTTCTCCTCCTCTATTATTGTGAGGACAGAACACTACCTGTTATATACTAGTTTCGCACCAAGTTTTCATTAAATGAATCAGTAAATACGAAGTCATTTGAATTTATGTTTATGACATTTCGTGTTGAGATTACTTTCTTTTCTAGAAGTATTACAATAATTTTCTTTTCTGTCTGATTTATAGATTGGCTTTAAATATTTCTAGATTGGAATTTTAGCCTTACATTCACCGAGTCTGTGGGTACATAGACCAGAGGGAAAAGATGGTTCAGTTAGGCCTAAAAAGAAGTGGATTCATGAAAATATTTAGGAATTAGTTTTCTTTCTTTGTGTTAAATATAGTATCAACTCATTCAAGATTTTAGTGATAATCTATGCAAAGCTTTCCAGGGCAGTCAGCCTCATCAATAACTTGACTGGAAAAGAAATAACATGTTGAAATTACAAAAGTGAAAATTTGGACTACCAACAGGGCTGTTAGAAAGTGGAAACATCGAGAAAGAAGGGAGAAGATAATGCCAGCAATGAAGATCCCAGCAGTCACTGTGCGTGGGGTGCCGGCTTTTGAATATTGCAATGCAATGGGCTAGACCTCCTGTGTACATGGAGTAGACGGATACACGCAGCCATCCTGTGTGATTACATTAAACAGTCATTTCTTTCAACTTCCCTTTGTTCTAGTTTTTGGATTATCAAGAAAAAAATCGTTATAGACAATTTTATTTTATTAAAACATTATGAAAGTACCAACTTGTGGGCCCAGTGGCGAATTAACCGCAACTTTTTTTTTTTTTTTTTTTGCTTCCTTCTGAAACTCCATAAGTAATTTGTAGTAAGGAGATTTTTTTTTTTAAGTCATGAGAAGTTGAACGGGATAGAGTGAGGGGTTAGCAACGCAACTTTGTAGGTGGAAAGTACATGTACGCACGGTCGGTCAGCGGGTCCAAGGAAACAGAGCCCCGTGAAAGTGAGGAGACAGAGAAACGCTAGCCTTAGGTTTGGAAATGCTCACGCGGCTTTAGAGCTGTGTGCGGCTTTGAATGTCAAATGCCTCCCAAGCTGTATGTGTTTGTGATGAAGTCTCCTATGTCATCCTACGCCTTTAGAAGCCTTTGGAAGGTGGAGCCTTCCTGGAAGAAGGGATGTCTCTGGGGGCAGTGCTTGAAGTTTCTTAGTCTAGCCTTGCTTGCCAGTGTTAGCTTCCTTACTGCGCTGCTTCCTCCCTGATCATGTGACAAGATGTGACATCATTTATTTGCTCTCCTATGCTTTCCCTACCCCTTGAAAGCGTAAGCCAGAATTTACCTATCAGCTGCTTCTGATCATGGTTTGTTTGTTTGTTTTTTTTTCCCCAGCAAAGAGAAGGTAGCTGCCTACAACATGGCTATGGTAGGCATGCCTGCAACCAGAAGTGAACAGGGCCCTAATGTTGGCTGGGTAAGTTTAAAGTTTAAGTGTTGGCATCCCCAGTTCTCATCCTTACTGTGTCCTTCTAGGTGATTCCCCTACCAGCTGAAGACCTGAGGTTTCTTTTTAGGAGGAATCAGAAGATCCCTTGATTTGGGAATCTCAGGAATGCCAGGCTGTGTTGGCACCATTGAAAACAAAGGGAGCAAGTGAGAGCCACGCCCCGAGCGGCCTTCCATCCCTGTCTCCCAGTCCACTTGCAGCTCAGTCTTTACCTTTCAAGCAAGAGGCTAGAAAAACCTTCCCCGGGGATCTAATCAGCCCAGAAGCATTGTACATAAAGTTCCTGAATTTGAGGTTTCTAAGTGAATTGGGAACATTTATCACACAGGTACTTCTTTGTGATTAAGCCAGCCAACCAATACCCATCCATACATTCAGTGCACTTAGATTCCCTGTTTGAAATATAAAGAAACAAGCAAGGAGAACCATATACTTGAGCACAGCCTCTATAGCAAGAGTCGACACCGGGAGAAAGAAATAGAAGAGGCCAACTTGATGGACAGAGACTATGCACTTAGCGCAAAAGTAAAACAGGCCACTGTGGCCATCTGTGGAGAAGTAAGAGAACATAGTGTAGCATGAAAACATGAAGGTGACAGCCGTCAAGGAACACTCAGAGAACAAGGTCATTTAGAAATTAAAACCATCGTGGTACAAGATAGAAACAAAACCAGGGTTGGGGAAGAAAACTAAGAAATTATCAGAGAAAGTAGAATGAAAAGTCAACAAAATTGGGAATCAGGACTGAAAAATTAGAAAATTAGAGGAGGACATATATCGCAATTCTTTTTGCCTGAAAACCAGTCCCAGAATAAGTAAGGAAAGAAAACAGTAGAAATCAACCAGCAAAGAAATTTAAAGAAAATTTCCATACTTAAAGAGCCAATGGATGCTTAGTAACAAACAATAACAAATCCACACCAAGGTACCCTTGGAGAATTTTTTTTTTTTTTTTTTTTTTTGAAATCTCATTTCCTTCCAGGGCTGGTGAAACCATGGGCTACCTGTCTGTTACAGTCAGGATGACTTCTGGCTTCTCAGTAGAAACTCACAAGTTAGGGCTACTCACTTGCTGACACAAAATGATTTGCATTCAATGTAGACAAATGATCAATTATGCCTATGGATAAAGTGTTAATATCATCACAGTGACAAAATACCTGTCCTAAATAACTTAAAGGAGATAGGACTTATTTGAATCCATTTCAAAGATTAGTTTCAAAGATTTCAGTCCATCATTGTGGGTGTAGCATGGCAGAGCAGCTGTCATCGTGAAGACCAGAAAGATCAGTGAAAGGAAGGGGACAGGGTGAAATATAGCCCCAAGGACAAACCTCCAGTGACATCCTTATCCCATCCAGGTCCCATATCTCACAGTTCCAAACTTACCAACAAGCGATACAAAATTAGAAACAATTTATTTGTTAACCTACTCATTAGGCTGGAATCCTCGTGATATAATTTTCCCTGGGAAATACTCTCACAGGAACGCTCATAGACATGTTTCACTCATTTCTTAGGCATTTTTCAATTCACTCAGGCCAACTATTAAAATTAATGCTCACAGGCAATTTGTAAATGAAAGGTCACAAGGTAATTTTCTCCAGTGCGCTTTTTTCTGGGGGGAGAGTATGGGAGTAATCCTCTACCAAACTGAGGTGAACTAGGAGAGAGGGAGATATAAGGAACTTTGCAAAAGAGGGAATGGAAAGAACGTAAGAGCAAGAGGATGGAGAGGAGGGCTGCAAAATGGCATTATCTGGATACGACAAGGCTATTACACTTATGAATACATAGCAACTGTGGTCGCTAGCACAAAGACTGAGCCTGTCAATATGTCATCACCACTTGGGAAAGGATCCATGAGACCCCATATCTCCCAGACTACCTAATGGCAGTCAGTGATTGTTAGGAAAGGAGAGGTCAGGATCTTCAGTGGTGGAGCCACTGTTAAATTGCCCATTCCAGGCTGGAGAGATGGCTTAGTGGTTAAGGCACGTGCCTGCAAAGCCAAAGGACCTAGACTCAATTCCCCAGGGCCCTCATAAGCCAGACACATAAGGTGGTTCATTCATCTAGAATTTGTTTGTTGTAGCTGGAAGCCCTGGTGCACCCATTCCCTCCCTATCTGCTCCTCTTTCTCTTTCTCTCTGCTTCTTTCTCTTTCAGATAACTAACTAACTAACTAACTAACTAACTAACTAACTAAATAAATAAAAATATTCAATGACCCATTCCACAGCACGTAATCTTCTACCCATGATCATGTAAGCAACCCAAATTTAACTCAGTTAGTCAAAAAACAGAGGTATGAAAGTAAAAAAAAAAAAAAGAAAAATAGAGATTAATGGAGAAGAAGAAGGGTGTTAATGGGAAGGGGTGGGTATAAATGAGGATTATTGGGGGGAGATGAAAATATATTATATTCGTGTATGAAAATATCAAAAATGGAAACAAATAATAAAATAAAAATAAAAATTTAAGATCCTTACACAAGAAAGGCAAAAGGAACCTTAGGATGATGATGAAGTGAGATCCCAGGACACCAGAGTAAGTACCTCACAGGATCCCAGTTCTCTGAGAGGAAAAGAGTTCCTCAGTAAACATGAGGCTGACAGAATCCTTGACGGACTCAAATATATTGAAATGAGATCTAGACAAGGGCACAGAGTTTGGCATTGAAATGAAATCAACACACCAAGTTAAAACAAAAGCAGGAGTCAAGATGAAACAGAGAAAGAAATCAGTGTCACTTAGACTGAGCCATGCATAGTGTCTAGCTAGTGACAGCCATAATGTACACTCAGTGTATACTCTAGCAAACATGACAATATATTTCCATTGGGGGAGCACGGGTATTGAATAGGAATAAGCATAATGGGGGGACCTGGAGGAGGAAAGCAAGTTTATCACTCACCTTTCAAATTGGAAGTCAGGATAGAGCCAAGAATTGGTAAGATTCAAGAGGCAGCTAAACATGCATGTAATTTTGAGGAATGGAGATAAGTGCTGAATGACTGTTATAAATATTGAACATGCTTTGTTCTGGTGATTGAACAGTGAAGGAAATGAAAAGAAGGTGGCCACCGATGCCTCTCATGGCATACAAAATAATAAGCAAACGAATATGTGATAAAGAGAAAATCTGAGAAAAAAGAAAGGAGAATAGAAAATACATGTTTGGTTTGTATCTACCTTCAAGCCAAAATGAATGGTTACATCAATTGTAATATATAAATAAATAAAGTATTGTATGGTTAGGATAAAGCAGTAGGGGCTAGAGAGATGGTTCAGTGGCTAAGAACATTCCCTGGGCAGGCATGAAGGCCTGAGGAGGCTGGGGGAGCACTTCAGTGATTCGATGTCCAGAACCCACATAAACAGCAAGGTGTGGCCACACACATCTGGAACTCCAGTCTCATAGAGAAGCAGAGACCCCAAAATGGCCAGAGCTTGTGTAAAAAAAAAAAAAATGGCAAGCTCTGGGATCAATAAAACACTCTGGCTGGGGCTGGAGAGATGGTTTAGCGGTTAAGCCCTTTCCTGTGGAGCCTAATGACCCCGGTTTGAGGCTCAACTCCTCAGGACTCATGTTAGCCAGATGCACAAGGGGGCGCATGCATCTGGAGTTTGTTTGCAGTGGCTGGAAGCCCTGGTGCACCCATTGTCTCTCTCTCTCTCTCTCTATCTGCCTCTTTCTTTGTCACTCTCAAATAAATAAATAAAAATGAACAAAAAAATTTAATAAAACCACTCTGGGTGGAAGGTACTGGAGTGGGACACCCGAGGTTCTGCTCCGTCACTGCAGGCAAGTGCATCCCACAGCAGGTGAGTGCATGGGCACTGCATGGCCACATATACATGCATATAACATACACACACACACAAACACACGCGCGCACACACAAACAAAAAGAGCTAAAAATGCTAGTAAGTTTGATATGTAGCACCTCTATTTTCACTGTTCATTACCTTTTCACCTCACCCTCTGACATGTGAATTGCAGCCCACTTTGCATGGAAGAGGTTTGATTGCTCACCAAACTGGAAGCCGGGTGAGGTTATGTGAGTGTCTATGGCTAATAAACTATGACTGGAAATGACATGTAACTCCCTAGCAGAAGCCATTCCAACTTGTGTCTGGCATAGAAAGACCTGTTTTAGCTAGATGTGATGGCGAGTCTTCATTGTCCGCTTGGCTGGAGTTTTTAAAAAGCCACCATTGAAGCACACCTTTGGTTATTTCTAGGAGGGTATTTCAGGAAGTGAAGAGGGCAGACCTTCCATGAGTGCCGCATGCATGGACTTGGGCCTCAGACTGAATAAGCAGGAGAAAGCTAATGTGCACCAGTGTTCATCTCCCCGTTTCCTGACCACGGACATACGATCAGCGGCTACATGCTCCTGCCGCTGTGCCGGCTCCGTAACAAAGTGTACGCCCTCAAATTTTAAGCCAAAATATTCGCCTTCCCTCCTTAAATTACTTCTTTCTTCTTTATAGAGAAAAGAAACAAATACACTAAAGTAGTCTTTATTGAGCATAGGAGACCTGATACATGAGGCAGATGGAGCAGTTGTTCACTTACAAATGCATACGATGTGATCAGGAAATAAACATAGAACCAGGTGAGTGATGCAATCTATGTAAGTATACAAAACAACATATCCAGCATACTCCTGCACTCTGAAGTAATCACAGTTGAAATTTAAAAATATATATATTTATTTATTTACTTGAGAGAGAGAGAGAAATAAAGAGAGATAATGGACACACTGGGGCTTCTAGCCACTGCAGGCGAACTCTAGATGCATGTTCCACCCTGTGCATCTGGCTTACATGGATTCTGGGGAATCAACCCTGGTTCCTTTGGCTTTGTAGGCAAGTGCCTTAACCACTAAGCCATCTCTCCAGCCCCAAAGGGCAATTTTTACTATAAGGTCTATGTTCTGCCACATGGCTTTTGAACTTCTGTGTTGGTTAATCTCTGATTGTCAGCATGGTGGGATTGAGAATCTCCTTGGAAACAAATGTCTGTGAGGAATTTTCTGGATTAGGAGGAAGGACCCATCCTAACTGTAAATGCTACAATCCCACGGGCTGCATCACAAGGAGAAAGCTAGCCAAGTACTCAGTATTCATCTCTCTCTATTTCCTCTCTGTCGATGTGTTGAAAGGACACCAACATCCTCTTCCTCCCAGGCTCTAGCCATGATCAGGTTCCCCTCAAGACTGTAGGCAGAAATTAACACATTCTTTCTTCAGGCTTCTCTGCTTAGGTGCTTTGTTGCAGCAATGAGATAGTAACTGATGCAACTTCCGAGCTGTGAGCTGAAAGAGCTCTTCCTGAGGCTTGCCTCAGGCATTTCATCACAGTCACAGCTGACCAACGTGCCACAGAGCACAAAATTCAAATACACTCCTCAATGATTTTTGACTAAATTGGCAGTGTTGTGCCACCACGCACATTGATCTAAACTAGGACTATTTGCACCAATCCCCCAAACACGACTCAAACCTGCTCACACTTCCTAACCAGTTCACTCAGTCTCGCACTGACTCATTGCCATGTCCTGCTTTGTGAAGTGCCTGATCAGTCCAGGTTCCCCATTGGAGAACTGGGGCAATGCTTGATTAACAAGAAGCATTCACAGGCAAACCCTGGGATTATAATTTAAAAAATACAAAAGACTTAAGACAGACACCATTCCCTTGCTCACCTGCTCAGTGGTTCCTCTTACAAGTTTCCCATTCGACCACGAGCTTCACCCAGTTCTTGTTGCTTCCGCACACGTTACAGGTACCTTCCAGTCACCAGGCCCCTCTTCTCCCCACTTCGCCTCTGTTCTATCCATTAGTGCAGACTCAGTACACAGAACATTTTTTTAGAGAGCTCCTCCTTGACCGTTCCACCTAACCTCTAATCCTCCTAGGATGGTTTCAGAGGGTCTTCACACTGTCTAAAATTATTTATTTGAGAATGTTCCTGGTTTAAAGTCTGGCTTTTCCTGGGTTGAAAACCCCTTAGATGTTCCATATATTGTATTCATCACTGCATGCCTGGCCCTGGGTTACTGTCCATTTTCTGTTTTTCAGGTGTGTATGTGTAATGTGTGTGTTTGTGTGTGTGTATGTGTGTGTGTGTGTGTGGTGTATGCTCATGAGTGTGAGTGTTGGTGCATACATATCACCATATACATGTGGAGTCCCCAGAGCAGTTCTCAGGGGTCCATCTTCACCTTCCACTTCTGTGAGGCAGAGTATCTCACTGTTCACTGATCAGTTGGCCAGGCTAACTGGCCTGTGACCCTCTGACATATTCTCCTGCTTCTTTCTCCCTTCTCACTATGGGCATGCTGGGATGACAGATGCTCAGCTCAGCAATGGCTGTTTTATCTGGGGGAACCCAACTTAGTTACTCATGTTTGCGCAGCAAGCACTTTATCCACTGATCTATCTCAACAGCTCCCTCCACCCCTATTTTTCTTTATAGCTTGTTGTTTCCTCTTAATTTTATTTGTGGTATCTTTAGATCTATAAAGATAGTTAAATACTTTTACAGTCAAGATTATTTTTTCCCTTTATTGTATTTTCTCTCACCTTTATGCTTGGAAGTGCTTTTTCTCCATGAGAGCACACATATTCACTTATATTTTCTTGTAGGTCTTTTATGTTTTTTTAAATAAAACAAAGTTTAGTGCTTTTATCTATATGGAATTTATATTAGTTTACAGTTTGAATAAAGTAGTATAAAGCAGCTGGGTTTTTTACAGTTGACAAATCACTCCACTTCATTCGTGAAATAAATTCATCATCTCCCTACTGGTTGGAAATGCCACCTTTTGGGGACACTAAATTCCTGTGTAGGCTGCATTTTACTTCTATGCTTCCTTGAGTGCTCATTGCCTGATTGATCTATTTACTTCACATAGACTCAGTTCTAGAGAGACCAAGAAACATTCTGGCTAAGGTGTGGTCACTGTCTCATCAAGGTAGTGACACAGGTATTCCAGCCTTTAGGATCATTTTCTTATCATTTCAAATTCATGACTTGCTGTTCTGACTTCTTTACTTCTGACTTCTTTACTGTTTTTAGCCCAGTGAAAAAGCAGTGTCTTAAACCATTAATTTGATTGTTTTGTGTGGTGGTGGTGGTGTGTGTATGTATGTGTGTGGTGTGCACATGATGTTCTGCCTTGTGGGCTTGCCTATGTGGCCTGAGGGGAACATCACTTATCCCCCTCCATCACTCACCCTCCTTCCCACAGAGTCTCTGGCTGATTCTGGAGCTGGTCACTTGTGAGCTCCGGTGATTCTTCTTTCTGCTCACCGCAGGCCTTGGGCGTCATGGGCCTGGGTGGCCATGCCCGGCTGTCTTACATGGTTTCTGGAGATTCAAGTTTGGCCACTTTCCAGCTCTACTAGGCTCTACTAGGTAGTGCTCTTAACCGCTGAGCTCAGGCTCTCTCCAGCCCGAGATCATTTTTCTTGAGAGATCAAACGTCACTTTCTGCATTGCAGCATGGTGCATAACTTCGGATTTCCATGTTGAGTTCTCAAACTCAAATTTCCAAAATAATATTAGTCATTTAAAAATATAGACTGGGTGAATATGGAGAAGAGAGGACTAAAGCATCTAGAGTACAAGCCGGTCTAAAGGCATTCTAATTCAATCAGGAGTACTCAGACCAGGCAAAGCATGCTGTCAGTAGTTTGTTACCATAACAGAAACGCCTGAGAACATCAACTTAAAAGGGGGAAAGAATTATTTCACTCAGTTTTGGGTGTTTCAGTCCATGATTAATAGACCTTGTTGCTTCGGGGTCTTTGGTGATGTGGCACGTCACAGTGGGAAGGCATGGTGAAGAAAAGCTCCTCACCTTACAGTGATGGGAAATGAAAGAGGAAGAAGAGAACAGAGTCTCTAATTGCCCCAAAGGGCACATCCTTAATGACCTCACTTCCTTCCACTAGGCCCTATCTCCTAAAGGTTCCAGCATCACGCCAAAATACCACAGGTAGGAGATACAGCCATCAACAGCTGTACCACTGGGAACATTCAAGGCACACAGCAGACTGGATTTAACAGGAAGACCACATATTTTTTTTTATTGCTCTTATGTAGCAATTATAAGCAATATGTAGTTTATTGTAGTTGGTTTCATTTTATCCAGTGACTTTGGAGGCAGATATTACCAATATACCCATTGGTCAATGTCCACACTATCTCTTGGAAAGGCTGAGTAATTTGCACTAGGCCTTGGAGCCAATATATCATATGATGGATCCAGGATTCTGACTGGATCACAGATCCATTTCTCTTTTTTGCTCCCACACTATGATACCATCCACAAAGAATGCCATGAGAACCACGTGAGAAGCGCCTACAAGCTATTTCTGTTATTGTATCTAAAAATACCAGAATTTAAGTGACCTATAAAGCACCAATGAGGTGCTTCCTCGGGCTGGCTTCCAAATGTCAGAGCATAAGATGGGAAGGAATGGTGCTAGGTGGGAGGGTCTTGATGGCATTGAGGCCCTGGTCCACATCTGTCTCAAACAGCTGGACTGCATCTGGCCAGAGAGGTGGTGCACTGAACAGCCCAATGCTTTCACCCTTTTCCCTCAGCATTTAGGAAACTCCCAGAGAGAGGCTGATGGGGAAGACACAAAGACGTTTCAATTACCAGTATATGTTGATGCGGTGATGTCTCTATCTCCCTCTATCTGTTTGTCTTCTTCCCCTGCCTGTCACTGTTGAATCGAGTCCTGTAAGAATGGACTACTTCTGAATGTCGTTATTAAAAGCAAGGGAAAGACCTGTCCCCTTTTCCCAACTGTGATCCTCGGCGGCCTTGAGTCTTTCTGATCAGCTTGCTGAAGGTGACAAGGAGGCTTGTAAAGAGAAGGCTGCTCTGCTCTGAGTCTACTGTCCCTGGCTGCAGAGACCAGGGCCAGGGGCTCCGAGAGGAGAAAGCGTCAGCTCTACTGGAAGAGCAAAGGTAAGACCTGGAGAAGGACACCTCCTTCCTAGAGACCTCTGCTTTGATAGCACTGCGGAGCAGCCTGGTGAGCTTGAACTTGGAGTAAGATCAGCTCCTTTCTGTTGGGCACTGGTTGCCAAGTTGTTGTCAGCTGGTCCCTTGGTGAGAGTGCCAAAGCTGGTGTAATCAAAGATTCCTTCTAGATTAAAAAATGCCTTCCAGGGAGTCAAGCAGGAGGCAGAGAGCTTTTTCCTGGGGTCTGTGGTAGTTTTATGCCAGGGAATGTCTCCTTATTAAGCCTCCACATTGGAGGCTATGCATTCAAGCAACTTCACACCAGCACATTTTCAAGAAAACTGGGAAAGTTGAACCCACACAGAAAATATGGTACCTGTGCAGGGGTAAAGCATGTTCGGGGCTTGAAGTTTGAATGCTGCCTACAAACTCCACTTTGAGATTTAATCCACAAATTAGTATGTTGATAGTCTTTGGAGTTGGGGCCTTTGAGAGGTAATTGGGGTTAAATGAATCATAAGGTCAGGGAACCTGTGATGGGGCTTTTTGCTTTCTAAGAAGGGAGAGAACAGAGCTGTAACATGCATCTTGCTCAGCCTTACCATGTTGTCCCTTTGCCATGTTATGATGGGGCACAAGGCTCCTACCAGATTCCTATACCACGTTCTTACACTTCCTACTCTACAGAGCCCAAAGCCAACATAAACTCCCTTCTTTATCTCTCACACAGTCTGTGATATTTAGTTACATGAACAGACAACAGACTATAGGAAGAGACATTGTTCTCTATTTTCTTGTAAAAACTTGTAAGCCATCTGGAAATAGTGTGTCTCTTTTTTATATATTGTGCCATAAGACACGTAATTAAAAGACCATCTTTACAATGTTATGCATGCCATTTAGCATTGTTAAGTGCATTCACATTGTGTGATCATCCTCATTAACTCTTTATGTGGGGGTGTGCCCATATGCATGTGTGCCCACATGTGTGGGTGTGCATGCATGTGTGTGAAGCCAGAGGCGGATGTCTATGTAATGCCTTCCTCAATGGTTATCTACCTTATTCTCTGAGAGAGAGCCTCTTGCTAAACGTAGAGCTCACAGACTAGACTAGCAAACCCTAGGGATCCTCCTGTTTCTCTCCTCTCAGTTCTGGGATTACAGGCAAACACAGTCGTACCCTGCTTTTACATGGGTTCTGGGGATCTGAACTCACATCTTCAGTTTTAAGTAGCAAGCACTTTACCACTGAGTCATCTCCCCAGATATTAATAATATCATGATAACATTTAAGACATGACCAGTGGCTAGAATTGAAAAAAAAGAAAATGAGCAGAGCATTAGAGAACATTAAGAATGATATTGTTTTTTTTTTGTTTTTTTTTTTATAAATTTTTTATTTATTTATTTGAGAGCGACAGACACAGAGAGAAAGACAGATAGAGGGAGAGAGAGAGAATGGGCGTGCCAGGGCTTCCAGCCTCTGCAAACGAACTCCAGACGCTTGCGCCCCCTTGTGCATCTGGCTAACGTGGGACCTGGGGAACCGAGCCTCGAACCGGGGTCCTTAGGCTTCACAGGCAAGCGCTTAACCGCTAAGCCATCTCTCCAGCCCAGAATGATATTGTTTTTAAAACTAAAGTAGGGGCTGGAGAGATGGCTCAGTGGTAAAGGTGTTTGCCTGAGAAGCCTGAGGATCCAGGTTCAATTCCCCAGTACCCATGTAAACCAGACGCACAAGGTGACACATGTGTCTGGAGTTTGTTTGCAGTGGTTGGAGGCCCTAGCATGCACATTCTTTCTCTCTCCCCCTCTTCCTCTCTCTGTCTCATCTCTCTCTCTCTCTCTCTCATCTACCTGCCTCTTTCTCTGTCACTCTCAAATAAATAAATAATTTTTTTAAAATAAAACTAGACTTTTGCCTCTATTACTTAATTGGATGAATGAGCTAGGAATCCATTCGGTCTCCTTGGCTTCCCCCTGCATCATTCTGTCATGGATTGGGAAGGGAAGAAAGATGTGACAGGGAAGAAAGATGTGACAGAGATGTCACAAATATCAGTGTTTTTTAGAAAAAAAAATATATATATATAACAAAGACAGCATCTCTCTTAAGGAGATTAAGCCAAACATGCCAGTCTGTTCTAGCCTCATCTTTGATTTCCATCAGGCCATTTCCTCCCCCCCCCCCAAAGCTCTTGGCTCTCAGGAGTGCTTAGAAATGATATGAAAAATAATTGATCTGCGCCTCCCTTCTTGCCACTGGATGGCAGTGCACCCACACCCCGGTGTGCCCTCGAGGAGGAACTGCGGGCAGCAGAATTTTGACTTGTCCCACTGGAGAAATCTGTAGACTAGGGATTTTAGCAGAAACATTTTCTTTTAAAATGTCTCCTTGAGTGTCTATGGGAGAAGAGTTAATGTCCTGATTTTCCGTGCTTACCCGGATGCTACAAGCTTCTGGGCTCCATCCTCTCCTCTTCTCATACTTCTTCCAAGTCAGACCTTTGAAATCTTTATCCTCTTGCTCTTCCCGGCTGCTTAATGGTACAGCTCTGTAACCAATAACCTGTTTTATTTGTATATTTTTCTTCAGAGAATGTCTGTTTCCACTCTGCTGTCTACCAGTTAATTGTGCTGTTTTGTCTGTGAGTTGCATAAAGAGGGTGGGACTTTTATCCTCATATCTTCAGAACTTAGAAGGACAATTGCAATGAAAGAAAATGTGTTTTAATATCCATAGTCAATATATAGGTGTTTACTTTACCTGGCATGTTGGCACTTGACATGATGCTTGTGGGTAGTGGTCATTCTCAATCAAGGCTTGTTTGTTGCAATAATTATGTGAGAAGTGAGACTACATCTTGCACCTGTACATATGTCCAGGTAGCATACATTCCTAAAACTAAGCATTAAAAATAATTTATGCAGGTACAAGGAATGCTGTAGAAGAGGGAGCAGAAAAATTTAAGAGCCATAGGGTAGGGAAATGTTCTCTGAGCACGTTCTCTCCTGTAGAGACTGATTGGTGCATTCATGACCCCACAGTGAATAGCAATAACCCCACTGGGGAGGACCCTCAGTGGAGTGGGCCAGGGGAGAGGGAACAGAAGAGTACAACCCAATGGGAATACAATGACTGTGCAACGTGTTCATACCATGAAAGTCTCAATCTAAATGAAAACAATTTATGCAACTGGAAACAGTGTGCTCACCTATAATCTCAATATCAAATTTGAGGACATGACCCCAAAATACAAACAAAAGATGCAATTTTGATCATAAAACTGATTTCAGAGCTAGAGAGATGGCTTAGCAGTTAAGGCACTTGCCTGCAAAGCTTAAGAACCCAGGTATGATTCCCCAGTAGTACCCACATAAGCCAGATACACAAGGGCTGGAGACCCTGGTGCACCCATTCTCTCTCTCTCTCTCTCCCACTTCTTTTTTCCTCAAAAAATAAGTAAATAAATAAAATATTAAAAATTGCTTTCACAATTTGATATATACTAAGCTATATTCTTTGAAATCTGCACATTTTAGTTAAAGCTAATATTGAACATTTATGTCTATATTTATTTTATCATTTGGTTTGTTTGATGGAATCACTTAATGACCTCCATTGCTGTCTGTAGTCATACCAGTGTTCTAAAAGCTTTCACATTTCCAAGTGCCATCCTTACCTAATTCCCATCACTCAGCTCCTGTGTCCAATCCATCATCAGGCCTGTTGCTTAAGGATTCCTCTGATCTGTCTCTCCATCCTGGTGGCCCCTGCCTGAATTAGACACCATCATGTCTCCCAGATAGTGCATCAACTCCCAGGTAAATGTTTCACCTCTGACCTTGACCTTTTCAAACTCATTCTTCCTTTTTATATAGCTCAACAAAGAAAAAAAAAAATACCCAGCTTGCTCCCCACGCTAGAGCTGTGTGCTCGCCTTAGTGAAACTCTCTTGGGGCTTCTTAGCTACAAAGTAAAAGTCTGGTCTCTCTAGCCAGCACCTAAAGCTCTGACCAACGCCTACAGCCTGGGTTCTCTAGTATTCATCCTGTGCTTTTTTCTCCTGCAAAGCTGGCCACTTGTGCGCTGTGAGAAGTATGTCTGTACTGATTCATCCCTCAGTATCCACACAGGCTGTCCCCTCTTCCCCGCTCCTGCTTGTGAAGGCGAGTATTTCATCCTCTAGAACATTTAAAGCTGTGACCTTCAATTACCTTCTATGTCCCCTAGAAACGGGGACGAATATATTTCCTTGCCCAAAGTCTCCCTGTCCCCATCCATCCTACTGGAATCATCACATTCGATGTTTTTTGCCTGGTAATGAGTGTCTATTTATATGGGTAAATGCCTTTGTGTACTTTTGCATCTCTAGAGCCCAGGGCAGGGTCTTTCTCATAGTAGATACCCTGGGTTTCTTGTTGGGAATGGACCACTCGCTAAATATTAGATATGTGCTAAGAAGCTTATATAGCTTATTCAATTTAATGGGGAATGGTAGCTCTGGGGTGATTATGGTAAGTTTGAGGGGTGAGGAAACTGAGGCTTGGGAAGATTAGAGCAGGGAAGTGTTGAGGTCATAGATATCTTGACAGTTCATGGTCAGCTGTTTTCCCCGTCTTTGAGGAATCTGCAAGGATCCTTACTAGGTAAAGATCATCAAACCTTTGTTGCACCGTCTACTGCACTCATGCCCCCTCCCAAGTTGCAGCAACATCTGCCTTTGTTTTTGTTATTCTTCCACAATCTTTTTATTATGAAATAGTAATGTGTTGATCTGAATGTGAAATGCTCCCTATAGACTCGTGAGTTCGAATGCTTAGTCCCCAGCTGGTGGTACTGTTTGGGGAAGGATGTGGAACCTTTAGGAGATCGATGGTTCTTGAAGGATGTGTGCCATTCATGAGGGGAGGGGGGAGCCTTATGGTGCTTCAGCCTGGCCTGACTTGCTGTTTTCTCTCTACTTTCTCCTTGCTGATGTGACAATGTGACATTAATTTTCTGCTCCTACCATGCTTCCTGGCCTGGATGGACTCTACCTTCTGGAACCCTAAGCCAAGGTAATCCCTTTCCTTCCTTGAGTTGCTTTGATCACATATTTTTGTCCCAATGAGAAAATAACTGATATAAGTAACACTCAATTACTCCTTTCCTTGATGGTTGATTTCAAATATTACATTTGAAAAGCTCTACCTCCTCAAAGCTTAGTCAGTCACCTCTATTGTTTTATAATCTATTTTAATAATCTCATTGCTTTATATTTCATTCTTTGAGCCCTTTAAAATTTACTTTGTCTGCGTAGAGTATGTGACAATGATGAATTTTCCCCCTAGATTGCAAATTTTCCTAAAACCACTTGTTGAAAAACCTGGTGTTTTCTGCTAGAGTATGATAACTCCTCTTATTAGAGTATAATAACCCCTTTTATTAGAGTCTGATAACTCCTGTTATTAGGGTATGATAACCCCTTTTATTAGAGTATGATAACCCCTTTTAGAAAGTCATTTCTCACATGCTTCTGCAAGTGTAGCCTGTTTTGGGGCTGTTACTTACTGATATCTCAACTCTGCAATATATTCATGGTATTTCATGGTTTATTTTTTGTTTAGTAGGTTAAGTCCTACCTGTTACATACACTCTCATCACTGTAATTTTCCTTTTCTAATATTATCTTTTTTGCCATTTCTTTCTGCCTTTATTTTATTATTATTATTATTATTTTCAAAGTAGGCTCTTGCCCTAGCCTAGGCTGATCTGGAATTCAGAATTCACTTTGTAGTCTCAGTCTGGCCTTGAACTCATAGCAGCTCTCCTACTTCTGCCTCCTGAATCCTGGGAATAAAGGTGTGTGCCACTAATCTCAAAAACCTTGGTTAAATATCACTTATTGTTCTTTTAAGAAAATCTTTTGTGTGAATAGGAAGAAAACTCAGTAGCACAGGCCACAAGCTAGAAAGGAAATATAAAGGGAATAGAAAGGGATGGAGGGGGGATTTAATAGGATGGCTTTGTATATATGTAAATAGAAGAACAGATTAATGGGGGTGAAAAGTCCTAAGTGAGTTCAGGGGAAGAGATTGAGTAAAGGAAAGGTGGAGGGAGGGCTAACCAAAATCTAAGACCATAAAAGCAAGTCATATTGAAACCCACTTTTTTGGACAATGGCACACACAGGAGCCATAGATTGTTATTAGAAAAAAATTTCAGTGCCAGGAATGGGATACTTTCCAGTGGGTTTTGGCCATGGAGGTCCCTGATGCACCCCAAACATTACAGGCCATTGAAAAGACCCTTGGTTTCCCACCAGGAATAGATGGTAACAACCTATTGCTGAAGACTCCACATACTTGGGCTGCAAGGCTACTGAGAAACCCTGATGGAGATGAGCTGAAAACCTCTTCCAGGTAGACCAGCTGAAAGAAAGCTGGAAAAAGCCATGCTGCATGCAGTTCAATGGGACAGAAAGAAATCACCAGTGAAGATACTCAACAATGGACACTGCAAGGCTTATATTTTGCCAGCCAGGCAAAATGAGCCAACGGGTGCAATAGTGGCACATCTGTCATGGTGGAAACCAACCACCCTCTAATTGGACTGGAGGCCTGCTCCATGGGAGGGAATACATCCCTGATACTGAAAACATACAACAGGGGTAGTCATGAGCCCTAAGGGTATAAAGTCTGCTGCTATCTGGCTAAGTGTATGTACTATGCTCATCAAACTGCCCAGTAAGCACTTTTCTTAATGTTCATACCCATATATTAATGCTACTCTCTCACTTTGGATTAGAAAACCTTCTCTTTACAGATGGCAGTGATCTTGGGATGACTCAGAAGGCACCATGGTGGTAAGAAGAAGTGACAGAGGAGTGCTCAGCACTGAAATATCTCTATCCCATCTTCCATGGCTCAGGGTCCATTGCAGAAGAGGTGGTGGAAAGAATGCGAGAGCCAAGGAAGGGTAGGACTCCTTACAACATGCTCCTCCAGACACAAAATGGCTTGGATATCCATGACCTCACTATGCCTGACACTACCTATGTAAGACCATCATAATAGGAGGAAAAGATCATGACATCAAAATAAAAGAGAGACTTATTGAGAGGGAGAGGGGATATGATGGAGAATGGAGTTCCAAAGGGGAAAGTGGAGGGAGGGAGGGTATTACCATGGGATATTGTTCACAATTACGGAAGTTGTCAGTACAAAAAGAAAAAAAATAATTCTTATTATTTTTGAAGTGCATGCCAGGATAATTATTTGAATTCTAAATATATATGTTGATTATATAAAGTTAAGAAGTGTAGGAAACTAATAAACTAATAGAAGTGAAATCCAGAAATATTGACTTTTTTTTTGTTTCTTCCTGTGGGAATCTGGATGATACAATTGCGATCATATTGCAATATACCATTGTCCCTTGTTCCTGTCATACTCCCCAAACTTACTTTGTAAACATTTTTATATCTGATGAAAAGTTGGTATGATGAGTTTTAATCTTGTGTAATAATCATACGTATTAAAACCTGAAAATGTACTTGGTAATGCTCCTATTGGTGGATCTCGAAGTCATTACTAAATTTGGCTTCCTTTAAACAGTGTTACCATAAAAATCGGTGTAAATATATTTTTGTTCACATTTGATCATTTCCTTAGGGTGTATTTATAGATCTGGGTCAACAGGTATGCACAATTTTAAGGTTCCAAATTGCTTTTTAAAAAGATTGCACCAATTTAAACTCCCACTAGCAGTGTATGAAAATGTCTGTTTCTTGCCAAAACATGGATATTATGATCTCATTGAGATTTTCGTTGGGTTATGCTAAACCTATAAATCAATTTAGAAAAAAATTGCCTCCTTTACAATATTGATTTCTTTCTTCCAAGAAAATAGTGTGTCCCCATTTAATTAAATCATTGTTTTATATCTCTCAGTGAAATTTTGTTATTTTCTCTTTATAAATTCTACTTTTTTCTTATTGGAATTATTTCTAAGTGTAGCAGTTTTTCTTTGGATATTATGAATGCTACTTTATAAATTTATATTTTCTAAATTCCTCAAGTGTCTAACCAGTGTTTGACCCTCCAGATGCTTTGTGAAAAATAAAGTTCCATGTTCGGTTGACTTGGAAATGGTATGACCTTCACTTGGAAACTGTCATGGTAGATTCATGAAGAATTAAGACGTCTTATTTGTAAAGAAATCCATTGAACATTATTTATTACTGCACCTAGTACATATGAAACTTATCTGATCACAGACTATTTCTTTTGATGTAAAATGTAAAACCTTAATGTAAAATCTATAATCATTCAGCAGGTTAATATTCTGGGAAGGCCATTGTTATGAACTGACAAATGGGCCCAGTTCTTCTTTCCTCCCACTAAGTACCTACACCCTCTGGCATGAAACATTTAAGTGCGCAGCTCTCATCCTGAACTTGGCCGTGTGACTTGGATGGTAGCAGGCAAAAAGCACACAGGGGCTTTGAAAGTGAGCTTTCTCACTGTGGTACTCGTCTACATCCATGAGAAAGATGTGCCTGGGGTACTGTGTTGGAATATGGGATGTGTGGAACAAATCTGAGTTAACCCGAGTAATCTTAGCTGAGCACAGACTATACCATTCAAAACCTAGTCACCGTCCTCATGGAGTTGAGCTCATTCAGGACCAGAAGAACCCTCTAGCTGTCTTTCAGGTTTATGAGATAAATAGTGACATAGTGCTTTTTTTTTTTTTTTTTTTTTTTCTACTCAGGATTGTACCTTGGGGTCTGGCATAATTAAGTACTCTACTACTGAGCTAAATCCATAGCCTTTATGAGTTAAGAAAATTCTGGTTGTGTTCCAGCCTCTGAGTTTTGGGGTGACTTACTACACAGCATTATAGTGGTAAGAGATAACTCACACACCTACTGAGAGAAGAATACAAAATATGCTGTAAGTTTGGTGGCCTTTATTATGTTAAAGAAATTCCCTTTCATTTTTACTTTTCTAAATACTTTTACCATAGCTGTTAAATAAGTCTTGGATATCAATTTATGTATTTATCTATCTATTTATTTATTTGTCTAGTTATGCTATCTTGAAATAGGATCTCATTGTTTAGCAAAGGCTAGCTAGCCTCAAACTCACAGGAATCCTTCTGCCTTAGCCTCACAAGAACAGTGATTATAGGTGCGAGCTGCCGTATCCAGTTCAACTGAGATTATTTTAAGCTTTTCTAGTTGATGTGATATTTTATATTAATAGAATCTCTAATAATAACTTGCCCTGGCTTTCCTATGACGAGTTATTCTTGGTAACTGTTAGCATTCTTTTGATGGTCTATTGAGTTCCATATGCTAGTATTTTCCTTAGAATTTAGCATCTATATTCATAAATAAAATTAGCTTATAGTTTCCTAGTTTGATTCACCCTTCTCCTCTTTAGTATAAGGCATATACCAACCTTGTAAACTGGCTCAGTTAGCTTTCAGCCATTGCCTGTGCTCTCAATCCATTTTTACAATATGTGAATTACCTAATCTATAAAACATTAATAGAATTCACTTTCAAAGTCATCTGGTCATGAAACCTTTCTGATAGTTTATTAATTATTTAATAGTTTTATTTATTTTTATTACTTTTGGTTATTGGTTCTAAGTTTCCCTACTTATTTTTAATTAAACTTTTAGAAATTCAAAATCCTCTTGTGATTAGGGCCAATAGTATAGATTTTGTATTTCATGCTCTTTCAAAAGCTATCTTTCAATCATTCTGGAACAAAGTTTGATATAATAAATACATGTCAAGATCCTTATTCAATAATTGCAGCTTAATTTCAGACCTAAGTGAGTATATATCATAACGTGAACTAATATTTCTTTGCATGACAGTGTGATTTCATGTGTGACCAACATGTGCTGTAGCTTTTGGGTAGTGGGAGTGTCTGACACCTTGATGTGCTTTGTACTATTGGAAAAGACATGCTGGAAGGAGTAACGTGGATTCATAAGTGTGTAATCTTGAATACTGCTACATGACTTACGAACATAATGTAAGCAAATCCTGAAAGTAAATCTCTTCTAAAACCCCTAGGACCCAATTGTCATATTTATTGTCTTAAGTTGTGATTAACATGAGCTTTGAGATTCAATGGGAAATGTATGCGAGTATCTTTCCCGATCTAGATGATTTCTCCAATGGTCTCAGGACAACCAGAGAGAGGACAGGCACTCACAATCCAAACAGCATGGCACAACTCCACACTTGGCAGTCTCTAGTGATCTTTAATCACTCAATTCTCAGGCTTTGGCATTTGTTTTTAATTGTTATTTATTTATTTGAGATAAAGAGGCAGAGGCAGATGAAAGAGAGAGAGAGACATAGAATGAATGGGGGTGCCAGGGTCTCCAGCCTCTGCAAACCAACTCTAGACACATATGTCACCTCTCTGCATCTGGCTTTATGTGGGTACTTGGTAATGGACCCTGAGTCCTTTGGGCTTTGCAGGCAAGTGCCTTAACTGCCAAGCCATCTCTCCAGCCTATTTCCCTCCCACCCTGAGGTAGGGTCTCGCTTTAGCTCAGGCTGACCTGGAATTCATTATGTGTTCTCAGGGTGGCCTCGAACTCTTGGCAGTCCTCCTGTGTCTGCCTCCCTGCTGGGATTAAAGGTATGTGCCAAAACGCCTGGCCAGCCTATTTTTATTTTTATTTATTTATTTTTTAACAATAGAAAATATATGCTCATTGCTTACCACTTGCTAGGCACTAAAGACTACTGTCATGTCTACTTTGCAGATCAGACATGGGAAGCACAAAAGGCCATGTGATACCCATGCTGGCCAGCTTGTGCATGGTCACACCAAGATGTAAGTCCAAGGAGCCAGTCATAACGCTACCTCTCACTCTCTCATTTCACCTTACTACCCACTTGCCAACCACAGTGCTCAACTCAGTATTCGGGTCCTAGCAAGGGTTAATTACTGCTTATTCACTTATAGATGAGGACAGAAATAAGGAAAGTCAGAACACAGGTTGAACAGGAAAAGTGATGGGATGCCATGCTCACGGGGAGAATGAATGATCTCTCAGTAGTCACTGGGATCCCAGCCATAAAACAAGAAATAGCAGAGCATCTATCTCTCTCATGTGGTTGTTGGGAGGATTTTTACTTTCAGTAATGTTTGACGCATAATTAACATTGAGTAAGCACTCCTTGTTAATTACCACAGATGACACTGCCAGCAACTAGACCTTGCTTATGTCGCCATGCTTACTAAGCCTCTGAGTCCTCATTTCTTAGGGAAGAACCTCCTGGCTTGATGATCATATGATCTGTGACTGACAGTGGAAACTGAGCAGGAGAAAGGGGATGACAGTACTGGTTAGAGGCTACTGCTGACCAGAGCACTGCTTAGGGAAGCTGAGGACTCTTCCTACACCTAGGGAGAATGACAGCTGTTCATCTAGCTCATCTCACTCACCTCAAGCATCGGAGCTGGGGGTGAGAGTTGTATCCATAGCAACTTCCTGCACATCATTCAGTTGCCCTTAACCACCTTCATGCATGACCCTTCAGGAATAAGGTTGATGGACCGAGCAAACAAATAAACTCCAGTGAGCCCAGTGAGATTTGAATTTCAAATTGACAATCTTCACTTAATGTGATATGTCCCATCGAGCCTTTGGGTAATTGTTATTTAAACTCAGTTTCTTGGGCTTTCCTGCCTCATTCTGTGTCCATTCTCTTGGATGGAAAGGCTACAGCCCGTCTGTGTCAGGCCCAGTTGTCCCATGGAGTAAAAGGCCTCAGTTCTAGAAGCTCTGTCTTCCTTGTTCCTTCTTTAGCAGAAAAGAACAGAGTAACTAAGTTATATTTGTGTTCTATCAATTACAGAAGAAGATCCTCTCCCGATTCAATAAGGCAATTATTATATCTGAGTAAAGAACAGTTGATTAACTGGTATAAATGTACCAGACTGTGCTTTAACGGAAATCTGTATCTATAACCTATTGTAGTTGTTGAGTTAGAAGTAAATGTATTCCTAATAACCAACTGGTATTTATTTAATGTACAATAACTTGTCTGCTAAGCTTAAATGAAATGCACAGTTAATTAAAACCATCTCTGTACCAAGTCCTCTGGGGAAAAGTATTTTACACACACTCTGACTTGGGAATAATTTTTTTTTTTTCACCGTTGCTTCTCAACTGAGCCCCTGTTGGGAGATTTTAATATGATCTGCTTGGGGGGTTGTCTTATAGATATTTTTACTCGGCAATTTTCAACTTTCTTAGCAACATGGAAACCCTATTTATTTATCTAGAGTGCAGAAAGCTTCAGAGACCCCTTAAAGCGAGAAGCAGTGGTTGGTGTCCTAAACCCTGATCTTTTGCAGGTAGAGGTCATGTGTGACTTTGCCCACTGTGATGGAATGAGGATTAAATGAGCCCCCACCCACAGGCTTATATGCTGAGTGTTTGGTCCCTAGCTGGTGGCAGTATTTTGCGAGGTTGTGGAAACATTGTGCCTTTGTAAGGTATGTTGGAGCTGGAGGACTGAGATCATATGTGGGTGTGCCTCTGAAGGTTAGACAGGGTCTACAGTCAGAGGCTTCTTCTCTCTGCTCCCTGGTGGCCACACAAATAAGCAGCTCTCCTCCGCCACATGGTCACACCTCCATAGTTCTGCCCAAGTGCCTAGGCCCATGTCCTTTCTCATCTTAAGTTGCTATTGCTAGGTATTCTGTCCATAAGAAATAAAACTAAGGTAGCCACCACTTTGTAGCCCACATTGGACCTTTCACTCAATCTTTCCAAACCTGAGTGTCTGATCTGTGAAAGGAATGCATCCTCCCAGGTCCTCAAGAAGCCAGGCAGGATTTGAAAGCCCAGGTTAACCTTGACTCCCAAAATGAGTTTCCCTGTGTACTGGAGTTCCCTGCTATGTGAGTCCATGTTTGATGCTATCAAGAGATGGCTTTGAAGTCGTCACTGATGTATCTGTGCGCCCATTTCTGCATTATTCAAAGACTATTTGAGTCCCAAGTGCCTACTGGGCCAGAGATCACATGAGTGGCATGGTCTTGTAGACAAACTCCCAGCCCCAGCTGTGTCTCTTGCAGAGATATAAGCTTGAATTTATGCAATTCAAAGAGGCATTCCACTACTCTGAGTTTGTTTTCATTTTAGTTTTTTGCAAAGTGAGGATAGTGTCTTCCCTGCAAATCATGGAGTGACTGTGAAGTTCAAATGAGACAATGTATGCACACACACTTTCAGAAGTCAGAGAAATTAACATATAAATGTATATTTTCCCCAATTGTTGCAGTTCATGCAAGGTTCACATGGGATTTGCAGATTTGCCAAGTACCGAGGACCAGAGCGTGACAGCCTATGAGCGTGCCAGGGCAAGCTTGGTGGGCGTAGAGGGGTGGACAGCTCCACCTCCCAAAGGACCCCTGGGGTGAGAGCCAGCCAAGTAATTAATAAAGCCTGATGTTGGTGTGGGGTGTAGAGAATAGCAAGTACTTTCAGAACCATGACCTCATCTGATTTTTATAGCATCCTTCTGAAGAATCCAGAGCAGGTATTCTCTTTCCCACCTTCTGGCTAAAGAAAATGAACCTTAGGGCTGGAGAGATGGCTTAGTGGTTAAGCGCTTGCCTGTGAGAAGCCTAAGGACCCCGGTTCGAGGCTCGGTTCCCCAGGACCCACGTTAACCAGATGCACAAGGGGGCGCACGCGTCTGGACTTCGTTTGTAGTGGCTAGAGGCCCTGGCGCGCCCACTCTCTCTCCCTCTCTCTGTCTGTCACTTTCAAATAAATAAACAAAAAAATTTTTTTTAAAAGACAATGAACCTTAGAGGAAAGCAAACATCAAGTCCAAAGTCAGCCACAGCTGGCATATGGGGAGGGAGCCTGAGTTTCTTCATACCTGTGCCGTGGTGCAGAGCTGAGCGAGTGAGCGCAGACTCTGTCTAGGCCCCCTCTGCCCCCTGGCAGGCTGCTCTTGTGCAGTGTAATCATAGCGAGAGCCGGTGCTCCACCTAGGAGGCTGCACTGCTCCAGGAAGAGGTCCCAGTATTGCTGACTTTCTATGGAAACTTCTAGGCTTCCCTGATGCTACGGTTGTCCTCCATGCTGCTCTGAAAGGGCCTGATAAAACAGTTAATATCCTTTCGCAGTGGGAAGCTATAGCCAGCTATGTCTTGGGTGTGCTGATATTAAAGACTGATGCCACGATAATTATGAGGCCATGGGGGGGGGTGGACTGGGTAAGGTTTAGTGCTAGTATTGTTTTTTTTTCCTTTGTCTCATGAATTTTCTGCTATACCTGGAACTAATCATCTCCTACATCTCTTTTCTTTTTTTTAAAAAAAATTTTGTTTATTTTTAGTTATTTATTTGACAGTGACAGAGAAAGAGGGAGAGAGAGAGGAAAGGGAGAGAATGGGCACACCGGGGTCTCCAGCCACTGCAAACGGACTCCAGACGCGTGCGCCCCCTTGTGCATCTGGCTAACGTGGGTCCTGGGGAATTGAGCCTCGAACCGGGGTCCTTAGGCTTCACAGGCAAGCACTTAAATGCTAAGCCATCTCTCCAGCCCCATCTCTTTTCTTAATGTGGGGGGCATTTGGAGTGGGGTTTCCACCTGACCTGGGGACCACTGAGTTTGACCTTTCGTGTCCTTGACTAGGAGAGAGTAGGGGTGTGGAAGTGAGGACTCCTCTTGACTCTAGTTTCAATCCCTGAAATAATCTCAAGAGCCCTGGCTGCTTTGTCTCTAGATTCTCCATGTCAGAAATTAAGAGGTGACTAAGGAAATTCCAAGGGGTCATTTACCTCCTTTACTCCATCACAGAAGTCCTCTGCTCCCAGGTGATCTTCTCCATTCTAGATAGTTGCTGTCCACCAAGCTCGCGTCCCTGCCTAGAAGTCACGCTCCCTGTCTCCAGCGGTTAGGTTGCTCCTCTGTTTTCTACTTCGTTCATGATTTCCTGTCTGAGTGCTGGGTTTCAGCTCACCACCTCGGACTCCTGGGAATCCCCATCAAGTCTGGCCCAACTCGTTAGCATAAGCTCATGCTATTTGCTGTTGAGGAGCTTCTTTCTCCAAATCTCCTTCCTTAGCCACCTCGTGTATCTTTTAAGCAAAGGATCTGGGCCCAGGTCCTTTTTGCGTTCTGGTGCCTGGGCCAGTGTTTTATCTGCATTGACAGAGACATAAAAAGTTAGGGGTCCCGTGGAAGCTACTCGTACTAATGTCAGGCAGATTATAGTCAGTCTTGGGCAGCACAATGTCACTGTGGGTTGTGTCTATGTCTTAAGGTTTTGCGAGTATGATTATAGATGAAGAGCATGTGTGTGTGTGCATGTGTGTATGGAGGCCAGAGAATAATCTTTGTAAGTTATGATTATTGTGTGTGTGTGTGTGTGTGTGTGTGTGTGTATGGGCACATGCACCGATGGCACATGTATGGAAGTCAGAAAACAGCCATAGGGTGTTTGTCCTTTCCTTTCCCTTGACTCTGCCTCCCACAGCCATAGGTGTGCTGGGATCACAGGCTCATGAGCCACTTTGCATCTGGCTTTTAACATGGGTGCTGGGGAATTAAACTCTGGCTGACAAGCTTGCAAGCAAGTGCTTTCAACTGTGGAGTCATCTCCCCAGCCTCTCTCCTCTTCCTTCTTCTGCTGTATTGGTGGTGTAGTGGTGTGGGGGGGGGGGGCTGGGGGGGCGGTGGGTGGGTGGGTGTGCATGTGCCGCACCACATGGGTGAACACTAGGTCTTCCCTTCCAGCTTGTTTCTCATTGTCTGTCAGGCTAGCTGGCCCCCAAGCTTCTGGGCTTCCGGGGATCCTCCTATCTCCACCTCTCACCCCATGTAGGTATGCTGGGAGAACAGATACCCACTACAGCGGCATGGGTTTACATGGGTTCTGAGGATCCAAACTGAGGTACCCATGGCTGTGGGTCAAGAGCCATCTCTTTATCCCCTGACTACTTCTTGTTATGAGATAGGGTTTCTCACTGGCCTGAAGCTTGCCCATTAGGATACACTGGCTATCCAGTGAGCCTTTTGTCTCTACCTCCCCAGTTCTGGGATTGCAGACATGTGTCACCACACACAGCTTTTTGTTTTTCTTTTTAAGATGGGTTCATGGAATGATATGCTCTTTATCCAATGAGCTATCTTTCCAGCCTTCCAGAACCCCATTTTCCAAACTATATCATGCAGACCCTTATCAGGAATGAACAGACAATAGCCCAGGTGCTAGGGAGAAAAGGAAGGAGTGGTCAGACTGTCCCCTGGCCCCTGTCCCCAAGGGGGCTCTTCAGAAGAGTTGCAACCCTGTGCTGTCCACCTTGGGCGCTTTGGATTCAGTGATCTCCATCTTGGGTGGCTGCCCCGTGCTTGCTCCCCGGCTGGGTTTCAGCACTTCTCTCCTCACAGTGTCTTTTCTTAACAGTGGAGACTTGTGACAACGTGGGAGGCTGCGTCATGGGCCACCTCCCCTCTCAGTCTCTCTGAGCCCTGACCCGCTCCTTGACAGGAGGCTGCAGGCGTCATGTGGCCGCTTTGCTTCGCTGCCCTCTTCCTCATCCTGGACTGTAAACATCAAACTGATCTCTGACAGTCTGTGACACACTCTGGGTCTGGAGGAATTTTTAGCTGTCAGAGAGGACTGGCTGACGGGCCTGCCTTGCAGAACATTGCTGGGCTCCGCGGCATCTCTGCGTACACCACTCATTTCACTCCCACAGGCAGGTGTCACCCGGGAATTGCAGCTCTCCCACCCCGTCTCTTGGGCTGGTTGTAGGAGGAGGAGAAGGTGCACGTTTGTGGGGTAAAACACAGCTCCTTTTTGGGTTTTGCTCAATAGGTGCTTGTCCTCTGGGGTTGTCTAGGAATACGGGCTTACGGGATGGTGGTGTTAGACCTGTCCCTCTGTGGAGGGTAACTAAAGGGGATGGAGTCTGCATGGCCCATGGACTGTTGCTTGTGAAGCTTTTCTTAGTGTACAACTTTTTGTATCCATTAGTAAAAGGCCTCCGAGTAAGGTCAGGATGGGAACTCATTTTGTCAGTAGGAAATTGAGGCAGAGTTTAGGTGAATTTTTACTTAGTGGCTGTGACAGTTTGAGTGTGAAATGTTCTCCACAGCCTCATGTGGCTGAGCCTCATATGTATATGGAAAAGCTTTTGGGGCCCTGCTGGAGGAGGTGTGTCACTGGGAGCCGGCCTTGGGGTTTATTAGCCCAGCCCGACGGCTCACTAGCTATCTCAGTACCGATGAGTTCAAACTCAGGCCATGTGGCCTCAGTAACTACTTTTTTGGTTGTTTAAGAAGCTTGTGGTGCTCTGAGTGCTTTGTGGAGCTATCATGGACTTAAAATGGACCACTGGATGATAGAGCGCTTAAAAAGCCTAACATGATTATGCAAACTCATGGTATTTTATGGGTGCTTTCCACCTTCACCAGATACTAGGATGACTGTAAGATTTGACTTCTTAATTAATTTGAAGACATGCCTGTCAGGAGGAGGCAGGTAACATAGCCCAGTCAGACATTAAGAATATCTTTCTTGGGCTGGAGGGATGTCTTAGTAGTTAAGGCATTTTCCTGCAAAGCCAATGGACCCCGGTTCAATTCCCCAGGACTCACATCCCCCAGGGGTGCATGCATCTGGAGTTAGTTCGCAGTGGCTGGAGCCCCTGGCATGCTCATTCTCTCTCCCTCTCTGCCTCACTCCCTCTTTCTCTGTCCAATAAATTAATTAACTAATTACATAAAAGAAGATCTTTATTGCCTGATTCTCCCTTCCCCCTGCTAAATTTCTGAACCACGGTCCATTGCGAGTTCCAATGGGTGTATCTTCCACAGTCAAGCAATGAGAAGGTCTCAGAGTCACTGAGTGGAGCCGTCTGGAGGAATGATTGAGCTCACTCAGTCTGGATGGGGTGGGGGTCAGTCTGTCCAAGAACTTCTTAGCTCTGCTTCTGTGACTCTCTACAAATCTCGTGTTCACAGTCTTTTCTTAGTCTATTTTTCTGCACGTTATTTAGACACCAATACCTTCTTCTTGACACAAGCCTGTCGCCTCACTTACAGGTTCTCAGAGAGAACCAACATGGAACTCCAGTCCCAAAGCAGGTGTGTAGGATAAGAGGAAGAAAGAAGAACCTTAGAGGTGTAGAACTCAGCCTGAGGAGGGGCTGGAGAGAGGGTCCAGTGGCCAAAGCACTCGCCACTCAAGATGCAGCACCCGACTTTGGTCTCCAGACCCCACGTAAGAAACACACAATCGGGGCTAGAGGGATGGCTTAGTGGTTAAGGCGTTTGCCTGCAAAGCCAAAAGACCCAGGTTCTATTCCCTAAGGACCCACCTTAGCCAGATGCACAACGGGGCGCACACATCTGGAGTTCGTTTGCAGTGGCTGAAATCCCTGGTGTGCCCATTATGTCTATCTCTCTCCCTCTTTCTCTGTCAAATAAATAAAAATAAAACAAAGAAAGAAAGAAAGAAACAAAAACCTGGTAGCCCTCTGTAATCCCAGCAGGCTCTCACCGATGGCAATGGTGAGATGACAGACAGAGGCAAGAGAATTTCCTGGAAGTGTAACGCAAGCTCAGCAAAGGATAGCAGAATTTGAATCCAGAACAAGAAGCTGCCTCAAATAGAATGGATAGGTGAGGATCAGCCTGAAAAGTTGCCCTCTGACCTCCACATGCATGCTGTGGCATGTGTGCGCCTGTACTCACACAGGAACACACGCAAGTAAGTAATAAGAGTAACTTTAAAAAAGAATACTAGTGGCCGGGTGTGGTGGCGCATACCTTTAATCTCAGAACTTGGGAGGAAGAGGTAGGAGGATTGCCGTGAGTTCGAGGCCACCCTGAGACTACGTTGTGAATTCCAGGTCAGCCTGGGCTAGAGTGAGACTCTACATTATAAAAAACAAAAACAAAACAAAACAAAATTAAAAATAACTACTGGTACATCAGATCAGGACAAGTGTTTTTAAATGGATACATGAATATACTAACAAAATCAAAGCAATCTATAGTAAACAGGTGATATTAAAATATATTAAATATATGATATTAAAATATGAAATAAAAATATAATACTGAAGTCAGAAAAGCTACATGTAAGGCTAAACATTTAAAATTATACTAAAGATAATCATTTTATATTCTTAAAATAAAAAGTAGGTATTTAAATAAAAAATGTGAGTCTTTTTACACTTTATTACTGAATATGTAAAGCAAAAAGCATTCTCAGTGCTCAAGTAAGCTGTGAGTACATGACCAACCTTCTGAAAAAAAAAATTTTGAAAGATGTCCACGTGCAGCAGCTCTCCTGCCTTCTAAATGCCCACATCGTGAGCTCTTCCTTCCACTTAACCCTCCATCTCCCCTGGCTCCCTTCACTTGTCTCAAGGAGGGTTAATCTTCTAATTTACTCAGTGGTCTCATAATTTTTTCAGAGTGCACCAGGGTTTCTGCACCCAGTTATAGAGATCAAACATCTAGCTGAATACTCAGTCTTGTTAGAACTTCATTTTTGTGGTGGTTGGAGGAGGCTGGTTGACAGAATTTGAGCGTGACTTTCCTTGACCTCTTGGTTCTTGTGGACTTAGTTCTGAGGTGTTCTTACTGAACTTGAGAGTTTATAGCCGTGTCTGTTTTACTTTCCAGGGCCACCTCTGAAGTTCTGCAGCTTGTCTCTGCGGGGGGGGGGGTCTTGCCCCCACCTGACACTTGGGATTTATCACATCTGCTTGTCAAGTCTTCCCTGATATGTGCAAATTGGTATCACCACAGCCTGCAAGACAGAAAACCAACAAGCTGTAAACAAAGCAGGATGACCTTAAAAACGATAAACAGTTCAACTTCTGATCAGTGTCACTTTCATCACTATCTTTGTCCAAAATCCAAAGAGTTACGATGAAATTTGTGAGGTCATAGTTTTTCAAAAATATTATTTTCCATTCTTTTCCTTTGTGTCCCTTGGAACCTAAGCTAAAGGGCTCAAAGAAAATACAAATAACACAATGAAATGAATAGAAAGTCTTTTAATGCTTGTAAAAAAATCTTGCGATATATTAGCAGCCATGAATTTAGCATCTGTGAAACCCCTGTTTCAGATGTTATGCAGCCCTTGCGACAGATACTGTCTAGTTTACTAATGTAAACTTGATCAGCATTTTAGGGTTACATAACTGGGAAACTTAAGAGACAGAAGTGCCCTGGGTAAATGAGTATGCCGAGCCTGTTGTAGGGCCACTGATTGCTTCTGATGCAGTCTAGCACCAAGGTAGGGTAACTTTTTTTTTTTTTTTTTTTTTTTTGGTAGGGACTGGGAATTGGAAACACGGAGGACACCTTGCCTGCTCTGGCAAGGCTAGAACCCTTGTCTGATCCAATCTCATCCAAGATGAACTAAGGCCACACCCCAGCAACAACAGCTTCCTGTTTCTTCGCCAGTTTTGTGGGTTTGGACCCATGGGTGGGCCCTTCCTGAGTCAGTGTCCCCCCTTGGGCCCAACAACCAATCTGGTCCCTCCCTTACACACCCGTGCCTGATGGGGAGGCACATTGTAATTGGGTGTGAGAGCCACATAAATGGACTTGCAATAAGCCCCTTCTTTGCTCTTTCTGTAAGTGAGGGGACAAGGGTACTTCTCTGCCTCCCTTCCCTCCTCCCAGCCACTCTGCAAAGGGGAGAACTGCTTTTTGCTGGGCGAGGGCGGGGCAGTCTTCCCTGCTTTACTTTCCATGCGTGTGAGCCCCTCCCTCATAGGCTTCCATCAGGACAGCCCTTACCCTGTATGAGGAAGATTTTCTTTGTCTCACCTCCCCTTTCAGAACAAGGGTGATCATTTCTCTTGCCTTAGGCTTCCTTGCTTGCCTTCCCTCTTAATCCTAAATCTCTCTAAAATAGATTTCATTATTAATCCTGCCCATGAGTCTGTGCTGCCAATTCCTTGCTAATGTAGGTAAGAACCAGAGACAAGGGAGCCGCTAGTGCGGAAATTCTAACCCCACAAGGCTCTTCCACAGCACCTTGACTGCAATGTGGGGACCACGATACTGGGACATCTCACACACTCCGAGCCAGTGTTGGCCCATGTGCTGGCCACTTGATCAGCAAGAGAGTGAGTGGCTCTGGAGAACTCAGGGACTCAGTGAGTCACACCTGGAGCCCACATCCATATCCAGCCCTGAGCGTGCATTCAGATGGGCAAGCACATGAATGAGAGGCGCACGGTCTGCTCAGTCATGACTCAGCTGCTGGGGCTTTATAGATAAGACCTGGAATCCAATGTAAGTGCTTGTTGCCTCCCGTGAGGACTTTACAGAAGTAAAAGCAATGTGAAAATGCGTAGAAATGTAAAAGTAGACAGAGGATAAATGTACAAATAAGAAAGACAAAATGTAGTAGAATATGGACCACTTAAAAAATCTAAATAAAATTCAATCAAGTTGGCCTTCTTTCCATGACCGGTTTTGGCCGGGTTTGAGGGGAGGGCTGGGTGCACATGGGATGCTTGCTCTGCAAGCCAGAGGACCTGGCTTTACTTCCCAGAGTCTATCTGAGAGCCAGGCATGGAGGCATGTGCCTGCAATTCCAGTGTCGGGAAAGTGGAGGAAAGACGGAGGGTCCTCGGGCTTCCTGGCTAGCTATTTTATACATTTCAGGTTCAGTTGTAGATCTTACCTCCAAAAAGAAATTATTAGGGCTGGAAGGATTTGCTTAGTGGTTAAGGCATGTGCCTGTGAAACCCAACGACCCAAGTTGGATTCCCCAGGACCCACGTAAGCCAGATGAATGGGGGCACATGCGTCTGGAGTTCATTTGCATGGCTGGATGCCCCGGAATGCCCATTCTCTCTCCCTCTCTGTCAATGGATAAATAAATAAAATTTAAAAATAAAAAAATAAAAACAAAAAAGAAAGAATTAATATGGACAGCAATTGAGAAAGACACCTGAGGTTGACCTCAGGTACACACACACACACACACACTAGAATGCACATGGGAGCCCACATGCATATGGACATATATACACACATACGTGCACTTCTCTCTCTCTCTCACAGACATACACACAGACACAGAGATGCAAAAACAAACAAACAACAACAACAACAAGAACTAAATAAAACAGCCTATCAAGCTGGTCACATTTCAACGGATCTCACCACCAGCAGTGCTGGATTGGAGACTCAGCCCATCAGGCTCACTACGCAGGTCTTCGGAGAGTGATATATCTTCAAACACTTTCCCGTGTGGTCCCCGTGCACGGCTCCCTGGCTGGCACCAACACGCTTCTCTTGACTGGGAAGCCATGGTAGGAGGAGGCTCTCAGAAGCCACCTGCCACATTTGTCACGGACTTAGGGGGGGCTGATGAGCTCCACAGCTCGTCCTTAATTAAGAAAGCGGCTAAAAACACCACCGGAGAGCCCTGCCCCGAGCTGCGAGGCGCCTGCTTGCTAATGCCGTGCTGCTTGGGTTGATTGATACTTGTTTTGAGATTCCTTCCGTCAGCTTTCTCTGGTCCAGCCATCTGTTTCTACCCCACAAGAAGCGTGCTGGCTCTGATCTTTGTCTGATTTGCAGTAGAGGCAACATGTTGGTGGGTTGGGGGCTTAAAGTAGGGGCTTGGCAGGCATTTGCTTTTGGCATAGGATCATCCTTGAGAGATGTCAGCTAGTCCAGGCTGAAATGACCTCTTGGGCTTTGAGTGTCATGGTCTGCAATTTGGAGCAGCGTTAGAAGAGGGAAATCTGAAAGTTTGATGCTGCTGCTGCTGGAAGTTCTGTCAGGAAGCTCACCTGCCATCCAGTCCTCACCTCACCTTCCAAAAGGTTCTAAGGACTGCTCACCTGCCATCCAGTCCTCATTTCACTTTCCAGAACATTCTAAGGACTGCTCACTGGAAAAAGACTGCGTCTCATACGTTTCAGTCAAAGCTTTTCCTTCTTTGGGCAACAGTTATACAGAGAACCATATGCTGGAAGGGAAATAAGAAAGTCAGGCATAGCTCCTGCGTTCAGACCTCTTGCAGTCTCCATTAGATGCCCTCCCCTACATTTATATAGAAGATCTGAGAAAAATGCAAGTGAGCTTTAGGCAAAATTGAAGTGCAATTTATGTTACCAGTAATAGTCCCAAGAAATGAAGGAATCAATAGTTTTAAAATCTAAAGAAAGTCTTTAGAATGATGGTGCATCATGATTTTAGCCTGAATGCAGGATAATAATAGCTGCATAAATGAAGCAGCAAGGAATGAGTGAACAGGAATTGCAAATATATATTTATATATAAAATGTAAGTATGTATATATATATGTATATATAATATAATATGTATCTGTATATACACAAGCATGCTATTGTATAGGGTAAGCTTTGCTTTTAATAGCAATCTCGCAGGAAAAGAAAGTCCAGCCACGGAGATGCTGTTACCAACTAGTGTTTGCTAAATGATCTCAGCATTGACCAGAGGCTTTGGATGGAGTCGCCAGGGGAGAAGCACTGTCAGTGTCCCAAGCAAGGTCTGCATCCCAGGTGGAAGCTGGGTAGGATCAGTGGGAAGAGATGGGCAGGAAAGAGCTTGGCTGGATGCTGAGCCTGGAGCTGGGAAGGGGAGGTGGCCTGGCAGAAGGAGAGGGGTCAATGTCTGCCACCACCAGCATGCCAAGCTCCAGCTCCATGTGATTTGTGTGCCCTGGGCATCCAGAGAGATGCAGCCAACTCGTCAAATATTTGGGAGGGCCAGCAGTGGCACTACGCCAGTCACTGGCAGGGAAGGTAGGGAGCAGTAAACACCACCAGGGGCTCATGAGCATTGGGAACATCAAGGTCAAATGAGCTGGGGGTCTGGGTTTGTCACTGGCTGTGGCAGAAGTAGCATGCTGACCAGGGGGAAGGCGTGCGTCCAGCCGCACACGGTGGAAGAGTGTGGAGTGTTGTCTATCGAGCAGCCAGTGGCTTTGGAGCAATTGACTGTGAAGGGTTGAGATTTCTAAATGAAGAGACTACATGGCCTTTGCCAATATGTAGGATGCTTTTGAGACTGGACTCCAGCAGGGAGGCCTGTCACCATCTTCGCACTAGCAAAGTCGGCTGGCATCTGCCTACTGCCATGTCACCAGCTCCACCCCCAGAATGATGACATGGCAGTAATACTGAAGACACTGACTGTGAAAACTGGTGAGGCTATTGAGTGCTGCAGGCCATGAGTATAGAAAATCTTTCAATTCAAATGAACTTAATAATAAGCTGGTGTCATGCAGCCCATGGTCCCGAGACAGGGTGTCAAATGTTTAGGCACCGTCTCTGTCTGGCTCTCCTCAGCACCACAGCTTATACTCGCTAGCTAACTCATGGTTGGGTATTCACACATGTGAAATCCCATGCAAAACAATAGCTTCTTGCTAGGCAAAAATAATATGTTCAGGGGGTGGAGAGATGGCTTGTGGCTGGAGAGATCGCTTAGCAGTTAAAACACTTGCCTGTGAAAACTATGAGACTATGGACCCAGGTCTGACTCCCCAGGACCCACATAAGCCAGAAAGCCAGATACACAAGGTGGCACATGCATTTGGAGTTCGCTTGCAGTGTCTGGAGGCCCTGACATGCCATTCTATCTCCATCCCCCTCCTGTCTCTCTTTCTCTCTCTAAAAATAAGTAAATAAAATATATTTTTTTAAAGAATTAAAGTTTGCGGTGGTTTGATTCAGGTGTCCCCCATAAACTTAGGTCTTCTGAATGCTACTTTTTTTCCAGCTGATGGCAATTAGAAATTAAAGCCTCCTGGAGGTGGTGTGTTGTTGGGGTTGGGCTTATGGGTGTTATAGCCAATTTCCCCTTCCCAGTGTTTGGCACACTCTCCTGTTCCTGTTGTCTGCCTGATGTTGGCCAGGTAGTGGTGTCCACCCTCTGTTCATGCCATCATTTTCCCTGCCATTTTGGGGCATCTCTTCGAGTCTGTAAGCCAAAATAAACCCCTTTCCCCCAAAGCTGCTCTTGGTTGGATGATTTCTGCCAACAGTGAGAACCTGACTACAATAGTAAAATTGGTAATGAGGAGCAGGATTCCTGCTATACACCTGACTGTGTGGCTTTGGCCTTTTGGAGTTGATTTTCAAGAGACAGAGCTTTGACTGGACTGAGCTTGAAGCAATTTGTGTGAGAAGCTTGCTATTATGTCTGTGTCCTGAGAACTTGGGCGGGGTTGCTTTGCATAGAAATGGAATGGTGTGTGCAGAGGGATATGGCACAGAAAAAAATGAAATCTTTGGGCCAAAACTTCTGACCATTTGGCTGCAATTTAATGAGAGATTACAACCACTGAGATTGGGCCAGGTAATTTGTATTGGGACAACAGAAAAAATGTAGAGTCTTTGAAAGAGCCTGAATGCTGAAGAAGTGTCCGATTCTTCAAAGCCTGTTTTATTCCCCCCTGGCAAATTGGCATCCTGCCTGGTATTATGGGGTATAAAAAGTATAGGAAAGAAAGGGCCATTGAATGTGCAGCATGGTCTTGTTTTGAAAATGGTCACAGGTCGTATGAAGCAGGTTTGCTGGGTGCCTGTGTGGAGATACAATGGAGCCATGAGGACGAACTGTGGCTTGCAGTGGAGACCTAGTAGAGTTGCTGGGCCCACGAGAAGGCTGCCTAGAAAATATGCTAGCCCCAGATGAAGCTTTCCAGGACTGTGAGTAGCCTAGCTGGAGGGGCGATTTGAACTCCAGGGTCATGCTGCTGGTTAGAATGATCAGACTTGGAGACTTGTCATTGAGTAGAGTTGTTGGACTTGGAGCTACAGAGTTTGATGTTTGTCCTGGTTCTTTAAAATCTTGTATTGGCTGAATATGTCTTTGCTATACCCAGTGCCATCTTTTGCAATATGAATGTTTATTCTGTGCTGTTATGGGGCTTTTTGGTCTTATGGCTCAGTTAAAAGATTTCAGACAATGCTAATGTTTGAACATCATTGGGATTGATAAACCTATGAGGACGGATGAATGCATTGCATTTTAAATCATATATAGTTATCAGTTTATGGGGGCCAGGGGCGGAGTGGTGGCTTGATTTAGGTGTCCCCCATAAACTTAGGTGTTCTGAATACTAGGTTCTCAGCTAATGGAGATTTGGGAATTAATGCCTCCTGGAGGGAGTGTATTGTTGGGGGAGGCCTTATGGGTGTTATAGCCAGTGACCCCCTTCCCAGTATTTGGCACACTCTTCTGTTCTTGTTGTCTACCTTATGTTGGCCAGTGGGGTGATGTCCACCCTCTTCTCATGACATCATTTTCCCTGCCATTGTGGAGTGTCCACTCAAGTCTGTGAGACAAAAACCTTTTTTCCTTCAAAAGCTGCTCTTGGTTGGATGATTTCTGCCAGCAATGCGAACCTGACTGAGACAATGTTCAATGACTCAACCATTGACAATAGAAAGAAATCATTATGATTGGATTAGACTTATCAAGATAAAGACCTTGTAATTGGGGAGGGGGCAAGTTTCTTAATGCCTGAAGCATATGGCTAGATGGGGAGTAGAAATTCTGATCGCAACCTGACTTCTGGTAGTAAAGAGAGGAGAAAACAGCTTAATTGTAAGGGAAATTTCAAGTGTGACTGGAAAGGCAGGTAGGTACGTAGAAAAGAAGCAGATGTCTTAGTTCCAGAAGGGGCAGTCCACAGGCCATGCCTGAGATCTGGAAGTTTAGACCCAGAAGGAGGAGATGGTGACAGGTACAATTTTAGGGACCCAAAGCACACACTTGTGAGTTGTGCAGGGACTGAAAGCTAAGCAGTTGATGAGCTGGGATTGGGAGATTCCAAGCTTGCTGGAGTAGAGGAAAAGGGGGCTCGATATGTTTCTGTGAGTCTTCCGCGCAGGGACAGAAAAGAGGGAAGGAAAATGCATTTCTCTGACCTGTGAATTAGAATCCCAGTAAGCAGGTTGTCTCTTGTCCCGTCACCATCAGGGCTTAGCAATGGCCTCTTCACTGGCTTAAAGAGGACTGAGTAAACTTGAGCTATGAAAGAATTTACTGGGACTTTGAGCTTGTGTAGCAGCCCTTGAATGTTGTGATCCATGTCCAAGGTGTCCCTTGCTGTGCTTGATTTTAAAAAGATACACCTGTATATCATTTACAGATGAGAATACAGAGTTTTAGGGAAAAAATTAAATGACGTAGCTGAGGTCCACAGCTAACAAATCACAGGGCCAGAGTGAGACAACTCCTGCTTTACTCCACTGCTGCTTATGTTTCGAATGTGACCGTCTGTCCAATACCTCAGAGAAGTACCAAGAGTTGATTGACTCGCAGGGAGCAAGAGAAGAGACCAAATGATGGTAAAGTCCCACAGGGGTGAGAGAAATGGTAAAAGATCAGGCTTTCTTTGACACCTCTCCCTCCCTTAATGACTTAGTCAAATTTGTGTTGCTACACCATATTTGAGGCTGAGAAATAAAGGAAAAGAAATCTGATTAGCTCACAGTTCAGGAGGTGCAAGAGCATGGCACCAGCAATGGCTTCCGCCGAGCTTGTGCTGGATAATAAACCGTGTGTAAGAGAGTCAACATGGCAAGAGTGGTAGCAAGAGCGCATGCTGAGAAAGTTGAATTCACTTTGTAATATCCTGTTCTTGTAGGAACTAACTCAGCCTCATGATGCCAAAGCCCCTCCCAAGCCATGGGCATGAATCCCTCCTGGGCACGAAGATCCTGATGATGTCCTGGCAGGCCCCACCTCTGAAAGTTCCCACTGCCTTTCAATGTTGTTACCCAGGAGACCAAGCCTCCAGAACAGAGCCTTTGTGGGATGAGTCCTGTGCAAACCATAGCGCCTACCCACCTGTGTGCCACCTGGCTTGGGTACCTGTGTGACCACCGACAGAGCCTTCGTGGGACAAGTCCTGTGCAAACCGTAGCGCCTACCCACCTGTGTGCCACCTGGCTTGGGTACCTGTGTGACCGCTGAGCCCACTTTCATCAGTCAGGAAGAACTGAACACAATACAAGGGTGAAATTATTTCGGTCTTTCTTCCCTTTCTGAAGAATCCTTATAATTTCATTTTATTCTCCTTTTTCTCCTAAGAAGGTAAACACAGCTCCTCTGTGTGTCTCCCTCCCCACAACCCCATCCTTGAGCTGCTCCCCCTTCCCCTGCCTCTCTCTTTATCCCTTCACACCAAACACTTTCAAAGTTAATTTCAAAAAGCTGGGAACACTTGATAGTTTTAATTAATCCTATGCCTGGGGAAATATGATTTTGTGCATGCGAGGCCTCTCAGCCTCTCTGGATAGATAGCTTGTTCTGGATAATGCCGACATTTCCAATTTAGCTGTGATTATGCCACCAACTCATTTGCTTATTTGTTTATTACCTAAAACAGGAGCTAATGCTGATGCGTCCTAGGGAACAGATTTGGAGTTTTCCTAATAATATCTCTTAGTTAGGTGTCATCACAGATCCATCGTGAGAATCAACACTCTTCGAGCCAGGGAGGAAGGAACGGTTCCCCGTGTGGAGGAGAACAGAGAGGTCTGGTGGTTTGAGCCAGCCACACACATAGGGAGAGGAGGATGTAAATCAGCACTAACGTATTTGGAGATCAGTTTTCTTCAGGCAACAGCTTGCTTTGCTTCCTATGAGAAGTCAGTCAGATCCCACATGGTGGTGCGCCTCTGAGGGTCATGTAGGAAGGTGGCTGAGGTTATCTTTAAGACGAGGAACCTTTGGCTTTTGGGAAAATAGTCACTGTTGGTATGCTGACCTCAGAGGTTTAAACCCATGAAACATGAGATGACCAGGTCATAATTCTTCATGTCCTTTTCTGGTCTACCCACTACACAGCACAGCAAGAAGGCACACGGCATTTGACTAAAACATTAGGGATTCTTGAAGAGCAATGAACACTACTGGGTAAGTCCGAGATAAGCGGCTCCACATCCTTTGCAAAAGCTCCAACTCAAGTTGCCTTTGGCAGTCATGCAATCCGGTGTGTGCGTGCGTGCGTGCGTGCGTGTAGAGTTAGATCTCATTTGAAGTTACAAAAAAGAAGGAAGCCCAATCTTCCTTCCTCACAACTGGAAAGTCCATTTCTAAGTTTGATATCAAGTGAGACTTACATTGTAGCACAAACAATGCCCCCACAATTTGAATGCTCTCCATCCGTAGCACTATCTCCATTCCTAGGCAAGCCCCTGTCTTGTGATGGAGAGGACTTTAGTGATTCAACTTTACCTTCTTTCAACATCAGGTTTTCAGAACAGGAGCATCTTTCCTGGTGGGCTCCACAGAAGCCCTGATTGGTTTGAACAAAGTCATGTGTTTTACATCAGGTGCTGGGGATGGTATCAAGGTTATCTGCCAGCTGGTTGGTAAGAATGTAAAGGGAGTCTCTGAGGTGCAGTGGGAGGTGAATCAGAATAACATTATCAACAGTGGAGCAATGTGTGCTGTGTAAGTTCTCTTCTCAAAAGTGTGTCTCCATTTCTTTTCTGATATTTTGTTTTAACTTTTCAGTTTAGAGTAGCTAAAATGAGTACACCTTTTCCCCTTAATAAATAAAATAAAAAAAAAATAGTCAGGATCTTTCCTTAGTGACTCCTCTGTCTAGTTAGGTCCTATATATTTGCTGTTAGGGTCCTTCTTGAACTTAAAAAAATATTTGCAAGCAGAGAAAGGAAGAATGGGGGAGGGGAATGGGCATGCCAGGGGTTCTTGACACTGCAAAAGAACTTCATGTGCATGCACCCTCTAGTCCATCTGGCTGTACAAGGATATTAGGGAATCAAACCCAGGCCATAAGGCTTTGCAATAAAATGCCTTTAACTGCTAAACCATCTCTCAAGCCCCTTTGAATTCTTTTTACAGAATCTTCCTAAACTAAACTTTACACACCTATGAGACATGCCATTCCAGATTGTTCTGTTAATATAACACTCTTCCTAACTCACGTGAACCCACAGTCCTCAAAAACCTTCTTTGTAATTTAGGCCTTTACCCCCTGCTATTTTCCCTATTCCAGACACCATGAACTGCAACTTTCTGTCCTGCTTCTGCTTTTGGGGGAGGATTCTTCTCTCAGGTGAATATCTTCTGGTCCTCCTCTTTCTTCCTTCTCCTCCTACTTCTCCTCTTCCTCCTCTTCTCCCCTCCTTCCTCTTCCTCCTACACGTGTTTCTCCCAGAGTCAATTATTTTTCCACTGCCTCTTCACGGCCCCATACACGCATGCTCTTTGGGAAATACACGGTAATCTGAGGAAATTAGCATAGCTCCTTTTCTACTGCTCCTCATGCCTCACTTTGAGGGAATGAAAATGAGAACATTATTCACTCAGAGCCACTTTGAAGAGCTGTCCATGTGATTATTATGGGGCTTGTTCCAAGTACTTCAAATTCCATTCTTCTTGTTATATTTTGTGGAATCATAATTATATTTAACATTCCTTGGAAGACTCTTCCTCTTTCCCTGTCTGCCCATTCTGTTTATGGCTGGATTATATCAGAATCCTCGGAGTTATACATGAGCGAGGGGAGGCTTCTGAGAGCTCCCCGCTGTGGCTCGTAACAAGCAGGGAGGTGGTGAGGGGCCTCTAGGCTGTTTATTCCCACACTCGGTTCTCCTAAGAGTTATTCACTGAAATATTTTTCTCATTATTTTTATTATTTTCTCCTTAGTTCAGTATATCCTATGGTAGGAGGAAAACTGGTGTGCGTTACTTTAGAGAACATTTTGTATGTATGTGTGTGTGCATGGCTGTATATATGGTATGTCTGTGAGTGTATATTTGTGCATGCCATGGCACATGTGTGGATGTCAGAGGAGGGTTGGCTGTTAACTTTCACTCTGTTGTGTTTGCTGTGTATACCAGGCTAGCTGGCCTGCATTTTCCATCTTGATGTAGGAGATTTGGGATTACATTCATGAACTACTCCCTTTGAGCTTACATGGTTTCTGGGAATCTGGACTAGGGATCTCAAGTTGCATGGCAAGCACTTTACCCACAGCACTTCCTAGCCCAAGAGAACATTTCTTAATAGAGCATTTTGATATTATCAAAGGGAAAATGAAAGTTGGTGGGTGAAGGTCAAGGATAAAGATACAATAGGGGCTGATCCACTGGTGTGATATGAAGATGTCTTCTTGGAGACCCTAGGAGCCATTGAGGTGCTGGTATCATAGATGTTGACTTTAGGAGCCAGAGGTCTTTGGCACATGCACTATTTTCCTAGGCAAGGAAGGTTGTGAACGTCTGATAACAAGAGGAGTGTCTTTCTCCTTTCACATTTTCCCAAAGGACTGAACATGTACTGAGTTATGATTAGTGAGGAATTGACTTCGTGTATGAAGGGACAAATAAATGAATGAACAAGTGTATAGAGCGCCACTTGTAAATGCCTGGTCAGTGTGATGCACTAAGGACTGCATTCCCACTCCTGTAATTTATTTTGTTTTATATTCCAAGGTAGGGTCTCACTCTAGTCAAGGCTGACCTGTAACTCACCCTGTAGTTTCAAGCTGGCCTCGAATTCACAGGGGTCCTACTACCTCTGCCCCCTAAGTGCTGGGATTAAGTACATGCACCATCACACCTGGCTCCTGTCATCATTTTATGTGAAATTATGCTATGGTATATGCAAATTATGATTATTGTGAACCCTAGTAGGTTCATGGTAGCCCAATGTGTCAGATATTGCTGAGGTAAAATGTACTAGAAATGGTTAAATGAGCTGTTTGGGTGAAAAGCTGTTTCTTTCTTTTAGGAGCCTATTCATGTGACTCTGCTTGGCTCCCATGAGACAAGGAAGTGGGGCCAGGATCTAAGGCTTCTCTGTATGAGAATGTTGCCCTGGCTCAGAGGCAAGGATGGCTGGCTTGGTCATCAGCCCGCTTGGGTTTTGTGTGTGTGTGTGTGTGTATTTGTGACATACCAAGGGAGAAATGGAAGGCAAGGTTCTGCATTATACACTACCATGGCACCTCCCAAGCCCAGTATGCTACTCAGTGAGTCACTAGGACACTTAAATAAGGACACAGAATTGTATTCAATAGGGCAACAACAGAATCAGGCCTAGGGTTCATGCTTTTCTGGCCCAGGGTTATCCTTAGCATCTCCACGTTGCCCTTTGATCGTTCTGATTGGACCTCCTTTGGGATCCTGTACAGGGTCTGGGGCATCCCCTTCCTCGAAGAGCAAGGTGCACAGGGCCACCTCCCTCAGGGCCCTTAGTGATCCCAGCCTGGTAATGGATGTCTCTTGAGAGAAGGCTTCACTTTCTGTCTTTCCTCCTACTCTTCCTGCAGGCAATCTGTTCTGGCAAACACATGAAGCTGGGTAATGGGAAAGGGAACCTTCAGGCATGAGAACAGGAGGATGCTAATTGATGAATAAATAATTGCTGAACTAAACCAGAGACACTCAGGGGAATGGTCAGGGGGCTAATGCAAAGGAAGCTCCAGCGCTGTGTCTGGGCATGGGACAGGGAGGAAGCAAAGTTCAGGGTTAGGAGAATCCACTGGAAACTGCTCTGGAGTCAGGCAATCCTGGATTTCAACTCTGGCTTCATTTCTTGTTAGCTGTGTAGATAATGCAGACAACTTCACTGAGAATATGTATCCTTGTCTTTAATATAGAACCAATGCTTACCTTTCAGGGTTGTTGTGAGAAATACTTAATGTCATTCATTCATTCATTCATTCATTCATTCAATAACAAATATATAATCAAGGTTGAATTCTTATCAACTCAGTCCCCAGCAGCCACATAATAATTCCAGGGATAATGGCACATACTTATCATCCTAGCACTAAGGAAGCAGAGACAGGATGATCCCTGGGTCTTACTAGTTAGTTCATCTAGCCCAGTTAGTAAGCTCTGGTTTTAATAAGAGACCGATATCAAAAAGGAAGGTGGTAAGCAGCCGGATAATATAATACCTCCCTGAGTTTACTTCCAGGAACCGTGACTGCTAAAGGATCCCTCCTATCTCAACATTTAATAACACACATAGCACTCACCCCGCATAGTAAGAGCTGCCTGTGGAGACCCAGGGTTTCTGATTGAGCACTGCACTACGCCACTGCTCCAGGCACTGACCTGCCCCCAGAAGCCAGTCTGCCCATGCCTGGGCCATCCGGCTAGCTTTGGGGGGAAAACCATTCCTGCGCAGCCAGTTAGCATCAGCTGGCATTTGCAAGTGACATTTAAAGGTCACCTCCAATTCTCCTGCTGGGGAAAAAGGGAGGGAAGGTGTAGCAGAGAATGTGGACTTGGGTTGAATCTAATGAGCTCGGGCAAGAAACTGGGAGGTTGCAACAGGGAGGCTTCCAGTGAGAAGGGCCTTCATTAGCCCAAGTCATGGCGGGGGGGGGGGGGCATTTAGGAGTAAGCAGTGCTCATGAAGGAAAGGGGTTTTGAACTCACTGGCTTCTGCTTTATCAGTGTGGGCACATTGTGGTCCTACAATTTGTGTCCTCTACAAAGTGTGGTTGGAGAGAAAAAGGCTGCTAGAAATGGCTAGGGAAAAAAAAAAAAAGAAAAAAGAAAACCTCTGGGTTTGTCTTCACAAATCCTGTACACTGCCCAAGGGACAAATCCATCGTATGGACAGTGAGGGTCACTGAGCATATTTGTTGAATCCACAATTAGGACGCGTAATCCTAAGATCTGATCAGCCCATATACTGCCATGAAGTGGGGAGATAATTGACATCCTATTTGAAACGAGGGGCTACCAGGAAAAATGGGAACACCTGGAACCTCTGTATCCAGATGGCTGAGAATAGAGTGTGGCCGTCTGCAATCAGAGAAGACGGTGACACTGACGGAAGCCCCAATGCGCTGTGCATTACAAGTGCCCCACGGCTGTCCCTTCCTCGTGCTAAAGGAGACTGCTTGTGACTAATGCCGGACCTTCTCCATGTAAGGCAGGCAGCCTGTCCAGCATTGGGTGCTGATGAACAGGGTTCAAGCGCAAGGAAGTCCTGATAAGATGAGCCAACATCTCTCTCACAGGTGACACGTTTGTCGTGAGGTTGTTCTTCGGTGTGTGGTGGTGGTACGTGTGTGTGGACACGCGTAGGAAGCCCGAGGTTGACATTGGGCATATTATTCAGCTGCTTTCCACCTTCCTTTTTGATATCGGTCTCTTATTAAAGCCAGAGCTTACTAAGTGGGCTAGATGAACTAACTAGTAAGACCCAGGGATCACCCTGTCTCTGCTTCCTTGGTGCTGGGATGATAAGCATGTGCCATTATCCCTGGCATTATTATGTGGGTGCTGCTGTCCCAAGTCATGCCCTTGGGCTCGTGTGGAAATCACTTCACCCGCTTAGCTATTTTTTCTAGCTCCTGTCAAGTGGCTCTTTTCTCTGGGAGGGGTGTCTTGCAATCATTTGATAGGTGGTCCCACGAAGTAGCTTTCTTTCCACTTAAAGCCCATCTATCTTCTATCCTTGGAACACTACATAAACTTAAATGTTGAGAGTTAAATAAAACACACTGCTAATTCTTCCCAGGCCCCTCTCTCATCCTAGTCTCCTAGAGCAGAGAAATATCTCATCTCACATCTGAGAATGCTCAGGAATGGGTCGCCAGGACCCTTGACACCTCTGCTTAGACTCACACTTTCCCCGCTGACCTCCTTTAGGGTACACGAGGCTGCATTATTTCTTCCTTGGAGGACCATCCACTGCATCTTATGGAATCCCCTGATGGAATGCCAGCGCCGCAGCAAGGGTCTAAACTGCATTAAGCTAAAAGCACATTAAGCTGCTGTCAGTTTCAACCAGGAAGTTTTAGCAGGGATTAATTTATCAGGCCTCTTTCAGATGTGACACCTAGTTGAGAGGGATTTGGACTTAGCAGAGAGGGAATGTGATGGAAGGGAACAGAAGGGGAGATGGTCAGGTAGCACCCTGAGAGGGGAAACTGACTGGGAATCCAGGGGCTGTGAGGAATGATGGGACTCTGGCGGTGACGCGGTGGCCGTGCTGAATGCAGCCAGTTGGAGTGGATGGAGAGGAAGCTATGTCCACCTGGTGAGGCCGAGGTCAGAGGGGCTGCAAAAGGCCTCCAGAGGGTTAGGCTGGCCCATGGCTGTGGGAGAGCAAGCCCCCTAGTATAGACGCCTGCCGTGCCTTCTTCCTGGTATCTTGGGGACCAGAGAGCCAGGGCAGCTGTAGAAGCCCCAGTCACCAGCCTGCGCTGCCTGCTGGAGAGAGTCCCTGGAAGCAGTAGCCAGCAGCCTCTCGCTCAATCCTTTGCTCAGAGTTTCGCTCTGATCTGTGAAATGCGTTGTTTTTATGGGCTGATCCCTACAGGGACTTCACCGTAGCTTCTCTTTCACCTTCCTAATGCATCACTAGATCTCCTGGCTGTTCCCTCGGGGCAAGAGAGTCTTCAAAAACAGAAGCAAAGGGACTGGTGCCTGAGTTGTCTTTAGCCTCCACCATCCCTTGGGGGCAAGAGCAACGCGAATCTGAAGCTGTGGTCTCCGTCATACTACACAGAAGTATTAGAAAGACTAGAGATTGTTGGTCTGTTGTTTAAAATACAGCCTTGTCTTTTGAGAAAATAAAAATGTAGGTGATCCACGCTAGAGAATGAGATAGCAAAAAGGAAGGAGGAAGGAGGAAAGAGAATGCCTGCTATATGCCCAGCTTTGTGCTAGGAACTGCATGCGTGCCTCACTCTCTCCTGGCCACAGGACAGCTCCATGCTACACAGGACAGTCCAAGACCTTTTGTGACTTGCCTAGCTAGTCTGTGCTGCAGTGATTTCCAAATCAGGACTGTCTGACTGTAGAGGGGAAGGATAAGAGTTGACCAGCTTGACACCCTGTCTTTAAAGGAAATTACATGCAGGATATGATGGATAGTATGAGATATGGGGGAACAGATCCATCACTGTAGGTCAGGAGTGGCCTCAAACAACTTGTGACCATACATCTGGGCTTTGGGTGGGGACCCCAGGGAATCTTCACTGATTCTGACCAGAAACTGAATAATGTTAACCTGACTAACTTCCTGTAGGAAAATTATGAAGGCCACTTGTAGTATTGGAAAGGGATGTTGGATAGAAATTGAAGCCCAGTGTCCCTAAGAAAGGTTCAGAGCTCCATTGGCATGATCTGATTGGCTGATCAGATCACCTGTGTCATCTTTGGATTCTCCCACGTGCTAGCTCTTGCTTTTGCCAAGCTCTCTTAAGAAAAGAAAGGTTAGAGTTTCATTGGGATGGTGCGCTAGAGGGACCTTTTCACTATCTGAGCAAAGAATCAAGGACTGTGTGTCAAGGGCCATCAAGGGGCCACACCAGTGTCTGCAAACAGAAACCTAACGTTACTGAATGCTTCCTACCTCCTTACCGCTCTTTATTCCTGACTCCTTACTTCCTTTTCCCTTATTTTTAGACACTTAAAGTATAACTTGGGGGGGGGGGTCACTGGAGAGATGGCTTAGTGGTTAAGGTGGTTGCCTACAAAGCCAAAGGACTAAGATTGAATTCCCTAAGTCCCTCATAAGCCAGATGCACAAAGTGGCACATGCATCTGGAGTTCATTTACCATGGCTGGAGGTCCTAGCATGCTCATTCTCTCTCTCTTCCTTCCTACTTTACTCTCTCACATAAACAAATAAAAATTTAAAAAAATGTAAAAAGAATAAGTGGGAATGAAAGTAGAAGGAGGAATCTTTGGGGTCAAGGAGAGAGAAAAGATGATAATTAAGGTGAATATGGTCAAAGCACACGATATACTTGAATGAAAAATACCATTACGAACCCCATCATTGTACAATCAATATATGCTAGTAACTGCTTTTTTTGTTGTTTGTTTTTTTCAAGGTAGGGTTTCACTCTAGCCCCAGCTGACCTGGAATTCACTTTGTAGCCTCAGGCTTGCCTTGAACTCACGGCAGTCCTCCTACCTCTGCCTCCTGAGTGCTGCGTCACCATGCCCAGCTTAATAATTCCTTTTTATTTTTTTTTAAGTTTTTCGAGGTAGGGTCTCACTCTGGTCCAGCCTGACATAGAATTCACTATGCAGTCTCAGGGTGGCCTCAAACTCACGGAGATCCTCCTACCTCTGCCTCCTGAGTGCCAGGCCCAGCTAATAATTACTTAAAAAAAAAAAACATGTAGAAATCACCTGTAGGATTCAATTGAATGTATGGAGTATCTCTGCTCTTTGATGTCCTGGCTACCCTGCAAATAAACCTATCATGTAGTTCCTTCTTTCATGGGCATGCTCAGAACTATGTGTAGAAGCAATGGTGAGAGAACAACTATGACAATGATGAGGACAGTGATGGTCCCTTTGTTACCCACCTGCGTTACGCTATGTAAAATGCACCACCCATGTTTCATCTAATTCCACCCTTACAATGAATAGTACACACTTGGCCCAACTGTTCTCATTTGACAGATTAAGAAACGGAAGTTCAAGGTAATCAAGGCACCTGCTGCAAATTACGCTGGGCAGTCAGTACCAGAACTGGAACCAGGACTCCTTTCTGTCTCACAGTGGAGAGCAGCAAACACCCAAAGGGCTTGACGGTATCCATGCCAGCCTGTCTGCAGCCCCTCCCTTGCCTGTGATCCCCAGTATAACTTGCTAGCTCTTCCTTTCTCCACACCGGGCCATACCGGCCCTCTGAGCTACTCTGAGGCTGAATAGAGGACGCCTGCAGAAGAGGCCCAACACGCCCTGGGGAACTGGGCCTCAGTGATGTGCACAGTGACTGGCATGTGTTCTCAAGCCTTGGTGTTCGCCATATTCCAGCCTTGTCCAGATTTGCTTATCATTGAGGCACAGAGAGGCCTGCTAGCCAATAAATGACCAACATTGAAGGGGTGTTTTGATAAAGTCACAGATCTACAGACAAGAGGTCACACTGTGCAACAGAGAGCCATGGGGAAAGGCCCTGGGTTGGCTGGCAGACAGAGGGAAAGGGGAAAAGTGTGGGTTGGAGTTATTGTGTGGGTTCTACGGGAAGGAGTGGACAAGCAGACTAGTTTGAGTAATTCTAAAAGGCTCTGGTATAAGGGCTATGCCTAGTTGTCTGATACCTGGCTCTTGGTTGGTTAGGGCAAGGACATATTGGTCCCAAATGTCAGGTCCCCAGAAAGGAGGGGAATGGAAGGTTGGTGGCAGCTCTCTGGACTGGCTGGTTGGTATTAGAAAGACCTTGATGGCAATTGCTTTTATTTCCTGGGACTGGCAACAATCCCTCTTAAGATGAATGAGGCCCTAAATGTCAGGCATTAGAAAATAGGAAATACAAGACCTGGCTAGTACACAGTGTTGCATGGCGACAGACTTACTGCTGCCCTGATTTCTTTGTGTCCCTGAACCTTATCCAGGTCTCCTTCCCACCGTTGGCTTCACTGCTGAACTCACTCCCCTCACTCCGTTACTCTAGTCACAGGGCGGCGTCCTGGGGGGTCCGTGCAGAACCTCCATACTTCCAGCACAACCTTCTCCTAAGTTACACCCTGACTGATCCGTTTGTTTCCATTATGAGCTGGTCCTATGCCATCCTTATATTTAAAAAAGGAAAAAGAAAAAGAAAAAGGAATTTCTTTCTGGTGGCACAAGGGAGAGACAGCCAGGCAGGAGACAAGCTCAGTGAGTCATCGGAGCAAGGATCACCTCACCTCCACTGGGCTGGTTATTAATACTCAGAATTCTTATCCATTCATTACTGTGGCAAGCACTGTCTAGTGACAGGTTAATTACACAGCTCTGCGTAATTAGAAAGTAAATATATGTTAAGAGGACACCATTGTCAAGATAAAAACTGTCTATCCGAAAGCCTTCTTGCATGGCAAATTCCACCTCATCTTTCCCACCTGAAGGGATTTTTTTTTCCTTTGTTGCTTTGAGGGGGAGAAAAAGAAATCTCTGCTCTCTCCTGTAGCTAAGTTGTGTTTAGCTGTGGCTCTGACCCCTCTGTGGACTCTGCTTCAGGAATGCACCTTGCTGCTCCCATTTGTTGTTCTGCTTTTATTCTGGGTAAATGTATCTTGCATGTGAGGTTTATGGCTCCAGTGTGGCTCAAAAAGGGTTTTGGAGAAGTTCCTGAGTTCTCTGGATTTAAGTGAGGTGGAGGTCAGTGGGACAGGAAGGGAGACCTCTTCAGGCGAAGGAAGATGGGTCCCCAGGCAACTTCCATGGGAAGTATGGATGCTGTTGAGCTAGCGTGATACCTAGACAGCCAAGATGCACTTGATGATCAATCCTACCCCTCAGCTCCCTGCAGACTTAGTCTTTTCAGGGTACATCTTGTGCTTTCTCTGTGGGGTCGAGTGAGCTACCCTCCAGCTACTAGGCCCTGAACCTGACTTCATAAGCGCAAAGTCATGGATAAGGCTCCAGAGGTATGGATTTGTCCTCTGACATGGGTCAGGGGCCTGTTAATCTTGAGTGTTTGCATAGCAATCACAACAATGTTAAATTAGCATTCTTGCTTGTCTTGTATAAGAATGACCCTTTTGCTGAAGAGGCCTCCAAGGACTCAACATTGCTGTACGTTTTAATCAATTTGACTCAAATGGTCTTAGGATCAGGGTCTGTAAACTGTTTAAAATAGCATGCCTGGTTGTAATAGTGTAGGGAATATCTAGCAAATTTGGGGCATTCTCAAATACTGTCCATGAACTTAAAGTGGGAACATGAACATTTATCTCAGAATTCAAGTTCAGCCTTTTTTTTTTTTCATGTTTATCTCCCAATATGAATAGGAAAAAAAAAGTCAAGAAAATGCCAGAGGATGCTTTCATATTTATTTCATTCACCATTCAGGTCATCGGTGTGTTCACTAGTGTTTTGCTTTTCTTTCTTTGCATGTGAATGAGTGTAGGGGAGTGTGCGTGTGCAGTTGTGCGTGTCTGCATCTGCATGCCCATGAGGGAGACAGAAGACAACCTCAGGTATTAGCCTCAGGAACCCCATCTCTCTCCTTCGAGACGGGGTCTCTGGCCTGGAACCCACCAGTTAGGCTAGACTGGCTGGCCAGGGAGCTCCAGAGATCTGTCTGTCCCTAGTTCTGGAATTACATGCATGTGTCACAGTGGGGGTTCATGCCAGCTCCTCTAGCTTGCGAGGCAAGCACTTTACCCACTGAGCTATCTGTGCACTCTCAGCAGTGTCTGTGAACTATCAGCTAGCGCTGAGTGCTGGGTACCCAGCTGTAAATAGATTAACCACTGCTCCTAAGTCTTTCCTAGGTGGGATGGAAACATGGTAAGGTTCCAGTCAGGAGACAGGATAGAGGAGGCACTGCAGATGGGCAAAAGTAATGAACATTTGTACGTCACTGTTGCAGTCAGGTTCGCACTGCTGGCAGAAATCACCTGACCAAGAGCAGCTTGTGGGGAAAACAAAGGGTTTATTTTGACTTAGCAACTCGTGGGGAAGCTCCATGATGGCAGAGGAAATGATGGCATGAGTAGAGGGTGAACAACACCCCCTGGCCAACATAAGGTGGACAATCACGACAGGAGAGTGTGCGAAACACTGGCAAGGGGACACTGGCTGTGACACCCACAAGCCTGCCCCCAACAATACACTTCCTCCAGGAGGCGTTAATTCCCAAATCTCCATCAGCTGTGAACCTAGCAACTGGAACACCTAAGTTTATGGGGGACACCTGAATCAAACCACCACAGTCACCTTCTTGTTGCAGAGACAGAACACCTGACAAAAATCAGTTTTAGGGAGGAAGGGCTTATTTCAGCATAAAGTTCCAGGTTATAGTCTACATGGTGGGGAAGGCTTGGTGGCAGAAGATTTTGGTATCTGGTCACATTCAGTCTATAGTGAGGAAGCAAAAATGCTCAGCCAGTTTTTGTTTATTTTTTATTTTACTTTTTAGATACTACAGGACCCAACCCATAATTAAGGTGGCTCTTCCCATTTCAATTAATCTTGCAAGTGATCCTAGGTCCAATCAAGTTGACAATCAGTAAAAGCCATTATGATGTTAAAAGAGTGGGACTGGAGAAGTCTCTCTTACCACGTTGTCTGAGAGAGGGATAAGGCTTGAGAAAGGCTCAGAGTTGCAGATGCAGCTGCCCTTCTCCATGTTGCAGCATCTCCCAGAATAGGTTGGGAACACAGACCTTCCTATTCGCGGATGAGGTGTGAGTACCTGGCACACTGTCGGGCAGCAGGAGCTGCTGCCTATGAGTCTGAGTTCTGTGTTGCAACTGTCAGTGTAGCAAGCAGGTGCCAGAGGTCCTCTGGGAAACGGAATAGGTGATTATTGGAGTCACGACGTGGAAAAGTTGTACACACAATACTGCATCTCAAGACCGCTCTCTGGGATTTGGATCACTCATGGTCAGGAAAAGTTTGCTTTTTTAAAAAAAAAATTGCTTATTTGTATTTATTTATTTGAGGGAGACAGACAGAGAGGGAAAGAGGGAGAGAGAGAGAGAGAGAATGGGTGCTCCAGGGCCTCCAGCCACTGCAAATGAACTCCAGACGCATTCGCCCCCTTGTGCATCTAGCTAATGTGAGTCCTGAGGAACCAAGGCTTGAACCAGGCTCCTTAGGCTTCACAGGACAGTGTTTAACCACTAAGCTTTGCTTTTTTATTTAAATAGGGCGTTACCTGCTTCCAAAAACACACCTGAACAGACTAGGCAAGCAGGGTAGGATCAGGATAGAAACAGACCTGACACAGCAGGTGGGCTAGTATTTGTTACGGATGAGATGTCTATTAGAAGACGCCAATAACGAATTCTAACATAGGCTGGGAAGGAGCCCTCCTGTGACTCCTCCCCCTGCTTTTGGATTCTCCCCCATTTTTGACTCTTCCTGTCAGAAGGACAAGGCAGAGCCCACGAGACCCAATATCCACCCCCAACAGCTCCCTCTACCCATCCTCACCTGTACCCAATTGTTGTCAGGAGCCTTCCTGAATGTGAGCAGGTACTCTTAAGTAGCTTGGCTTCCTGATGACACCTCCTGACATGACATTAACGGAGAAAACAGCAAAATGCATCCCCTGGGCTGTGGTGCATTGATTTCTTGTTTAGGCCCTTAGCTAAGCATCAACAGCAGATGTGGCAGGTTTGATTAGGTTTCTCACAACAGGACTCACAGTAGGGAGGAGAAGGTGATCAGACTCAGGAACTGGGGAGACAGGATAGAGTAGCTTAATGCTTTAAGTCACAGTAGAGATGAAGTGGAAAGTGAACATAATGGCGGGGAGGGGGTAAAGGATGATGGAGAGGGGCCACTTCTTGCTTTTATTTCCCATTGGAAAACAAACAAACAATGCTTAAAGGCCTTTCTCCAGAGCCAAATGCCTGTCACAGTTCTCACAAAGCTCATTCTAGGATCTAAGTACCTTTTCCCAGAAGAGAGGCCATACATACATACATACATACGTACATACATACATACATACATACATACATACGTACGTACATACATACATACATACATACTTACATACATACATACTTACATACATACATACATATATGAAATGACTATTAGATATTCTTTTGAAATTCATCCCAAACCCCAAATTCTGTTGATTTTATTCATGGCATGACCATCAAGATTACACTGATCTCCAACTTTTATAATCAATCCCTTACAGCAGGTCTACACTGATTTTTTTTTCCCCTGTAACAATGTTTCCCATTAATAAAAGAAAATCCAATGACTAGGAAACATCCACTGGAAATTCCACTCAATTCAGACTTTTTCTGTTGTTTGGTAGAGCACCTGTTGCCTCTATCAAAAGAGCCTCAGTTACCATGAAATGCATTCCTTGCTCCAGCACCATAGATAAAGCATTTCCACAAAAGAATAATATTTATATTATCACCAGGCCTAGAAGAAGAAACATTCCACAGGAAAGATGCAGGCAATAATCAGCAGTCCATTTCCTTCATGGTTCTTAGACCTCTTACCCAGTAACACACCATCCCTAGCCCAAAGCTTGACTCTATTTGAATATACATATTTCTATGTATGTACACTATATATACATATATATATATATATATATATATATATATATATATATATATCCCTCCCTGAATACATATAGATAGAGAGATATTATCTCTTCAAAATAGTGAAATAAATTACATCTTTGCACAGAATACAGACATTAATTCTGTTTCCAGGAGATTTGTCAAATCAGTGGCCTGTGTTTGCATAACAAGCTCTTTGGTTATGCTGTGCAGAATATAAATTACCATGTTGTCAGTTCCAGATGAAAATTGCCAGGATTTCATCAGTGTTGCCTCCAGTGATTAGGATGGGCCCTACATTACATGTCCACATAATGCCATAGGTGGCTGGCTCTTCCTCGAAGTAGTTAGTGGGACAAAGGAAATTCCCAGAGAAATCTGGGATAAGGAACGATATTGCCACTGGAAAGCTTCCGTGCCTCACACTTGGCTGTTTTACTTATTGATTCATCCATTCAATTTGTGGGGATGTGTGTGAGTGTGTATGTTCGCTCGTATGCATGTTTCATGGGTGTGTGCCGGTGTGCATGGCTTGTATGTGCCTGCATGTGGAGTCCAGAGGTTGACATCAGATGTCGTGCTTGATTGTGCTCCACCTTAGTTTTTAAGGCGGGCTCACAAAATGGGCTGCACAGACTAGACAGCCCAGCCTGGGTGTCCCCCTGCCCCCAACGTCCCACTGCTACGATTATAGGTGCACGCCACCACGTTTGCCACCTATATGGGTGGGGGGGGTACAAACTCATGTTTCATGATAATCAATTTACCCAATGAACCACCTTCCCTGCCCTGATCATTTATCATTCATTCATTCATTCATTTTGGAAAACAGGGTTTTCCCCCCATCAACACTTTCATTGAATTACATATACAACAGGTGCATACATGTGTGTGTTTGCGCATCCCCCCCCCACCACCACATTTTGTTCTGGGATTGAGTTACCTGGTAAAACTCTAGAATTTGTTTCCTTTCAAATTTGAGGAAAAAAAAATATATTTTTAAAGAATTAGCAGGCTTTTAAAAATTTTTTATTATTTGTTTATTTATTTATTCGATAGAGAGAGAGGGAGAGGCAGAGAGAAAGAGAGAATGGGTGTGCCAGGGCCTCCAGCCACTGCAAACGAACTCCAGATGCATGCGCCCCCGTGTGCATCTGGCTTATGTGGGTCCTGGAGAATTGAACCCGGGTCCTTGGGCTTTGCAGCAAAAGCCTTAACTGCTAAGCCATTTCCCTATGCTGATGCAAACTATTTTAATGAATGTGAATTTCCCTGAGTTTAAATTCACAGACAGCTCAAAGCAAGCTTAAGATCTTCAAATTCTCAGGAAGCCAAACTGGTTCCATCTCCAGGTGTTGGAAAATATGCCGAATAGCAATGAATATTTCTTAACATCTAGCATGTGCCGGGCACTGTGACAGGAGCTTTGTGTGTGATGTCACCGCTCTAACAACCTGTGTCACTGTTCTTATATCCCCTGTAGAGGTCAGGAAGCTGAAGGGGTAGAAAGCTCAGGAAGGGGCCACAGACAGGACATGGGGACTTGTATTCAGTTATGTTTGTGTCAGAAGTCTGGGCCTCTCACAGGTTCTATTTTAATACTTTCTGCCTCACCAGAGGCATTATATTCCTTTTCTTTTATTGTTCACACACCTGATGTGCTGTGGGAATGAATGAGGGATTGCAGGAGAATTCTCAGACAGATCCACTAACTTAATGTAGGAATTTTACAAAGAACCTGAGTTTAGTTACTTCCTGCTTCTCCTCACCTCACTGCCTCTGTTTAACAAAACTTGCACTGCAGTTTCCTCACTGTTCATGAAATGGGAAGCGGACATGGCCCCTAACTTACTAGTGTCCTTGTTCATATGACACATGGAAACTTTGAGACCCAGGCAGAGGAAGGGGTATGCCTACACAGGATATTCGCTGGGGACAGAACCAAAGTGTCCCCAGCTTCCTGAGTCCACGTCTATGGTTCAGGCAGAGGTCATCTAGGATGGCTCTGGAATGGAGTAGAGCCAGGCTCAGACCAGCCTCTGTGGCCATGCTGAGGAGTGCTGTGGCCCTGGGTTAGAGAATAACGAGCCAGCTAAGACCTACAGCATGTGACTCTTCTGTAAATGACACTGGGGGTGAATATAGCAGACATTTGCTTTTCTCCTGATTTCCAGAATGCCAGCTCTGTGTGGTTGCAGGGTGCTTTGATATAATCATGATATTTTTTATGATCATTTACAGTTGCAGAATATATCTTGAGGAGTTTTCATAAAGCTATAAAATTCATCTCTGCTCTGTTTCCTTTTTGAAATGTTCAGTTCAGCAAGATCAAAGGCCAGTGGAGAGAAGAAAATTTAATTCAGATTTCTGCCATTCTTTTCTCCTGTCTTGGTATTTCTCTATCTAAATTACATTTATATCAGAAACACTTCTGCCCATGATCTTCATGATAATACATAAAGCCATCCCTTGGTTGAGCAGACATAAGAAAACTTCCTGGGTGTCTCTTTAGTGTTCACAGTTCCATTTGTTCCCAAGAGTCTTATTGTCCCCCAAATAATAGCAAAAGTAACTGCAATCCAAATATTTTGCTTTTATTTTCCCATTTATCTGTAGTACTAGATTGAGCCAACACCACATGTATTCAAATGGATCTTCAGAATCCTCAAATAGTAAGTATAGGCAGTTCTATTTTTCTTATTTCCCTCTTTTCTTTTCTTCCTCCTTCCCCTTTTTCTTATTTCCTTTCTTCCTCACTTTTCCTATCTTCTTCCCTCTCTCCTTTCCTTCCTTCCTTCCATTCTTTCCTCTTCTCCTTCATTTTGCTACCGACAGAGCACAAATATAGGAGTTAGTAGTCTGTGGTATGGCAGATACTCCCAATTGCTCCTGAATATTTATACTGACTTTTTAAAGATTCTAAATATAAGATGAAAACTTCCAGAATCCCTTGTGATTCAGGTCTAATCAGTGACAGCCTCACAACAGTGCTAACACCCTTGACATTGCTGGATGGCGCTGTCTTCCATAGATGAGTGTGACTGCCGTCGTAGCCACCCCAGGATGCATGCAGCCCTCAGAACGCTCACACGAGACTCTTCTTTCTTTCCGTCATTCTTCATTGCAGATCATGAAGGTGATAATAGCACTCTACTAAGTTTTGGGGACTATGAAGACGAGACCACATCTTCAGCACAGTGGTGCAGACAGCAAAACCTCTGATGACTACAGATCTGCCATGATAGTCCTGAATTTCTTTGACTTAAGAGTGAAATCAATCTCTAGTATGAGAAACCCCAATATTCAGATGATTTCCAAGATGTGTCTACTGTAAGTTCAAATGTTGTCTTTTATCAAAATACTCACCTCTAAGCCTTAACTTCCTTACTGTTGTGACATACAACATACAGTTTTCCACTTTTATAATTTTCTGTGTTTTTCTGAAAATCTAACTTTTAATAAATCCCCAATAGATGCATAGCACAGCACAGTGCCTGCTATTTTATTCCTTTCATACTTTCAAGAAACTCCTTGTGCACCTAAGTTGGTATACGCATCATGTAGCGAGAATGTTAAAAGGCACAGGATATATGGCAAAGTAGCCAAACTGCAAACATGGAATCTTGCTCAATGTAGCTTGGTATTCATCAAGTAAACGGTCAGACTCAGTTTCTGCTCCATTCCAAGGATTTTGGCATAGTAAAATATAGCTCTGTTTTTAGAGTTCCTCAAATTCCTATTTCCTGAAGAAATATAGGCCTATTGCATGTCTTTTTCAGCATTGTACCTGTAAAAAGGGTTAGTTTGTTCTCCTCCAGCTGCCAGAGAGGTAATTCTTCAAGTGGCCAAGCTTCAATTGCAGGATGCCTCTGAATCTCCATTTTCTCTCTTGGTCGGTCTGCTTCTGCTTACAAAAGTGAATGGTTATTTTCCTAGCCTTTATGATACTCTCTAGCTTTATGATAAAGATATATTTTACCTAAATTTGGAGTTACTCCAACTACTGTCTTTTTGACCCTTTTCCCTTACTACTTCTGTCTTGCCCTCTTTCACTTTATATTCCTGTTTATGTATTATGATTATGTTTAAATTTAGACACATTATCTGTTTACATAACACCATGTTTTGTATTTATATATAATCTAATTTAATTATGTAACCTTTGAAATAACCTTGTTAGGGAGGATGAGGGATGAAGAGACCCAGTGTCAAAGGACTTGGTGTTTTGTATAAAATCACATAGGTTGTCCCTGGAGTGGATGAGCCCAGCACCTCATCTCCAGACTGTAAGTCTCATGTTGATTTCATTATTCACCAAAGTCCCATCCCCAAATTTGAATGCCACTCATGTAAGCTGCCTATCAATCAGATGTCACATTCCTATCGTGATTGCTCCTGCCTCCTCCAGACAGAGATTCACTCTGATCCACGTATATATTTTTTGAGGATGAAGGATTTGTCACATTTCATATTTGAATAACACTTTTACACAATTCCAAGTGCTTTCTGCTACATTATCTTATTTGATATTCACTGTATGGCTTTGGGGTAGGTAAGACAGGCATTTATTCTTTCTCATCCCACATAGAAAGAATGAGTGCTTGAATCATCTGAGATGAGGCTTAAGATCACAAAGGAAATTAGTGACAGAACCAGGACTGTGTCTTCTTGTTGGGGAGTTCATATTTCTCCAGGATGGACAGGGGAATCAGTCTCTTTTGAATCCTATAGTGACTACCATGTCAGACCTGATGTCTGGGGACTATTGGCACTCACATTCCTTGTCGAAGTCTCTGCAGAAAGAGAGATTATCTCCTGCCATTTTAAGGCCTATCAATGAGTTCCTTCTTGTAACAGCTATGCTCTGGGGATCTTTCCTGTTCTATAGGGTCAGAGATTTGTAGGAAGATCACATGGTTTTGTTACAAATCTGATTTCACACAGCACTCAGCAGAGGAGCATGCTATCATCTGATGTTAGGAAGCTGGCAGTGGGCAGGTTCACTGGTCCTTCACTTTAGTACAGGTCATGGATAAGCTCTGGACTGTGTCAATGAATGTGGTTTACAGCCTCAGCCTTACCACTAACCTTAGTGGCCTTGGGTCAGCTACTTGTCCTTACTAGACCTCAATTTCTTCATTTATACCAGGAGAAGTTTGGACTGACCTGGAAGTTCTTTTATTAGTTCCTTAGGACTACAATAGCAAACACCAAACCCTGTCTGGCTGACACAATAGAACTCTACTTTTTCCATAGTTCTAAAGCATAGAAATTCACATTCAAGAGCTTGCTTCTTAGGAGAGTTCTCTCTTTGGTGTGTAGACAGTCCTCTTCTCTTTGGGCCATGACATGATCTTCCCTCTACTCCCATCTGTCTGGAATTCCCTTTTTGCAACCAAGCTTTAATCTCTAGGACTTGTGAGCCACGTAGTCTTGCTAAATTGGTGAGCTCTGTGTTCAGTGAAAGACTTCATCTTGAAAAAATAAGGTAGAGACCATTGAAGAGGACACCTGACATCGATCCCTGTGTCCTACATGCATGTGCACATTCATGCACATGCACCTCAACACACATGGGCATAGGTAAACAAATTTAAATACAATTTTCCTTCTCTTTTCTTTGTCTATATTTCCTAATACACCCACATGAGGAGGGAGGGAGAGAAGGAGAAAGGAAAGAAAGAAAGAGAGTAAGAGATAGAGAGACAATAGAATGGTGTAGTAAAGGAACACAGACACTACAAGCTTCCACTGCAGACCTTCAAGAGTCCATGCTATCTGAGAGCAAAGAATCAAGTGACCTGCTAAAGGCCATGGTCACTTCCTAGTTGTTAAAGTGAATCTCTCTCCCTCAAAGCATGTATTTAACCTGGAACCAAATGTCAATGCCAGTAATGGGCCCAAAGATCAATTTCTATCCCAATAGTTTTACAAGCTGTGACTTATTTGTACCCTCTGAGCCATCTCCCCAGCCCTTGCCAATCACATTTAAAAATTATTTTTATTTTATTTGAGAGAGAGACAGAATGTGAGAATGGGTTCACCAGGGCCTCCAGCCACTGCAAATGAACTCCAGTTGCATGCACCACCTTGTGCATCTGGCTTACATGGGTCCTGGGGAATCGAACCAAGAGCCTTTAGCTTTGCAGGCAAATGCCTTAACCACTAAGCCATCTCTCCAGCCCGAAAAATATTTCTGATATAAAACATTTTTAATATTTTATTCATTTATTTATTAATGAGAGAGAGAGAGAGAGAGAGTGAGAGAGAATGGGCAGTGCCTCTAGCCACTGCAAATAAAATCCAGACACATGCACCAACATGTATATCTGTGTATCTGGCTTACTTGGGTCCTAGGGAATCAAGCATGGGTCCTTAGGCTTTGTGGGCAAGCTCCTTAACCACTAAGCCATCTCTCCAGCCCTGTAAATCACTTTTAAGATGAATGATTTTTACAGTTAACTTCCATGATTAATAACTAAGTTTAGGGCTGGAGGGATGCTTAGTGGTTAAGGTGGTTGCCTGAAAAGCTAAAGACCCAGATTCGATTCTCTAGGACCTATGTTAGCCAGATGCATAGGGGATGCACATGTCTGGAGTTCACTAGCAGTGGCTAGAGACCCTAGAGCATGCACTCCTTCCCTCTTTCTCTCTCTCTTCCCCACTCTTTCTCTGTCAAATAAATAAATAAATAACAATAAAATCTTTTAAAAAGAACTATGTTTAATTGTAATCTCCATGTTCCATATGCTTCCTATTTTTTTTTTTTCCAAATAGGAAACCAACACAGGATTAGAATTAAATAGACCACGTCAGTAAAAATCCAAGGTAGGTGAAAGGGAAAGAAGGGAATGATATATGTTGTAGAATTCAGTGGAAAGCCCATAGAATTTGTTATGGCTGCTTTGTGCTTGCTTTCAACCTTGGCCTTTTCTCTACAACTGGGTCATGGATTCCTTGAGGGGAGGATACCATGCTGGGACATCTGCATGCCCAGTAGCACTTTTGTGCCATTGACATAGAGCAGATGGCAATGTATCTGCTTGATGGGCTGAGTGGAAGTGACGGGAATGTGGTCCTGAGAAAAGCAAGAGCTGCCCTTATCCTGGGGGCTGTACCCAAGTCAAGGTACATGGTTCTGAGGAAATCAGTCATTGTCCTCTGGGAGTTGCTGTTATCCTAGCCTCCCATGTAACCCAGTCATCAGAATCCAGAAGTGAAAGTGAAACCAAAGAAAGGAGGAAGACACATTTGCATCTCACAGCCCTCTCCATGCCACATGCGAGCCTCTTTCCTAAGAGCCAAGGGAGCTGGCTCCAGTCTAATTTTATCTCTTTCACTTTAATGAGCCAGAGCCCTGGGTTGATTAACATGAAAGGAAATGATGATGTGCACAATTTCCTTTCCTCTTTGTGCATTCTCTGGTGTTGTTTACCTGAGGAAAATGTGCTGTCTTGGTAAGGTACATTTTCTACTCAGTATATTACTTTGTGATTCATTTTTCTTTATTTGTTTATGAACTTCGGTCCTGTGGTATTTTAATGGCTTTATCCTTCTCTAGTTATGGGTTAATATTACTGCAAATACTTCATTTTAGTTCATACTCTCTTCAGGGTATGGACTATACTACTTGGCTAATGGTGATGTGGTAGATAAATATTTATGCCCAGTGGTAGAAAAATGTTTATGCCCAAATTTACATGTTGAAGCTTAACACCCAACGTGATGGTACAGAGTGATGGGGCCTTTCAGAGGTGACTATGTAGTGGGTGTGGAGAACTTGAGAATGGATTAGTGCTTTTACAAAGCACAATGAGCAAGCAACCACATGAGACACAACTGTAAGATAGCAATTTAGGTTAAGGTCTTATCAAACACCCTGTTTGTCAGAACCTTGACCTTCTATAGCAGTTATCCTCTTGTTGTTGGTACAAAACACTCAATCAGATACAGCGTCTCACAGACAAGAGGTAATTCTTGCTGGACACTGAAAACCTAGTCAAAAGTCTATGCGTGGGGATGTCATAAGCCCTAGGGGAGAAACTACTACTGTTGTCTGGATATTATGCCTGCCAAACTGCCCTCTAATTATTTATGTTTATGCCCATATCTTAATATTATTCTTATTTTTTTTTGTTAGAGAAGCATCTCTTTTCAGATGATGGTGATGATCACTAATCAAAGTTCTGAGAAGAAACAGCAGTGGTGTCTTCAGCACTAAACTAACGGAAACATTTCTATCACACCCTTCAAGTCTCAGGGACCTTTGCAGAAGAGGTGATGGATGGAAAGGGAGAGCCAAAGGAAGGGAAGGATTGCCTATAATACTGTCTTCCAGACTCAAAGTAGCCATGATATTCATGTCCTAACATTGGTTGATCTACCCACAGAATACCTACATAATCGGAGGGAAAAAAAGATGACATCAAATTTGAAGAGAAACTAGTTGGAAGGAAGTAGGGATTTAGTTGGGGGCGAGATGGAGGGTTATAGGAGAGGATTCTGATCATGTTCTGTTGTCTAATGTATGGAAGTTGCCAATAAAAATTTCAAAAACAGGGTTGGACAGATGGATTAACACTTAAGGTTCTAGCTTGTGAAACTTAAGGACCCAAGTTTGATTCCCCCATGTAAGTCAGATGCACAAGGTGATACATGCATTTGGAGTTCATTTGCAGTAGCTGGAGGCCCTGGTGTGCCCATTCTCTCTCTCTCTCTCTCTCTCTCTCTCTGTCTCTCTCCTGTTTCCCTCTCTCAAATACATAAAATATTTCATTAAAAAATACAAAATGGATATAGAGATAGCTGCTCAGCGATTAAGGCATTTGTCTTTGTAGTCTAAAGATCCAATTTTGATTCCCCAGTACACATGTAAGCAGGATGCACAAGATGGCATGTATGTCTGGAGTTTATTTGCAGTGGCTGGAGGCACTTGTGTACCCACTTTCTCTCCCTCCCTCTCTCTCAAATAAATAAATAAAATAATTTTTTAAAAAGATACTTAAACATCTTCCGGGAGGGAATGGTTGATTTTGCCTTACAGTTTTGAGAAGTTTCATTATGACAGGAAAAGCACAGTAGACCAAGCAACTGGGCCTCAGGTCCCCGCACATCAGCTGGGAGGAAGGAGAGAGAGCGAGCTTGCTATGAATACTAGCAGGGCTGGACGAATAGACCTCAAGGTCTACCCCCAGTGACACACCTCTTCAAGCAAGGCTCCACCTCCCAAAGGCTCTACCAGCTGGGGATTAAATATGCAGCTTTATCACAAACACGTGAGGCTATGGGAAACATTTTATGTTCAAACCGTCCAGCGTCCCAGTCTCCAGAGCTGTGAGAAATACATTCATGTTTTGCAAGTACTGGCTCAGTGAACTGTGTTACAGCAGACGGAATACACACAGACACATTTGTGCCAATCTTCCCGGTGCCCAAGAACTGACGGCCAACATCTGAAGTGTTCCATATCACTGAAAAATTTTCTCAGCTGTGGTGTTTTTGAATCAGCTGTCCCTCATAAATTCATGGGTTCTGAATGCTTGGTCCCCCTGCCAATGGTAGTTTGGGAGGGGGAGCCTTGCTGGCGGAGGTGTGTTGTTGGGGACTGGCTCAAGGCTGTTATAGCTAGCTCCCCCTTGCCAGAGCTGGTTAGCTCTCCTGCTGCTGTTTTCTACCTGCTGTGGTAGAGGTAACGTCCCATCTGTATTCATGCCGTATTCTCCCCTGCCCTCATGAAACCTCCCATCAAGATTGTAGGACAGAATAAGCACTCTCATCCCATCAACTGCTTTTGGTCAGGTGCTTTGTCCCAGCAATGAGGAGGTGACTTTAACATTCATCATCCCAAGGCTATAGCTTCCTCTGTTCTTTGCTTTGGTTGAACACCAAGTGTTCTGGGAGAAGGTGTCCCTTGACCCTTTCAGTGCTTCCCAGTGGCTTCCTCACCATCTTCATACCAGTGATATTTCTCTTTCCTTCTGTCTTCCTTACCCACAACCAAAGAGAGAGAGAAATAGGTGCTTTAGAGATTTATGGCCCAGAGATGGACCCCTGGTTTCATCACTGAACCTACCGGCAACGTGACTTTCCTACCCAGCTTCAGTTTCTCACTTATACAACAGAGAGAAAGGTCTGTTTGCAGGTTGTGGTGAGAGAAATGAGAAGGTATAAGATAACAGCTTAGAAGGGCACTTAACAAGCCTGGTAAACGTCACTTGGGTGTTTCCAGGGTTAGTAATATTCCCCTTAGACCTAACATTTCAAGTCCATAGCCAGATGAGTCTTCTCTCTCTCTTTCCTCATTTACTTGTGCCTCAAAATGGGGTCCAGATCACAATACAAGTCACGTGTCTCGGATGCAGCACTGAAAATGGACAGTCTCGCATTATGGAGGGAAGGCAGTGTTCACACTCAGGCGACTGAAAGATGCCTTTTGATCTCCACAAAGCCTTTCTACCGCCTCCTCTTTTTCTAATTAAGTCCACTTTTCTTCAAGCACCCACTGGCATTTGAGATGAGTCAGAAATACTGCTCCTTATTCCATAGCATTATTTTTTTTCTGTTTTAATTACTAGTATTGTAACAGAAATTTTCCTGCTGTTTTTCTTTGCAAATATATGTGATTTCTGTTATATTATGGTTTGAATGGGCTTTTGAGTGGGAGCCAGGGAACCTAACCATCATTTTCAATATGGTTTCTATGGGAAAATGTAATACTCACTTGCAAATGGCCTTCTGAAACATGAACGTGAGAAACACAGCCTGTTTGTAAGTGGAAGGATGGTCTCTTTGGCTTTTATTTCCTCAGAACAATTTCATGCTGTTTACTATGCTCCTCTGAGCCACTGCGTTAGGTGAGTAAGGCAGGGCCTCAGAAGAGCTAGGCTTCTGGAGTAGATCACACAGCAGGTCAGGGTCCAGGTGTCCCGGCTTGTGACTCTTTGGCCACTTCTGTTTTCTTGGCTCTTTTTCTCTGATCTGAACGAATGCCCTGTGGGCAGGACTGCACAGTGTGAATGCAAGTGCCAGCCTGAGTCCTGAAGATGTTGGCAGCTACGCCTGGCTCCTAGGAATGCCTCCGCAGCGCCCCGATCTCCTCACTTTCACCCTTTGCATCTCCCTTTGGGAACACTGCACCCACTGTGAACCCTCTGAGGAGGCCAGAGGCACAACAAGGCTGTGTATGGGGGAGAGAGATGATTAATTTTGTTCCCTACTGGCCACTTCACTGGATGCCATAAGTGCCAAGGTATATTGGTTCATTTGTTCAACTGGTACTTACCAAAGGCCTATCATATTATTGTCCTAGGTGTTAAGTGACACGGCAGTGGGCGAACACGAAAACCTCTCTGTTTTTACTCACTTCACAGGGTGCTGGGCAGGACGTTGACACAAATCAGCCACAGAAATGTAGTGATGCACTAAGTGCCATCACAAGGACAGATTGCGCCCGGAAGAGCAGGTTGACTGCTGTGGCCTCGGATCTCTCCTGCAGGCAGAGTTTTCATGCAATTCTAAGGCCCTGTACTAGAGCCTGGGCTCAGTAAATCGGTGTGATCTTTGTAGCAAGAGGGGCAGACATTTCTGTCCGTGGTCTTTGTGTACTAAACCACTCCCTTCTTTTGGCCAGTCACTGCCTGGGTAGGCGTGGCTAACTGCTATGACCCCTCGGCAGCATGGCTGGGACCAGATGCTACAGGCTGGCCTTGCTCACACCTGTCAGAGCAAGTCCTGTGGCCGAGCCTGAAGTCGGTAAGTGGGGGAACACAAGGGTGTGATTGCAGGAACCTATTGTGTGCCCAGATGATTTAATCTACCGCACGCATGTCTGTGGAATGACACGTGTAAGAAGGATATTTAAGGAGAGTTCTTGGGGAATCAAGGAGTGGAGAACAGTTAATAGTAGGACAAGATTTTTAGCAATGGCCACTTCCTATCTAGTATATGACCAAGCCTGCTGAGGAAGTGGCAAGAGGCAGGAGACTGGCCGTGCTGGTGATGGATCCTAATGGTGGAGGTGAGTGTGAATTTCTCTAGTCTATTTGGGAAGCTCAGTTCAGTTCTCATCCTCTTCCAATCATTTCCTAGCGAATTCCTTCATACTCTCCTTATTTTCATATAAGGGGTACATTTTGAAACATTCAGGTGTTTTCTATTTTCAGTCTTGTTTTAGTACTTCTAGTGCAATGGTATGAAAAAGAAGCCAGTTTCTTGATATATCTGACCTTATCAAGGCACACAAATGAATTTTTCCTTCATTAAACCTTCAAAGATGTTTAGTGAAATTCTCTTCACTGTTCTTTTAGCTAACCTTTGTGGATATTTAAGAGCTTTCAGGTCATCTTCATTCATTAAAAAAAAAAAAAACAAAAACAAAAAACTAACCGATTTAGGAATGCCAAGATCATGCCATATTAAGTGGTTTTGGGGTTACCTGCGGGCAGTCCCCTAGAACACACACTGTGCAGGTGGCAGCTCACTGTACGAAAAGCATTGTTTCATCCAAGATTCTAGAAGGAGGCCTAGCTTGGCTGTTACTGCCACTTCTTGGCAGCAATGTGGCGTTGGCTCATTCGTCAACTCCTGCTTACCAGCTGTATAACATGACTGTTGCAGTTTCTCTGCTCAACTTAAAATGGGTGTTGCATATCAAACAGGAGAGACATTGTAGCTTTGTATCTGTTACATCTGGTCCAAATAGAAGGCATTCTGTCATGTTACTGTTCCTTTTAAAAGTGAGCCAAAAGTTCTTGAGAGCTAATAGTTTCATAAAGGCTTGGCATGAAAAGTCAGAATGTGTTGAGATTAACCCTCAGTTTTTTTTTTTAAATTATTTATTTGAGAGCGACAGACACAGAGAGAAAGAGAGATAGAGGGAGAGAGAGAGAATGGGCGCGCCAGGGCTTCCAGCCTCTGCAAATGAACTCCAGACGCTTGCGCCCCCTTGTGCATCTGGCTAATGTGGGATCTGGGGAACCGAGCCTCAAACCGGGGTCCTTAGGCTTCACAGGCAAGCGCTTAACCGCTAAGCCATCTCTCCAGCCCTAACCCTCAGTTTTGTGTTTGGCATAAAGTGTGGCTGGTAAGCCTTCCCACTCCATAGCCCTGACACGGTGATGTGGAGGTGTGTTCTGCTGGGATTGCTCTTGTCCTGCCTCCCACAGGCGTTCTGGTCCCACCAGCGGGAGAGGGCACCAGGCTTGGTTTTGGTGCTGCCCTGTCCAGCATTGTAACTGTGACTCTGCCTTGGTCTCTTTCAGCTCTGGCTTACAGATTCTTGGGGATGTTGATCATGGGTATGGGAACATTTGGGGACCCATTTGTGACATGCATCCCTCTCTTCCTTTGCTTCCCTGTTCCTGCAGAAGAAAAAGAAAACAAACAAAAGAAGAGGTTTATTAGTGTAATTACACTGACCATGTCACACACCACTCTTTGATAGTTGAAAGTCTCTCTCTCTCTCTCTCTCTCTCGCTGAGTAACAGTAAGCTCTGGGAAGGCAGGAACCAGTTTTGGGCGATTTTACTTGAATTTTTAGGTTTTAAAAAAATGCCTGTTAAGTGAGTGGTAGGCAGTGCTGAGTTGTATGGTGAAATAATGAATATAACTTACACCATGTGCAGATAGAAAATAGAAATACTATATAAAAAGCATCAGAACAAAATGAAAACTTAACTCATGATAAAAGTGTTAACATAGTAGAATAGACAGATATTTCCTTAATTTGATAAAAAAAAAAATTCTACCTCTAGCCCCAAGCCAAGATTATGCACAATGGTATAACAAGGCAAAACATTTGCATTAAAGCCAATAACAAGATAAGAATATCTACTAGTGGAGGGATTCTCTAACATAATTAAGTAAGATAAAGAAGAAATAAGTGCTGTAAATATTGGGGGAGGAGGGGTTGAAGTTCTTAGTAATTATAGGTTGCCAGAAATAATAACCAGAAATGTCATGTGAGCTAACTTAAAGCTATTACAAACTATAAGAGAACTGGATAAAAAGGCTGATAGAAAACAAGATCCAGATACCAGAAGGCTTCATATATACACATAACCTATTAGAGGACAGAAGAGAAGAAAATCATGAGATGTAAGAGTCACCAGCGATAACATATGAGCATAAAAATAGTGCAAACCTACAATAATTAGAGGAATTTGGTATCAATATGTGACTAGAAAGATGAATCACTACAGCAGAAGTTCCAATAGTTCCAGTGAATGTGCCGCGGCAGCCTCAACACAGGAGTGGACTCGTAGAGAACTTACGGTCTTATCCGACGTTTGAACCCCAGCCATCAAATCGGAATTCATGTGCTCCCTGATGCCCTCCGCTGCCCCTCTTTCTTGCTGTACACAAATCTAAATAAATGACACAAATTAAATTCCTCAAGAAATAATTTTTCAGCTATATAGTTACTAAGACAATAATAAAATCTGATTTCTAAACCAGCCCCTGATCTAAAATAGATTGCAAAATAACAAAAGGTATATCAAAGTGATATTATAAAGTTATGGGAGTTTTTAACTGTTATTGTTAATTATCTCAGGGTAGGAAAGGTCTTTTATAGTTTCCTACAGAACTCAGCAACTTTAACAAATAAGTAAGGAAAGAAAAAAAAAAAGCTGGAAATTAGACTACATAGAAAAAATCCTTTTTTTATTGGTTTTTGATGGTAGAGTTTCGCTCTAGCTCAGGCTGGCCTGAATTCACTATGTAGTCTCAGGCTGGCATCGTACTCATGGCGCTCCTCCTACCTCTGCCTGCTGAGTGCTGGGATTAAAGACATGCACTACCACACATGGCCTAAAAAAATTTCTTTGTGGCAAATATAATGAATGAATTTGGAAGGAAGTGACAAAAAATTAAAAAAAAATTCACCAATAATATGTGTGCTTAAACACCAACAAGAGAAAAAAAGAAATGCCTAGTAGTTCAAGTTAAATCTGAAGGAAAGATGAGAATTCACACAAAAGAAAATACAGATGGTCTATTAATATGCAAATATGCTCCATGAATGAGAAGAGAAGAGCAAATTAAAGTCTTGATAAGATATCTATTATATTGACAAACATCCAAACATTGGTGCTTCAGTGTCTTAGTTTTATCATTGCTGTGACCAATTAATTACCTGAGAGAAACAACTTGAAGGGAAGGAAGATCTGACGGGTTCAGGGACCTGGAGGTTTCAGTCTGTAGACTGTGGCCCATTCTGAGACAGAACATCATGGCAGTAGAAGCTGGTGGCCAGATACTCATTCCTAGCAGACAGCAAACCATTAGTAGAGAGCACGAGAGAGAAGAGTCCAGGGCAGGGCGTAGCATCCAAGGACCTGCCTCCAGGGACACTTCTTCAAGCTAGGCCTCACCTCCTCAAGTTTCCAGACCCTCTCTCTGCAAGGCGGTGCTGCTTGCTAAGCACCAAGCATTTAGTAGTGAGTGTGCAAGACGTTTCATATTCAAACTATGGTGGCCACTTTTGAGTGTGAAGGAATCCTAACAACTATTGCTGATGGGAATATACTGTTGGTGCATTTTTCTCTGCATATGTGTATGTATGTTTGCATTGTGTGAGCGTGTGTGTGCGTGTGCCTACGGAGACCAGAATGCCAGATAACTTCCTTGATTGTTCTCTGCCTTATTTACTGAGACAGGGTCTCCTAATTGAATCCAGAGCTCACTGATTCAGCTCGTCTAGTTAGCCCTGTCTCTGCCTACCAGGTGCTGAGGTTACAGGTGGGCTCCTGTGCCTGCTTGGGGTTTCCACGAGGGCTAAGATCCCAGACTCAGGTCCTTGTGCTTGTGCAGCAAGCACTTTAAATACTGAGCTAACCTCATAACCCCTGGATACTCCATCAAAAATTAAATTCAAATGAGGCTGGGGAGAGGGCTCGAAGGGTAAGAGTACTTTCCACGCAGGCATGAGGATCTCAGTTTGATCCCCAGCTTCCACATAAGAAGCCAAGCGTGGACACACATGCATGCAACCCCCCCTCGGGGAGGGGAGAACAAAGACATGAGAATTGCTGGGGCTCACTGGCCAGCCAGTCTGACTGGAAATGGAAGACCTAGGTTCAGTGAGAGACTGTGTCATAAGGAAACAAAGTGGAAAAGCATTAGAGCAAGACACTGATGTTCTATTCTGGCCTGCCCACTTGTGTGCACAGAGTATAAAAATGTGCATACACTGTATACCTAACATACACACAGATACATACACACACACACACACACACACATACTCATTAGAGGCACATACTCCTTGGTTCATTAATTCCAGATCTAGGAATCTGTCCTGTAGCTGCATTTGTACCTATGCATGACATTGCTTTCAATAAGCTATTAAACATACCACTGTATACTCAGGAAAGGCTGTGGCTGCCTCCAGTGTTCATCAGCAGAGGCTTGGTAAGTAACGATGATTGCAACACAATATGGTGATCTGCTTTCATGCAAAGGGTACAGAACATTCCAGCCACTCCTATGGTAGTATCTCATGAAATATTATAACGTGTTCAGTGGAGTATGCAAGCATTTGTGTGAGAAAAATGGGGAATTCCTCCTTCTCACTCTCCTCCTTTTTTTAAACCATGGGCTATATCTAGAAGAGTGCCGTTTCGCTAATGGGAGGTACTTTCTGGGGCTTTGGGGCAGGGTATGGACACTGACTTGGAGAGAATATTGGTATTTACATTTTATACCTTCGGAATCTTAAAAAAATGATGTAAAATGATACTTATTTCTACATATGAATTCTTGGCAATAATCACAGTATAAATCTTGCTTCTACTGACAATGAATATGTCCGACTTTAGGAACCGATCAGAATGAACTGTGTGTACAAAGGGAAGAAAATGAAAGTTTCCAGGTATGGGTGGATACCTAAACTGCAAACTGCTGTTAGGATAAGAGTTAACAAACCTTGACAGAGGATAAGAAACAATATAAAATTACCTTAAAAAAAGAGAAATCAGATCTTAAGGCAAAGTACAGACTTTCCTGATTGGGGAAAAAAAAAAAAAAAAAGAGGACATCGGTGTTTTCGCAGGTGAACTGCACATCCTCGCCTGGGTGTCTGTATGACAGTCATGCAAGGCGTGGGGCAAGGCTCCCTGTGCAGGTCTCTCCCACTGATTGCAGACCATCTGTCATAGCTGCCCCGACTTCTAAATGTCAGAGGCTCAGTAGCAGTCTCAGTTGTGACAGCTCAAGACACACCACCAATTAGACCACGTTGATAAGAACCACCTGCTTCCTTGAATTCCAACAGGCTCGGAAGAGTGTGCATGCTGCTCCCTTACTCCTTAGGGCTCCTCCTGAGTGTGGGAGGGGTATACTGCTCAGAGCTGCCTATGAAGAAAACCTGGATATTCTCCATGTCCACCACCGTGGCTGGGACAAATGGGTGGGGAACACGAGAATGTCGCCAGAAGATCAAGGGTGGGATTTATTATTGTTGAGTGGAAGCAATCTGAATGGGAAGGATGAGAGCCTTAGAAGACGGAGGGTACATCGCTGCACAGAGCACATGTCTCTTGAAGCCTATGGCTACACCTAGCATTCATCTGACCCATCTGACCACTGGGCTGGGAACTTGGAGCAGTGGATATTGGACCTAGTGGGCCTGCTTAAAGGAGGAGCATTCTAAGTAAGCCATGTTTGGGAAAGAGAGGTGACTAATGAGAAAGGCTACCATCAGAAGACAATTCAAGGAAGGATGTGTCCTTTTCTCCTCCAAATAAGACTGACTCCTTGCTTACTGTGGGGGAATCCTGCCTCCTCTTCTGATGACTTTTCCCTTTGTGGTTCTGCTGTCCTCCTTAATGTCCCTGCCCATAAGGTTAGACATCCTGACCCAGAAAGATGTGTTCAAGCAGTCTAGTAATGGGAAAGTTGTCACTCCCTGGATACACAACTTGTTGTTTGCATTTAGGACCCACTAGGGACCTCTCTGCCTCACAGCAGCCTGGTGTTTTCAGTGCCCCGATGCGAGTTCTTTGCATCTATCCAGTAAACCATATGATCCCTACCTCCCAACTCTTACACCCCAGGTCTCTTTTGCTAATAAAAGTAATAAAATGAAAAATCAAAATAAAATATTGGGGCTAGGGAGATAGCTCAGGAGTTAAAAGTTCTTGGTATGCAAATATGACAACCAGAGTTTGGATTTCCCCTAAACCCATGTAAAGCTGGATGCAAGAAGTGCATGTCTGGGCTGGAGAGATGGCTTAGCAGCTAAGCGCTTGCCTGTGAAGCCTAAGAACCTCGGTTTGAGGCTCGATTCCCCAGGATCCACATAAGCCAGATGCACAAGGGGGCACATGCATCTGGAGTTCTTTTGCAGTAGATGGAGGCCGTGGTGCACCCATTCTCTCTCTCTGTTGCTGTCAAATAAATTTAAAAAAACAACAATAAAAATTTAAAAAAAAAATGAAGTGCACGTCTAAGATCCCAACATGCTGTGGCAAGTGGAGGTAGAGTCAGGAGAATTCTGAAGCTCTTTGATCAGCTCCTCAGAACCTCATGGTGGCAAAAACAAACAAACAACAACAACAACAACAACAAAGAAACAGGAGTGACCCTATATGAAATAAGATGAAAGGCAAGGGCTGACACCTTCATATTGTCCTTTGCCCTCCATGCACATTCCCATATAGATACACACACCTTATGTGCCTACACATGCATGCATGCATGCATGCACATACACACACTGAAAATTTTAACGGCTCATTCTACCTCATCATCTTTCCTTCCCTTGCTTCTTCTCTGCTGGCTCTTCCAGGGCTGCAGTTTAAGGATATGGACTGGCAGGGGAGAAACAACCACTTACTCAGTCAGGCTGGCTGGAGGCTGTGGCTTCCTGAAAAGTGTCCCAATACTGACCTCTTTAAGAGTCCTTCTCTGTGATTTTGAAGGCCTCCTCTTACTCCCCATTTTCCTACTTCTGGAGGTGACCTCATGGCCTCTCGCTGTGGATACTCTCACCTGGTGGACTTCTTCATTGTACTGGAGTGTGATAAGGTTGTACCTTTCAAGCATCCTTTGGTCAGTAACGACTGGTGTTTCTTCACATGCCTGATGCTAGAAACTTAGCCACCCTACTTCCTTTCTCTCTCTGCTCTACTCCTAACCCTAAGAATAGTCTTTTCTTCTACTCATGTGTGGATGGGAGAGTTGGACAAGTACCCTATAGAAATCAGTATGCAATAAGAGACGGGTATGCGATAGCCTTTAGTATTGGCCAACCTCCATTATGAAGTACTATATAGATACTTAGCTCAGTGAGGGTGGCCATAATGAAATTCCATGGCCTGGATAGATTAAAAACAAATTTGTTTTGAATAGTTTGGAGGCTGGCAGACTGAAGCCAGAGCCAGTATGTCTGGATTCTAAAGAGAACCCTTGTGTCAGATGCTTTCTTTCTTTCTGGTCCAAATATTTGACCAAAAAGCAGTTTTATCATGGCACGGGTCAGGAGCCAAAGGCACTTCCTCACATCAGCAAGGAGGAAGTAATGAGAGAGGGGTCAGCAGTCAGGGCTGTGCTGAAACATCTCAAGGCCTGGCTCCTGGGACCCACATCCTCCAGCAAGCCCTGCCTCCTAAAGGGTCCACAATCCTCACTAACAGTGCCACCTACTGGGGGCTAAATATTCAAACACAAGAGTCTATGCATGCATTTTTTTTTTTTTTTGAGAGCGACAGACACAGAGAGAAAGACAAATAGAGGGAGAGAGAGAGAATGGGCGCGCCAGGGCTTCCAGCCTCTGCAAACGAACTCCAGACGTGTGCGCCCCCTTGTGCATCTGGCTAACGTGGGACCTGGGGAACCGAGCCTCGAACCAGGGTCCTTAGGCTTCACAGGCAAGCGCTCAACCGCTAAGCCATCTCTCCAGCCCTATGCATGCATTTTTATATTCAAACCACCAATATCATATCCCTCTTCCTGATTTGTGGATCACTCTGAAGTATCTATTGTCATCTCACATTTTACCAGCGAGGTGAAGGAGCTGTATGAAGGCTGGTCAAAGATTCCCTGTCAGACCCCTGAAGAACTGAAGTTTGAGCATAGGCACACTAGGAAACCTCAGAGGTGCTTGGAACCTTGTGCCATGTCCTTCCCGGGGTCACGGTCAGGTTTAGCCACTGCTCCCCTCTCCCTCAGCTGTAGCTTAGATCCTCAGTGTCTCCAAAAGGCTCACGCATATTGAATGTGTAACCAAGACAATTCTTCATCCAAGGTGGGGCCTAGACGAGACAAAAGTTTGGACATCCTTGTGTTGGAAGCTTGCTTACTATTGGGAGGTGGGAGATATTTTAAGAATATCTTAATCTATTCAAAGGTCTTCTTAATGAGGTCACGCCCTTGTGTTACAGTCACGTTCGCATTGCTGCCAGAAATCACCCGACCAAGAGCAGCTTGTATTTTGGCTTACGGACTTGAAGGGAAGCTCCACGATGGCAGAGGAAAATGAGGGCATGAGCAGAGGGTGGACATCACCCCCCTGGCAAACATGAGGTTAAATAGCAACAGGGAGTGTGCTAAACACTGGCATGGGGAAACTGGCTAGAGCACCCATAAGCCTGCCCCCAGGTGGCTTTAATTTCCAATTGCCATCAGCTGGGGAGATTAGCATTCAAAAAAAACCTTACTTTATGGGGAACACCTGAATCAAATCAGCACCCCTTGAAATAGGTGATGGTAACTTCTCTTTCTCTCCTATGTGCCTGGCCCTGAGGTGAACTGGCCCCTTCCACATATTTACTTCATGCTGTAGCATTCAGACACAAAAGCCGTTGGACCTGTGCTGAAACCTCCAAAACACTGAGCCATAATAAGCTTCGTCTTTTCATAAATTGACTGTCTCAGGTATTGGTTATAATAATGGAAACTTGGCTAAATGGCTCCTAACCTTTCATTGTAAAGGGGGAAAAGATTACTGTGCATTTCAGTAAACTGCTAACTCAGGACTCCAAGGGTGTCCTGTCATGGTTATCTTATGTAGATGGGGAAGGAAGGTGGATTGAGGAATGAGGCTGCTGGCAGCAGAACCTGTTCTGGCACCTTCCCCCAGTCCTGGGCAGGGAATGGTCTGGTTCCAAGTATTGAACAATCTTGAACAATCTCATTAGAACAGAATTCTCAATTCTTTTTTTTTTGGTCATCAGATGTGGGACCTGGCTGCTATTTCTGGGGTGCTAGGGAAATTCCTTTTTTTTTTGTCCTGTTATAGCAACATGGGAGAAAGAGAGAGAGAGAGAGAGAGAGAGAGAGAGAGAGAGAGAGAGAGAGAGAGAGAGAGAGAACGAGAGCAAGAGAGCAAGCAGTCCTGGAAGTTAAGCCCTAAGAACTGCCTCTATTTGCTTGAGGTAATGGAGACAGGAGAGCAAGTCAACTTGACAAGATTCAGCAAATTCAATTACATGTCATTCCTCTGCTCAGAGCACCTAAACATCCCATTACCTGCACTATAAAGTCTGAACTCTTCATCTGCTTTCACCCTGTTTTTCCCAAGTACTTCCTGCTTCAGCCCAGAGAGCAGCTTTCACTCCAGCCCAGCAGCTCTACTCCGCTCCTTCTCACCCTCTGTCCTCAGCAGCCACCTAGGGCTGAACGCTGCAGATGAGAGAATGAGCCTGAAATGCTTCCTAAGCCAGGTGTTGCTACACCAAAGCCATTGACCACTTTTCTAGGTAGAGCGTGGGTCAGTTTATAAAGCATTTCAATTGTTCTTCCAACCTCTTCCTGGATTAGAAATTGTTCCCATTTTGAAATTGAAGTCGTTGGTTAGTAAATGTGTGAACTGTTAGGGGATGTGGGGCCTCTGACTCCAGATTCTACTCCTCCTCTGAGCCCCTGGAGAAGGGGGAAGGGGAGAAAGGAGGAGAGGAAGGAGAGCAGCACTCAGAAGAGGAGAAAAGCTTGAAGCTTCTGGAACCAGACTATGAGGGGCATAGGGTCCCTGCCTCAGGATGCCTGTTCTATGAATGCTGTACTGGACTTTTTATCTCTGGGTCGGGGAACATTACTTTCTATTAGTGACACAATGGGGTGGGGCACCCAGGAAGCGGAGCAGATGGAACACTGTAGGCTCACAGTCCACGGAAGGCAAAAGCCTGTCAGACACTGAATCTTTGTTTCTAAACAGTTGCCAGCCACCTCCATCATTGGCTTGGGTTTCCTCCAGCCCAGTGAGCACTTGGTGGTCTAATGACTTCGCATGAATTATCTCAGGTGATCACCCCAGCAACTCACAAGGTAGTTTTAGTATTAACCACTGTACTCAAGGAGAGAGCCCTACATATCTCCCCTGCCATCCAGTCTTCAATGATTCAGGTAAAATCACAGCGGGTTGTTTGGATGTATTCATAGTCATTTCTTTTTTTAAAAATTTTTATTTTTATTTAGTTATTTATTTGACAGAGAAAGAAGGGAAGAAAGAGAGAGAATGAGGCATGCCAGGGCCTCTAGCCACTGCAAATGAACTACAGACATGTGCGCCCCCTTGTGCATCTGACTAATGTGGGTCCTGGGAAATCAAACCTGGGTCCTTTGGTTTTGCAGGCAAACACCTTAAGCACTAAGCCATGCCTCCAGGCCATCGTTTCTGCAGTTTTATGTGAGAAGGTGAAATGTTGGATCAAGTTATGATAAGTGATACAAAGATTACTTCTACTTAGTTTGGGAGAGCATCTCTTTTTTTTTTTAAAAAATTTATTTATGAGAGAAAGAGAGAGGCAGATATAAAAAGAGAACTGGTATCTCAGGGCCTGTAGCCACCATAAATGGACTCCAGATGCATATTCCTCTTTGTGAATCTGGCTTTACATGGGTCCTGTGGAATTGAACCTGGGTCCTTTGGCTTTGCTGGCAAATACATTAACCAGTAATCCATCTCTCCAACCCAAATATATATTTAATTATTCATTTATTTAAGAGAGAGAGAGAGCAGATATATATAGAGAGACAGACAGAACTGGCATGCCAAGACCTCTAGCCATTGCAAATGAACTCCAGATGCATGTACCATCTTGTGCATCTGACTTTACATGGGTATTGGGGAATTGAACCCAGGTTATAGGGCTTTGCAGGCAAGTGCCTCAACCACTGACCCATCTCTCCAGAACTTTGAGCCTCAACCACTGACCCATCTCTCCAGAACTTTGAGCATCCCTTAACCTTGCATTTGAATATATTAATTTGGGGTAGGGACATGACTAAGTTGGTAGAGTGCTTCCCACTCCATCTATGAAGGCTTGAGATTGGAACCCTAGTACTCATGAAAAACGGTGAGTGTGGTAGCATGTGTCTGTAATCCTAGCCCTGGATGGCAGATACGGAAAAGTATCAGGGCTGGTAGGCTAGCTAGTCTAGCCTAATCAGTGAGTGCTGGGCAATAAATTTGGTGGACAGCCATAGAGGAAGACACCTAACATTGGCCTCTGGCCTCTGTGTGAATGTGCACAGATGTGACAGATGTGCACACTTGCATGCACAAAACATACACATATATGCTTAGGATAAAAGAAAATAGTGATAAGCGACATTCATAGTCAGTGGAAACCAAATGAAGAAGTTCCTTGTAATGCTCTGACTTCAGAAGGACTGGGAGAGGGTCACTGGTCTTCCTCCTTTGGGTTTCTGCACCCAAGATGGACTAATCACCTCTCAACACTAAAGTGTCCCCTTCCCTCTCCCTTCTCAAGTATCGTTATGTAAAGGATTCATCTGCACTGGACTTCAATCACATATGCTAAGCCCTCCATGGCTTAGCCTTCAAAATCATGCTCTGTGGGTGTTCAGGGGCATGGGAGTCATCTCCTACCAGTTTGCAAGAGCTCATTGTTAAATTTTCAGAAATCCAGTGAGTACATTGTTAAACAGAGCTGCCACTAAAAAAAAAAAAAAAAAAAAAAAAAAAAAAAAAAAAAAAAAAAAAAAAAAAAAGCACACAAACTTGAAATTAAATAAAATCCATTCAAAACAAAGGTAATACACAGAATAAGGTCATTAAATATTTACCGTCACAACACTGTTGCCCTTTGTTTGTTTGATGAAGAAACTAAGGTTTTCAATCAGGCACGTGTCACACAGCAGGGAAGTAACAAAGCAGAGAGATAGACTCAGATCAGGCTCTCTCAGAGACGCTTGCGCACATGAGCTGCTCTTTCCTCTGATAGATATTTGCTACATCTCTGCCTCATTCAGCTCATGCCGTGTGGTGCCTCGAAGAATTATCTCTACCAGGTCTTGTTGTGGCTTGAGCATGAACGTTCTCATGGATATCATATTCCAGTAAGCCATAACCCCACAAAGTGATGGTGGAGTGGGTTCTGTCATTGGCCAGAACTGGACTGTATCAGTTACTTTGTTTGTAACCATGGGGGTGGTGTGGTGCTTATACTTTGAGGGCCTGGTCTTGGCTTGCTGTGCTGTTTTGAAGGCTGCGGAGTCTTTATGTGGAGGGTCTTGACAGATGGAAATAGCTCATGGAGGGCAGCACTTTGGAGGTTATGCCTGCCCCAACTTCTGGCTGCTCTCTGCTCACTAGTCCAGCATGCTTGAGGAGGCTTGGCCACATACTTTGGCCGCCATGTCTTCTGTGCTATGAGCAGAGATATCTCTGAAACAGTGAGCCAAAATCAGCCTCCTCTCTGTCAAGTATTTTGGTCACAACAGTGCAAAAGCAACCAAGGCAAGGTCCCAGGTAAATAGCTCACATTGTAAAGTGCTTGCTTGGCAAACACAAAGACTGTTGTTGAACCCTCAGCATCCATGTAAAAATGCCTGGTGTGGTGGTGCACACCTGTAATCCCAGTGCTTGGGGAGACTAAGACAGGAGGAACTCTGGGGCTTCATGGGCAGCCAGCCTAGCCTATTTTGTGAGCTTCACACCAGCGAGAGACGAGAAACCCTGTCTCAAAGGAGGTAGGGGGTGGTCCTGAGGACGCCACACTGAGGCTGTCCTCCGGCCTCCACATACACATGTAGACACGTGCACCACACCACCCCCATGGTTACAAACAAAGTAACTGATACAGTCCAGTTCTGGCCAATGACAGAACCCACTCCACCATCACTTTGTGGGGTTATGGCTTACTGGAATATGATATCCATGATATAAAAACATGCCTAGTCCAGCTTCCATTGGCCACTATGCCAGGAGAAAGGACAACGGGCAGCTTTCCTAGTTAAAAGTCTCCACATATTTTTCCCTGACACCTCTGCCTACCAGTGGGTAATAAGATGTCAGAAAGGTTTAGAGGCACAAAGGCTCGTTCTCAGAGAGGGATGAGTAAGGGAACATTGCAGCTCCCTGATGGAGAACTCGAGCTATCGCCAGGGTCCGTGGGAACGTTGAGAATGGAAAGAGGTGGGACTTGACGCCTCCTCACTGAAAAGCTACAGATCCATAAATATATCCATGGGAATGCAGGACAAAACATAATGTATAAAAGATTGAATAGAAGATATATTATGCTATTGCATAGCAATCCTGTCTGCAGGAATTTATAGCTCCGATATATTCCCCATTAAAAGTGGTTCAGCTAGCTGGTGGAGAAACTCAATTCATCTTGCATCTGTTGCAAGCCATCAATATTATGGTTTACCCATTTAAACTGGAAATGGGACCAAATATTTGGGCTATTTATAATAAAAAAATATGAAAATCTTAGCATTGGTGTTCATCTCGTAACTTCTCAGTTTAATCAGAAGTCTGTTTACATAGAGCTTAGGAGAAAACAATCCTACCTGTGAAATTGCTAGGATCTGAGAAGCAGAAATGAGGACAAATAATGGTTGTTGGGTCTTTTTCCCCCCAAGGAGTTGGGAAGGTAGCTCTAGGAAAGACCCTGAGTCCACAAGAGAGATGAGGCAGATGTTTGTGGCTGCAAGGGCTTTGTGTTCAAGGTGAGGAGAGATGGGCAGACAGAGAGGTGGAAAAGGAGATGCAGGTGGAGATCCAACCACACCTGAGAGCAATCAGTCATTATTGCAATGTCTCCACACACTGAGCTGCTGTTTACAGGAAAAGAAAACAAAACAAAAACAAAAAACAACCAACCAGCAACAAAAACAAACCCCCAGAACTTCTAGGGTTCTATCTGTGGCAATATTGTTGATCTCTGTGGCAGTTACCTTCTCATTGCTGGGGTGACCAGAAGCAGCTGCTGGAAGCAAAGGCCTTATTGTCATTTACATTTACAAGGGGAAGCTTCAATGTGGCCAGGCAAGCATGGCAGAGCAGACAGCTGAGGCGCTGTATCTTGTCAGAGTAGCAAGAAAGAAGCGGACTGAACCAGCTTGCTCTGAACACTCTGTGGACAGGATTAATAAACTCCAGCGTCTACCTGCCAGTGACATACCTTCTCCAGCAAGACTCTACCTCCCAAAGGAGCCACAACTCTCCCAAATTGCCATCAGCTGGGGACCAAGTATTCCAAACCCACCAGCCTATGGAGGATATTTTAAGCAAACCAATCACAACCTCACTCATAGTAGTGGAATATGGCAATCATATTGCCAGAATCCCCATGGATTCGATTATTGCTCCTCAGTGGAGGCCCTGCTGACCACTGGAGAGATCAATTTAAAATTTGTGAGGTGATACTGGTTCTCACAATGCAGGATGCCCCAATGCCTGGGGCAGCTCTACTCGATGGAAGATTAGATGTCTTAGCTATTTTCCACATCTTCTGCTCCAGGTGGTCCTATCACAAGATGTTGCCTGTTTCCAATGTCTTCTTTAGACCCATCTCCTTTGAACTGTCTCAGTTGTCCTGTGATTTCAGCTCTGGAGTCCTACTTGACTCTGAGTTCCTGAATTCCGGGGTACCTCCATCCCTAAGCGAGGATCTCTCTTGTCAGCTTGGGGCATGGAGATTCACAATGGCTCAGGGAGGGGAAGGAAGTGGTGATTGATGTCAGTACTCATTTACACCTTGCCTTGACTTCCCTGGCACCTGCTTTCACCATTCTGTGCCCATTCACTGTATCCTAAGCTCTGCACTCAATGCACTGGGATGTCTTTCCTGAGCCTTCCTCACAGCAGTGCCAAACCCTTCATTTCACTTCTGGAAGGCCCCTGTCTGGGCAGACCTTGCTGCTCCGGCCTCTCATCAGATGCATAGAGGCAGGGCTCCCTCTGTAGCCTCGAGGTTCTCACTGTGGCCTGAAATTCTTGTGGCCCTGAGCTCACAGGGTGGAGAAAGGTCACTGGGTTCAACATTTGTGTTACTTGTGTCTCCTTCCTCGAGATGCTTAGAGTGTCATTCTGACCTTTCTGCGTGTGCCAAGGGCTTTCAAGGCTATTTTTAAAAGCCCACTGGTTCTTACTATTGACGCTCTTCATTTGGGTGCTTAATCACCACTGTCTGAAAGCATCTCATCCTTCCTGATGGTGTGGTGGGCAGAGAAGTGCTGTGGTCCACTGGAGAAGCAGGGCAGCCAGCTGGCCTAAGCAGGAAGTTCTTGGCCAGTAGGATCAGAGGACTGGATAGAGGGAGACAGCCAGCTCAACGTGTAGATCCACTGTAGAGTCTGAGATGGGTATGTTGCATGTGCCCACCAGCTGAGTTTCATCAATGGTTTTGCAATGTAAGATCTCGTGCAGGTATCTTTCCCTCCCTAACTGCCATTCTCCACACCTACAGGGAATAGCTGTGGTTTTAGGACAGACATGCATGGCCAGCTCACATGTTCTCCCAGAAGAGGATAGGATTGAAAATAGACCCTTGATTTTTTTTTTTTTTTTTCTGTTTATACTTACTGTTGCCTGTCTAGTCAGATTGGGATAGAGATTCCTTCTCATGTGTAACCAAGCCTGTCTTTTTCAGTTTGGCTTTCTCAGAAAAGAAACCTATTTTCTTTTTCAACTCTTGTGTTCATTCAATAGACTGCCTTTTCTTCTGTCCATGGTTTGCCTGCTTCCATAGGGTTGGGGACCCATTTCTCATGACTTCTGGCTAAGAAAGGAGCTTATGAGGATGACTTCTTCCGGGGTAGGGAGGATAAGCAAGAGGGCCCATCTTGGTCACAGGTTTAAGTTAGTGCAGCGAGCCATGAACAAAGCTAAGATTCTGACCTGTCATGCATGGCTCTTTGAATCCACTGGCCAGAGCCTAGGAGCTGTAAGTCAATAGCCTCCAAGGTTCCACGCATATTCACCTGGCAGGATGGTGGTGTGTGTTAAATAAACTGCCTTAAACAGTTTCTCCATTTTTTAACAAAAGTACAAAGGGGGTAACTTTGAGTAAACTATCTGATTATAGGCCCTGATTTCTAAAAAGAAGTTGACTTCGGGAGTATTCATGTTCTGAGTAAGCAGTCACCATTCTTCATTTTTCTAAAGCTGATTTCATTGCAGGCTACACAGTTTATTACATTATGCATAGTAAATAGGTAGAATTTATTAAGTGATTACATGTGTTAGGCATTTTCCACATGACAAAGCTGTAACTTAAAAAGGGCATGCCATTCCCCAAGACTGCCAGTCTGCAAAGACAGAACTCAAAGCTGGATGATTGGGCACCAGAATTGCTTTTAATTGTTTACTATGCTACTTACTATGTCGTAAAAACCCTCAGTTTTCAGAGAAATTCTTGAAGATGGCCAGACCCTCCGAGGTAATAGAGGGAGAGTCAGGATTGGAATTCAGGCTTGGTATTCCTGGGAGCAACCATCCCTTCCCTCTCAGGTATGATCACCTTAGCACACAGAGGGAAGCCTCTAGTCCTTACATCTGTCATTGGTGTAGTTTTGTGCACGTGTGTATATGTGTGTGTGCAGGTGTAGGTGCATGTGCAGGTGTGTACACGTGTAGGTCAGAGGACACCGTCAAGGGTCACTTCTCTCAGATGGTGTCCACTTTTGTTGAGCCAGGGTCTCTCATTGGCCTGCAGCTTGCCAAGCAGGCTAGACTCCCTGGCTACTGAGACTCAGGGATCCTCCTGTTTCTGCCTTCTCAGTGCTGGGATTGCAAGCACAGGCCACCCTGCTTGTCTTTTATTCTCTTTCTTTATTTTGCTTTCTTTTTCTTGTTGCATGTATCTGAGGGCCAAAGTAAGGTCCTCACATTTCTAAGGCAAGCCCTTTACCCTTTGAGCCATTTTTTCCTGCCCTTCATTTTTCCGTTTCTCTCTTTCTTTCTTTCTTTCTTTCTTTCTTTATTTCTTTTTTTTTTTTTTTTTTTTTTTTTTGCCTGGCCTGCCAGGGACCATCCACATCCCATTCTGAAAGACTGCAAGGCTGTTTTCTGGATGACAGGACAAAGGAACAGGAACTGGTTTTCACTTCAAGCTAACAGCTCCTGCCCTCTGGCAGTCCTTATGCGCCCTTCCCATGCAGATGGAAATGGACTAGGAACTTAGTTCCCAGAGACTAAACATGACATATTCTCTCCCCATACACAGGCAAAATCACTTTCAGTCAGTCAGAGATTAAGTATTTACTGGATTTCTCATGTGCAGCTTCTCCTGAGGAAACTTGCGCTGCAGCCCAGCACCCAAGCTCGGCCCACCTCGGGGGCAGCCAAGCAGCTGATGAGGGGGAAATGCAGAAAATGAAGATGAATGGATGGGCTCACTGGATCCAGCAGTGAAGATGTTGCCAGGAAGGAAAGTGGAGGGTACCAAGAGCCCCTCTGTCAGCTTGGGGGACTTCTCAAGGTTGGGATGTCAGCTTTAAGGGCCTGCGTCCTATGTAACATACATGTATCCATATGCATGTGCTCACAGAGTATCTATGTGCTGATGATAGAAGACTACCTGATCCTGTGTGTGAATGTGTCCATCAACCAACAGGGCATTGTTGGATGTGGGTGAACACTGATGTTGCTGCCAGTGTGTGCACATACGTGAGCAGGGCACGTGCAGCTGAGCACGTGAGGACATAGTCTTCTCACCGATCTTCTCCAGAGAAGAGTCTGAGGGGTCCTGAAATTGGCCGAAGTTTGGATTTCCAGATTCCATGTAATGCTGGGCATGGCCACGTGTGCCTGATATCCCAGTCCTGCAAAGAGCCACAGAGACAAGAGAATTGCCCAGGCTCATGAAAAAATAGCTTGGGTATCATAAGAGACCCTGCCTCAAATAGCAATAGGCAGAAGAGCAATGGAGTAGGATAGATGATGTTCTGCTCTGGCCAAAATAGGCAAGGCCCACCAGCACATACAGTGAGTGAGGCACTGCAAGAGAGCACACACACACACACACACACACACACACACACACACACACACACACAACAGTAAGTATTGCTTACCTGATCATGAGCACCTCAGTTTAAGGTTTCTCCTACCATGAAGTTCTTTAGCCTGAGCACACTAGCTCTTCTGATCTTACCTTCTTAAATGTATGAGTCTCTGTTGTTCAGATTCCCAGGTGCATCAACTTATAGTATTTGGTTTTTGTTTTGCATTGTTTCGCATAGGTAAGTCCTATCTATTAAGGAAGAACAGTTAATGGGGTGGAAGAAACAATATTTTAGAAGGGAGGATGCTAGGAAACACTAGCTGAACCAGGTGGCCATGTTCGACATCCAGAGGGATAAGACCTGTCACGGGCAAGGGCATCAAGCGGTGAGACTCGGTGTTCAGTTCCATGACCTTCCTCTCCGAGAGCAGTATCTCAGTCTGATTATGAGAACAGCATCACACACATGAGGGACACTGTGTAAAATGTCTGACCAATATTCCTCAGACAGCTGAGGTCATGACAAACAAGGGAGGTGCAAGAAATGTTCACAGCCACAAACTGTGTAAGGAAACATGTGAATTGTGGTAATAGAGCCTTCCATATTGGATTCTCAACTGAGAAAAGGCCATTCGGTATAAACTAATAAAATCTGAACAAAGTGGGGACTTTGGATAATAATAATGTATCAATGTTGGTTCATTAGTTAGGACTAATGTACTGTAATACTTTAATAACAGAAGAAACTGGATGCAGGGAAATGAGACCTCTGTGCTGTCTTTCCAGCCCTTCTGTAAATTTAAAGCTGTTCTAAAGTTTACAAGGTTTATTTACAAACCACAGTAACTGCTATAGGAGGAAAAATGTGACAATAAATAAATAAGAAGGGATTTGTGTTTACAGAATGTGGTGGCCATAAAGGAAGGAAGAAAGGAAGGAAGGAATGAAGGAAGGAAAGAAGAAAGGAAGGATGGATGGGCTGAATCTAACTAATAATGATGGGCAGTGTGTGTGTATGTGTGTGTGTGAGCTGCTGTTCTGGGGACTTAACCACATTGTATTCTACTGACTCCTAAAACATCTTCCAATGAAGATACCAAGAATATTATTATTATTTTTATTTCTATAGGTAAAATAATAGATGCAAATTGTCATGATTAGACCAAGCTTATGGTATGAAAGGAAATGTCAGGATTCAAGTGGAAGTTTGTGTGCTTCTGAACAAGAAGCAGTGACTCATGGCTGTGGTTTCAGTCCTCGGGAGGTAGGCTGGACGACTACACGTTTGAAGCTAGCGTAGGCCACAAAACAGCCTAGAGCCCATCTTAAAAATCTGGCTGAAATGGTTCGGAGCTGGGAATGTCGCTCAATGGCTTATGTAGCATGAACAAGGCTATTGCTTCAATCCTGAGCATGGGAAAGGAAGGAAAGAAGAAAGGGAAGAAGGAAGGGAGGGAGAGAAGGATGGAGAGAAGGATGAAGAGAAGGAGGGAAGGAATAAGGAGGGGCACCTGGTCTCTTCCCTTTACAGGTCATCTATTCTGAATCATTGCAGTGTGTTATCTTGCTGGCAGGGTCCATGCCTTGGACATTCTTCAGTCATCTCATTGTTATTCTCCCACACTACGAGACACTTAATCCTTACTTAGTCAACATAGCTGATTAAATAAGCTGAAATATATGAAAGCTCTAATATTATTGCAGGCCCTCAGGGGAGTCACTGTTTATGTACTTAAAACAATGGCAACGAGCTAGGAGGCTTCGTCCCACATTCAGGGTCTTGATCTTAGATTGACTTCCTACCTCCTATAGCCTGAATGTTTGTGTCTCCTCAAAATTCATATGCTGAGACCTAATCTCCAAGGTTGTAGTATTAATAGGTAGTGCTTTTAGAAGGTATGTTAGCCAGATGTTTTTTTTTTTCTTTTATTCTTTTTTCTTTGTCTGTGTTACAAATATCTGAAACACTTTAAAGGGAAGAAAGATTTACTTTGGATCATAGATTTTGGGGGGTGGGTCACTCCATGATCACGTATTCCCACCGCTGTGGGACCCTGATGAACATGGCAGAGAGAGCATAGTGGAATAGAGAGATTTGCCTTACGGTGGCTGGAGAGCAGAGTGAGGGAGAATCTAGGGACAGATTATAACCTTGAAGCTGTCTCCCAGCGGCCTACTTCCTTCAATCAGGTCTCACCTCCTGCTTTATGATCTCCCACAAATGCCCTCAACTTATGATTCTAGTGCTAACCAGAGTCATGACCCTCTGACTCCCAGCACAGAAGCTTCTCTATCAGCTCACTTTCCTATTCTGACAATCATGATAGGTTTTCATATGGTAACAAGATGACAAATGGGGTTCTCCTTTTCATCAGGAATCACAATCAAGGCCCACAGCTGAGCAGGAACTGCACAAAACTTCTACCCCCTAAATCCAGGGAATCCCTACCATGGAGACAGCAGGGTCATGCAGGGCTCACTATGTGGGGGAGGGAAGGTGTAGGGCATTGCTCCCCCATACCTCTCTCGTGAGTACAGAAAGTAGAGGGAAGAGCTAGATTTGGGGTAAGGGGAAAGGCATTTTTTTTTTCTTTTTACTATATACTTAGATCCTCTGGGAGTGAACTCCACACACGTGTGCACCCTTGTGGTACATGTGCGACAATGCACACTTGTGTCACTGCATCTGGCTACGTGGGACCCGGAGATTCAAATATGAGTTCTTGGGCTTCACAGCCAAGAGCCTTCACCGCTCAGCCATCGCTCCGCCCTCTCACGGCCTCTTTACCCACAAGCTACTCCATCCTCCAGGCTGTTCTGGGAGCTCGTGGTTGACATCCCTGCAGGAACTCCTGTCCGGTTGCCTTACTGATGCCTGGCCAAAGTGAGAGGACTCTAGGCCAGGCCCTAGTCCACTAGACACAATAATCAACGGGGTGCTAGATGCTGGGGATTTGGCTGTCGATGGCAGGCCTCTGTGGGGGAAGCAGAGCAGAGCTGACAAAGGAACCGAGAGAGGGAGCGAGCAGGGTAGGTCCAGAGAGGCCGGGCTAGTGGCTGGAGCTGCTGTGAGCCCCGGGCATGGGTAGACAGACAGAGTTCCTGGAAGCATGTTGGGAAGAGGGGTGCGGGTGATGTCGGCCAAAGGGAGGAAGTCCTGGAGTCAGAGCTACAGACCTGAAACACATAGAGAGGGGGAGCGGAAGGAAGTAGTTCGAGGACATGAATATGTAAGTGGGGTGGCAGGGAGGAGAGAAGAGAGAAGTCTCAGGTTGTAGGGGGCAACCAGAGGAGCTGCATTCTCAGGAAGCGGAGGAAATTTAGTCAGACGGGGTATCTTGATGACAGAACTCTGGGAATGGCCCCGGACTGTGTGTTGAGCACACGAGGTGGGGGTACCGTGCTATCAAACCTGCACAACAGGGCTGACGTCTTCACGCAGAGCCATCGCGGGGGCAGCTCAGCCTCCTGGCCCTGGCTACCACTGGCAGACCCAGGCAGCGGGCTCCGTATTGGACACCTGACGCACCCTGTGGAGGAGCACAAAGACTCAGCTTCTCCCCTCATCCTCCTCCCTACTCCCATTTATTTATCCAAGGCAGGGTGCAGAGCTTCAGTAAATGGTCCACAGCTGCCTTCTCTGTCCCTGGAGGTGGACAAGATCAGCAAGAGGCAGGTCGCGGGGGCAGATGAATGGGGGGTGGTAGAGGCAGATAGGAAACATCTGGGGACAACACAGGGGAAGGTCTCTGTGTGTCTGGGCAGCTGAGGGTGTCCACAGTGCCAGCATGATGAATAGAGTGTTTACTAATTACCTCCTAAATGCCTCCTTCTCCCCACGGCTCCTGCTGAGCCCACAGCACACAGGCTCACAGCATCACCCAGCTTATCCTGCTTAGGAAGGGGGTGGCTTCTGCACCCCCCATTCCCCAGTTTCAGGTTCTGGGGTGAGACTAGAAGTGTTGGTACATTGTCCTCAACCCCAGTAGGCACATGTATGTGGCGCTCCAGCACACAGCATTTGGAACCTGTCCCCTCCACCTCCTTCTCCTGGAAGGAAGCCTCCGGGACTGCACGGTGGTGATGTGATGATGGCGATGGAATGGGCCGCCTCTTCGTGAGGACTTACTGTGATAATTGCTTCGTGTGTAGAGGCCCAGGAAAGTCTTGTGTATTCCTACAATATTGCTATTGTTACGTAATTGCTTATCAACACTACTATCTAATCATCTCATTATGTATCTGTAGCTGCATCGATCTATGTTTACATCAATGCATTTATATCTGTCTATCTATACCCAGGTATACTGCCTATATCTCTATATATTTGATCTAACTTACTCTTATCTACATATCTACATCTATATACTCTATCTATCATCTACCTATGGCTGAAACATATAAGGGATTGAGAGTGAGAGGCTCAGCCAGGGCCACATGCTAAACAGCAAAATGCCACGATAACGTTGTACAGCATCCACACATGAAAAGCTCCACTGACCAGAGTCACTTTTCCTCATGTCACGTGCAATGTACCTCTCTAGCCCAGCTATCCTGGGCACCCAAACACTGAGATGTGCCCTTATGAAGACACCAGGGAATGAAGCCTGGCACCACCCTGTGGGGCCTGACACCATCCAACAGGCCCTGGGTCCACCCTTTCACCCTTGCTGGAGCTCAGGTTTACAGTCACCTTACTTGAAAGAAAAAGAACTTTGACCCTAGTTAGTTTTTTTTTTTTTTTTTTTTTTTTTTAAACCCATGGCTGGCAGGATAGAGAAGGAAAAACATTGAGAGGCTGATGGAGAGGCCAGGCCAACTAATACCATTAATAACAGAGCCAGACGAGAGGCCAAACCAGGAGGTCTTAAGGTGCCCGTCCCTCTTTTGTGCCCCTGTTGGAACGCTGTACAGTAGTTTGCCTCTCCTCTTAATAGACTGCATTGTGTTCAGGTACCCATCTTTTTTTGCTTTGTCATATAGTTTAGGGGAACACAGCTTGGCTTTACCCTGGGTATGGATACTGGGTTTTGATGAGCACTGGGATTATAGGCAGGCATTTACGTGGGTGCTGGGAGGAGGCATGAATTCAGTCCGTGTGTGTGTGTGTGTGTGTGTGTGTGTGTGTGTGTGTGTGTGTGACATCCCCAGCCAATGAGAGGTTTATAGGATTGGATAGAACTGGGAAAGTTTATGGATGTATAGAAGATGACATTTCTGCTTCTATAACTGACATCAGGAAACCTGGTGTCTTATGGCCCCAAGGGAAGGTGCCTAGAGAAGATTCAGACCCCAGGGAACAGTCCAGAAGAGATATTTGCTAGGTAATCTCTCATCGATCTAGGTTTCACTCCTCTTCCTCCCAAGTTCACCCAAAGGTTCCTTCTCCTGGCCCTTGCTCTCAAGCCTAGAATACAATATGTGGGATTTGATGGCATTTTTCAGTTATGTGGTATTCTGTTTTAAAGTCCCAGTGCCTGACACATGGGGGTGAAATGACTAAGCACCCCTGAAGAAGCAGAGCAGAATATGTCTCCAGGTGAGGGTCCTGTGGTGCAGGGGACAGTCAATGGCGGCTTCCTCATGTTACCATGCCATGTTGAAATGAAAGACCTGGACTGGGACTCGGAAGTCCTTGGGTACAACTCTGATCCTCATGTGAGAGTAACTGGGGAAATGAGCAAGAGCTGCTTTCTTGGTGAACCTGGTACCAGCACAAGGGGGAAAGAGATGGACATGGGGAACACTCAACTCCTACCAAACCAGATATCCAGAGACACAGAGCCTCCCAAGACCTCATCACTGAAGCAGACTTAAGATGAACCCAACAAGGCTCAGGGAAATTCGAGGAAGAGGGGCTGGAAAGATTGTTAGAGCCACATGTTGGGACTTTATGCACAGAGACACTGCCTCTTTCCCATAACTGATGGCTATCCCCACAATGCAAGATCCACATTCCTCAAAGAAGGGGAACCCTGCGGAGGGGGGAGGACAGGGAGGAAGCTAAGGATGGTACCAACATGGCTGTTTACACACTGAATATGTACAAAACAAATAAGTTTTAAAAAGACAGAGGTGTTTTCCCAGGCCCCATAGCTTAGCCTCCTCATACCCTTGCCAAATTGAGCCATTCTCCACTCCACGCACACCCTGCCCCTTTCCTGCCTCCTTGTCTCTTCTCGTGCTTTCCTCACATCTATGGAATGGATGTTTTGGATGCTTCCTCTGCAGACTTGTCCAGAAGATTAACTGAGATGTACTTCTCATTCGGACTCCTACGGAGGGTTGGGCACTCACAGTATGTGCTTGATGAATGGTTGTTTTGCTTCCCTCCCCTTTGAGAGAGGATCTTCATCCGCCGAAGGCACTGGTGCTGCAGGCTTCAGAAGGAAGCACCCACTTTTCTGTGTGCTGGTTGTGTGGCCTTGGGCTCCGCCTCCACAAGGACTGCTACTCCGAAGAGCCAGGACTGAGTCATATTTCCTCTCTCGTTTAAAGAGCTCTGTTCCTGGACCAGAGTGTGCTTTGACAATTTAAGGGCAATGCAAAAAGAAACTATTCTGTATTAGAAAAAAAGAAGAGCTAATGGGTGTTTGTGGGCTAAGAGGATTAGGAGAAACCAAGAAAGAAAGAAGTTGGGGGCATGGAAGGCAAATTTCAGTCTTGCCTTCCACCGAACCTGCCCCTTAGAAAAACCAGTGAGGCATTCATTTGTGTAGCCATCACTTCCATTAAAGAGCTATTATTAACTGCCTGCTGTTTATCAGGACGGTGCTATGGGAATGGTCCAGAAGTTGATGGAAAGAAGCCAGCAAGCCTGAGATGGAAAGCTAAGATCGCATGTGGGTATTGGGAGCAGGTAGGAGCAAGATGGATCAGTGTAATAAAGACAGATAAAAAGAAGACCGTCACCTGGTTCCCAGAATTTGAGGGAACAGGGTTTTAACTCACCGTCCAGTCCAGTACTCAGGTTGCATCAAGGCATCCTCTCCCAAGGAGGAAGTGGAAACTCATGCTTTTGGGAGGGAGGAAGCCCAGAGAGCCCACTGACAGGCATGCGGCCTCAGGTTCCTTAGCAGTTACCTCCTCATGGCAGGGATGAAACACTGACCAGGAGCAACTGACAGGGTTTATTTTGGATTACAGTTTTGGTGCGGGGAGGAGGGGAATTGGGGATCATCATGGTGGAGAAAGCATGGCATGGGTGGGAAGCTGGATCACGTCTTGTTACATATCAGCAGAGAGGTAGTAGAAAAAGTGAACTAGCTAGTACTGGTGGGGGCAGGTGGGCTGCACTCAAAAAATACCAAGGCCTGCCCTAGTGACACACCTCTTCCAGCAAGGCCCCACAGCTTTCCCAAATTGCCACCAGCTGAGGACCGAGTATTCAAAACCCATGAGGCCATGGGGAACATTTTACATTCAAACCAATACAAGTGCCCCCCTGAGCTGCTTGCAGACTGGGTGGAGGGGCTCTAGCTACTGATCCCCATGCCAGAACCACCTCCCCCAGAGCCTGGCCTTGGAAATGCAAAAAGGCTAACTGGAGTCCCAAAGAAGCCTCTGAAAGAAGTGCAGTGTAGGAACTTGGCACGGGGATCAATGAGGAGTCCAGAGGCAAGACTTGCTGCGTGGGTTCTGCTAGGAGAGTGTCACTGGGCCCAAGGAAGGGCTCCTCGTGCCTTGGCACTGGGTTGCTGTCTTTTTGCAGCGGTGAGCGTGAATGGATGTCTCTGTGAGGTGCGGCTAGAGCAGTGCTGACTCTTCCCCAGCGATGCTGAGTGGAAGATGACAGCTGCAGAGAGCGGAGCCATAGAAGAGCCCGTGGATGAGCACCTCCTTCCCACAGAGCCTCACACCCTGGTCATTGGCATGGGGAAGTCCCAGAAGCCATGTCTGTTTCTTTGTTTGGTACTGGGTCTGTTTAAGCCTTCTGTGTGGGATTCCTTTCGCATCCATTCTTAGCACTTCCTTCATAAACCCGTGCCTGCTTCTTTTTGTACTGCATGGAAGTTTAAGAGAGCTCGTGCCCACCCCCATGGCTTTGCGTGGCCTCTGTACTTGACTGCCTTGTGCCTGTCTGCCCCTGAATTGCAGTCTCGCTTCCTGAGCTCTTTCCTCCATTTCTGCTCCAGCGTGGTTCTCTCACACACACCGCACTGCTCTGAAAGCAAGCCTGCCACTCCTTTGCAGAACTAGGTCTTGGAGTAGATGTTTTTATTCAGGAAATGCCACTGTCATCTGCTCAGGCCCCCAAATGGGCAATCCTGGGTTCCTCCCTCCTTTTCTCCCTTTGTTCTTTCTTCTTTCTGCTTACCCGGGCCATGGAATCATTTCCAGGACCTGCTAATTCCGCATTTGAAACACTGTGCCACCCTTTGCATTAATGAACTACCCGTTGCGCACCAACTCTCTGATCACCCACCAACCAGGTAACGACCAGGACGCCCTCTTTGAGGAGTCTTCTCTAGACCTATCTCTCACCTCCCCAGCCGCAATCTTATCTCACCTCTTCCTTCCACTTGGAGTCATTTTAGAGAAGCACAAACACAATCACCTTCTTGTGACATCCATCACTAGTATGCCACCCTTGGTATAATATATGAGTTCCTATTTCTCTTCTTCCCATATGATCATTCCTGGAGAAGTATAATTTGCATTATTAAATTTATTATCTGCATGTATTTTATTCCCGCTTATCGTTCCTATTTAACTTTCAAAAGTCCTCTTGGGTGTAGCTGTTAGTGGTGAACCTGCTGGGCTCCTCAGAAGAGTACAGCGCCTCCTACTTTCCACTGTTAGACCACCGACAGCATGAATTTCATCCTCCATTGTCCATGTGTTCTCTTTTAGGATGTACGCAGTAGCCCTACATCTTGGAGTCTACTAACATTGTGCCTAGAATTAGAGAGTTGCTTAGTCAGTAAGTTCACTGGGCACATTTTATTTGGCTTCTCTAGTTGTCCTGGGAGAATATCTTAGAAGAGGATTGCCAGAGGCCCTGGGAGATTTCAACGGGCCAAGTACACATGGCCTGGCTTCTTCTGCTCCCTCTGCCCTGGAGAGGAAGGCTGAGCCTTCTTCAGTGCTCAGCTTAACCAGTTACCTTAGAGCGCATCCCTGCATCTCGACTTGGCTTAGGTGTGGGAAATGCCTCCCATCCTCTCCATTTTAGCAGAGGAAATTATGAAATTCTACCTAGAGAAAAGATTGGTTTGTTGCTTCCAGACAAGAATTAATAGGTGAAACTTATAATCCTGTCTTGAGGGAGATGAAGGGAAAAAAGTGCACAAGAAAATATAATGGCCAAATTTCCCCCATCCTGGTGCCTGAGTGCCTCTCTGGTATTTGAAGTTCAATGCATAGAAAATGAGCAGACAGACTCACAGGAGTCAGCAATTTTGGGGTGTCTGACCATGGGCAGCCTCTCAGAAAGTGTCACCCCCCGCCAGCCAGTAGAGGGATAAAGAGAGTCTGCCCCTTGGCCTCACTGATCTTACCCCTCAGGCATTCAGCCGTGTGTGTGTGTGTGTGTGTGTGTGTGTGTGTGTGTGTGTGTGTGTGTACATGCACTTTGGATCATAGCAAGCAGAAAGACAATGTCTCAGAGCCAGAGGAGGCTGTGGGATGTGATAGAATAACCAAAAAAAAAAAAAAAATGCCTCCATTCTGTTGGTCAGGGATAGAAGGCTAAGATATTGGTGGTGACGAGAATTCTTCCCAGAACTAGAAAGGGACCTCTTCCTGAAGGCCCATGCGGTGGGCTTGCCCCTCACCCTGTGGAGCTGCCTAGACCCTCATTCCGATGATCCTAAGTGGTCTCAACTGACCAAGTCCTCCAAAGATAGGTGCTGTGACCCTTTCAGTAAGGCTTTTATTTTTGTCTCCACATAGCTATGACTTTGCTTGTGTCCATCACTGGGCTGGCCACCAGGGTATGCTCAGTACGTGAATGTAGATGAATGGATGATTAGATTGATATTGGTCACATACCAATTGCCACCATTCATTGAGCATTGATTAGGAGCTCAGCGCTTTGCGCACATTTCATCGGTTCTTCCCAGCAAGTCACAAGAGACTTCAGTCACCGCCTCATTTCAGAAGACCCTGTCCTATAGAGGCACAGAAAGACTGAGGGGGTTCCCAGAATAAAGCTCTTCCACAGTGCCTGTCACCCCCTGAGCACAGAATCAATATCACACTGATTCACTCTCACTCGTCCATTCATGTATTCAGCAAAGCTGTATTATATCCCAGTATGTACCATGCACTGTCTGATCACTAGAAATATGGCTTCAAACACAACAGGCCAGAAACTTTGTTCATACAGCGATAAATTCAAGCAAAGGGAGATGGACAATAAGCAAAATAATAAGGTAAAGAAAGACAAGAGGCATGGGGACAATAAAGAGGGAGAAGGGAAGGCTAAAGGGGTGTTACAGAGTATCTGGCCAAGAAAGTAGCATTTGGGCTTAGTGTTGGAGTAGCTGATGAATGTATCCTCCATGTCTATCTGGTAAAAAACGTCTCCTACACAGAAAATGCAGTAGATACAAAGAGCCTGGGGACCGACAGTGCTTGGTGAATCAAGAAGCAATACAATTAGGTGGGTGTTGCAGTCAGGTTTGCATTGCTGGCAGAAATCACCTGATCAAAAACAGCTTGTGGGAAAAGAAAAAGGTCTATTTTGGTTTACAGTCTCCAGGGGAAGCTCCATCATGGCAGGGAAAAACGATGGCATGAGCAGAGGGTGGACATCACCCCCTGGCTTACATCAGGTGGACCATAGCAACAGGAGACTGTGCCAAACATTGGCAAGGGGAAACTGGATATAACACCCATAAGCCTGTCCCCAACAATATGCTGCCTCCAGGAGGAGTTAAGTCCCAAATATCCATCAGCTTGGAACCTAGCATTCAGAACACCTAAGTTAATGGGGGACGCCACAGTTGGTATGGCTGGAGTGTAGATGATCAGAGAGAACACAAAAGATGTGTTCTGAGTGGGGGTTGGATTGAGGGCTGGAAATCAAAGTAGAGCCCACGGGACAAATGTTGGTCATTGGGAAGGTTTTGGCTTTCACTGAGTAAACCCTTGTCAGACTTGACTGCCATATTTATTTTTGATTTTAACACAGTCACCCCAGTACATTTCTATGGCTGTCTTGAGGGAGTTTGGGAACCTTGGTGACCAGTTGGAAGCTAATATAGCAGAGACAACAATGGCTTGGCATCGTGTTGGGGAGATTCAGTGGTAAATGGCAGTTTCTTGCTATAATTTGAGGGTATACCCAGGAGACTGACCTGGGAGGCATGAAGGATGATGTGGGAGTTTATGGCTTAAGCAAATGAGTTGTCAGACACTCTCTGAGATGGGGACACCATGAGAGGAGCTGGTTTGGAGTGGACCATTGGTTTAGCTTCTGGTTTGGGAATGTTGAGGTCCCTACTAGAATCCAAGAAACGATGTACACAGTGCTTGATAAGCACTCTTATCACTTGGAGGGAACAGTCTATGTTGGAGCTATCAATCTGGGAGTCCTGTGCTCCACCTGAGAGCAAACACAGCAGAGACCAGCAGTTAAGTGACAGGGCTGGTATGAAGTGGGACTATATGAAGCTTGTGTCTTCATCTATTCTGCTCCGTTTCCTAGAGACATTATAAGACACAGCAGAAAGATTACAGCCGAATCTCTTCCTAAGAAAGAAGAACTAGGTAAGGGAACATTTGTCGCTGGAGATGCAGAAGGAAGCAGGGCTGGAGAGGGGCCTGGGGCTCAGCAGACTTAAGGGGGAAGTTCAGTGTCCCAGAAGAACTGCAGCCATGGGAGTGGAATCAAAGCCCTGTTTGAGCTTAGATATGGCCCAAAGAGTTTATCAAAAGGGAGAACAGTGTTTTCCAAAATCATCCATGACCTGTTTGCTGAGGTCATATGCCACTGATCTAACCTAGTCCTAGATCAGAGGAAAGTCCAAAGTGGCCTATCTCTCTGGACTCCCCCCCTCCACCCCATGAAATATGTGCTATTAAGCAATATTTGTTCCTTGCAATAGAAGCAGTGCCTTTCTGATACTTGCAGTCTTTGGGGTCAGCAAACCTTCCCAGCACACTCACGTCTGCACTGGTGGAATAGCAGGTGACCTGTGGAAAAGGTCATCTCCCAAGTCTCTGCCAGGAGTTTGAGAACCTCAAAAGACGTTCTGCACTCATCCCTAGACTCCTATTGTTGTATTGTGTTCTACAGAATAGTTGGACTCATTGCCTCTATCCACAGCAGAGGCATCACCAGTCTGTTACAGAGGCCAACAGTGCACACAGCATGTTCAGCCCTGGGTGAGGAGACCTTTGTCACATGAGAGTTCAAGTCTCACCAAGAGTCACTGCTAAATAAGCTGTCATTGGCTGCTAGGAGTACTTCAAGTCTCATTTATCCAGTTGAAAGCAGGCATTATAAGGACAGGAGGGTAGACAGTTGAGAGGAAGATTAAGGTTTTTGGAACTACAGGGCAGCTAGGCCTAGATGCTAGAGGGGATAGCATGGAGGTCAAGAGAAATGACACCACGGACCTCAGAGAAGGAGAATTACGTAAGTGCTTGTGAATCACATCTGAAAACTGGTCTTATCGGGACTGTCACTCCCAAGGTGAGAGTGTATGATTGTTTGTGAAGGTAAGTAGAGATTGTGTATGCACACACACATGACAGAGGGTAAGTCTGTGAGGGTGTGCATGCGTGCAGGTAGGTGATTATGCCAGACGGTGTGAGTGCTCACGTTGCATGACTGTGTGTGAGTGATCATGTATGACTATACATTAGATAGCATGAATCTGTTCAAGTACATGACTACATGAAAGAGTGCGCCTGAATTTATGGATGTGTGAGCATGTGTGTGCGTGATTGAATTTGTGACCGCAGGAGTGAATGTGAGAGTGTGCATGTATGTGGAATGTGAGCATGTGAGTGAGTGTGTGTATGTATGTATGTATACATATATGCATGTGTAGGGCATCCGCATGTGAGTGTTTGTGTGTGGTAGTAAATATATGACTATGAGCATGAAGAGCGTGAACATGTGAGCATGCCAGTGAATGTATGTAAATGTATGTGGGAGTGAGCATGGAAGCGTAGCAGCAAATAGTGCATGGCTGAGTGTGAGAGAGCATGAGTCTATGGGTGCAGGCGCATGAGCCTTGGGGTGTATGTGGGGTGGCATGAGAGTGATGTGGGTGAAGACGGCACATCCCTCTCTCCAACAGCCTCCTGGCAAACTGTTCCTGATCGGACTGTCAGCATGTGGGAGGGACTGTTGGCCTCTGACTGTGGTTTTAAAGATAGATGCCTTGCCTCCCTTCCTAACCACTTCACCTCCTTGCAGGAGACTTTCCCCACAACAAGGGTACCCAGAAACCACAGAGGCGGGATGGGGAGATCAAAGCCTGCCCTCCGTGGCCCAGGGCCCTCCTCCCTCCCCCGCTCCAGGCCCTGCCTCGGCAGCCCCTCCCCTCCCCTCTGCTCCTTCTCTTTATTCCGATCACTCGCCATTTCTTCAAAGCCTCCTTTCTGGAAGAGGAATTGCGTACACTTTGTCTCAAACATGCTGTATTTTTTGTTAACAGCAGCACTGCACCAGAAGAGATCAAAAGAGGGGCAAGGGGAAAAAAAAAAAAAAAAGGGAAGAGATTCCACCTTCAGAATGAATAATTTAACCCTCCCCACCTAGGAAAGAGAGCTCTGCAGGAGGCCAGGTGTTCATTGCTCCTGGGGCTCCCTGTACAGTGGCCTGTCTGGGTGTCCCCCCACTTCAACTCCTATTTTACTGACACATTCTTATTCTCCCTGCCGTCAGAGGCTTGCCTTGGCTTTTGGAAGCCCTGTGTTGGGTGAAGAAGGAGTGATTAAAGTAGAATACCCCACCTGACCTGGCTCTGCCTTCCTGGGTCCCCAGCCTCCTTACCTTGCATGCTAGCATTGTCTGATCCATTCAGAATTGCATTTTGTTTTTCAAACGAACCTGTCAGGTCTGGTTATATTGCTGGTTGTGTGGGATTTTTTGTTTTTTTCTCTCCTGTCTTTCCCCTGGATCCCTCTGGAAGGCTCTAGGCAGGATGCATCGGGCTGGGCTACAGAGTAAATTCAGCGGAGCGGTTTCCGACCTTGTAGGATATAGGAATGGTGGGAGCTGGTGACCGCAGGCAAGATGGGCCCTGGGAATGGGTCTTCGGGATCGGTGAGCAGGACGGGCTCAAACGCTCTTGGCGAGACCCGGCCATCCCTCTGTCAGCATGCAAGAGAGGCTCTATGGCTCCCTATGGAGGCTTGATTTACACCAGGTCCCCCCGGCTGCTGTTGGATGGGTAAGCTGATCAATAAGGACCCAAGAAACGAATCATCAATCTTGATGACTCTACTGCTTTTAAGTCACTGTGGAATTTAAACATGTATGTAACCACAACATAGTCCATTTGGTCACTATAACAAAATATCCTAGACTAGATAATTTATAAAAATAAAATAATTTATACAAAACAAACCAACTAACTAACAGAAATTACTTGCTTATAGTTTCGGCATCTACATATTCCAAGGTGATGTTTCTAAGATACTTAGTGTTGAGTGGGGTAAGGTTCTGTTCTCCAAAGAACTTTTCGTGTGTGTCCTTACATGTCATAAGGGTAGACAGGTTTTCTTGTAGCCCCTTTTATAAGGGCACTAATCTCATTCATGAGCATTTGTAACCAAATCACCTCCCCAAGGCTCTGCCTGTTAATACCATCACACTGAGGATTAAGTTTAAGCACAGGATATTTGAGGAAACAAGCATTGAAACCACAGCTAGAAGTCTGTATTCCCAGGGTGTTATTTTCAAGCTGAGGGGATGAGCTTGTCACCAGGAATCAGAAAGGAGCCCTGAGGGTCATGGGCAGGGAACCCATGGCAGGTGGTGTGACTGTGCCTGGTGGAGCAAGCCTGGCGGGGAAGGTAGGTGCATGGGTGCGTGGGGATCACAAGGTCGGAAGAACAGAACGTACCAGAAAAGGCATGGGTTGGGGAAAAGACCAGGTGTGGTGAGAGGCGGCTGGTACACAGCGACACCCCTGATTCTGCCACACACTGAATGCCACACAAATGAACAACGCTCAGAGCATAGGGCACTTGGGACTTAGAATATGGTACACTGAAAATGCAGAATATAACACGGTATGTGGGAAATAACAAGTCCTGTGTGCACTCTGTCTTTCATCTGTGCGGTTCTCTTCTGTGATGGCAACTTGTATGTTTGGATCAATTTTAATCTTTACTTATTTTTGAGTTTTTGGATGTCTGTATCTTTTGAATGACAATGTTTAATTGTACATTCCCTTTGCAGGTAGTTCCCACCCTCACTCCCTGGTCTGGACTTGCTTTCTAATCCCTGGTATTGTCTTCTGCAAAGCAGTTTTTGTTCTAATAATTTTTTTTAAAAAAATATTTCTTTTATGGATCATACTTTTTTGTGTTTTATCTAAAAACGATCCTAGACAAATCAAAATAACATTTGAGGTTTTTGTTAGGATGGTACTGAATCTGAAGATCAACTTGTTAAGAACAGCTATCTTGTCAATATTGGTCTTCCTATCCATGAGCCTGAATTATCTTTCCATATATTTAGTTCTTTGGTTTCTGTAGGGTTCTCAACATCTTTCATCAATGTTTTATAGTTTTCACTATAAAGCTCTTTCACTTTTTGGGTTAAATTTATTGGTATCTTTTTGGTGGCTATTGTAAATTTTGGGTTTCCTTTTCTTGTTTTTTTTTTTTTTTTTTTTTTTTTTTTCAGATGTTTTATTTTTAGTGCATAGAAATGCTGGGTTTTGATATTGATTTTGCAGCTCAAGTGGATTTGTTCTAACAACTTGAAAGGCTTTTGCACGTGTATGATGCATGTCTATGTTATATGCCTGTGCACATGTGTGTGAGTTCATGCGTGTGTGGGGCGCACACGCATGATTGCCTGTGGCAGTGTGTGGAATCCACTGGCTCATGCTAGGTTCTTCTTCACTTGTTCTCCACCTTATTTGCTGATATAAGGCCTCTCACGTGAACCCACAGCTTGCCAATTCCACTAATCTAGCTAGCTGGCTTTTTCTGGGAGACTTTCTCCACGTTCTCAGCCCTGGTATTACAAGCAGGTCACCATACCTGCCCAGCATTTATGTGGGTGCTGGGGATCAGGACTTAGATCCTCATGCTAATGTGACAAACATTTTACCCACTGAATTATCTCTCTAGTGTTCTAACTAACAATTTCTGTATCTGTGGTTTTCTAGGTATATAAGATCTTGCCATTTGCAAACAGGAAGAATTTGACATCTTCCTTTCTAATATGAATAAGGGTACCTTATTTTTTCTCTTACATAATTGACTATTACTTTAAATATCATATTGGATACAACTGATTTGATGGCAGTTTTATAATTAGGAAAAGGTATAGTTTGTGGAGCAAAGTTCATCATGAATCATGATTACATCTGAACCTTTTATAAAGACTACAAAATTGAGATTATTAGAAAATACTTATTGTTTTCTTTCAGGGCAATTGTAGTTCCCTATTACATGTGATGGTAGTTAACTTTCTGGGCATAAAACAGAAGATCTAACCTTTGCCTTTTGTTTGATGGCTGCTTTGCCAATATTACTTATTAAATAATTTATTATTTTATAATAATATGCAAAGCCATTTTGTCAAAGATGACAATATGTTTTTAAGTATATTTCACTATATTTCTTTGTTTGCTACTGTGATAGAATAATATGCTTCTTCTTGGCTATGTTTCATATTTTGTTAATTATTGTAGTTCTATAATAATATCTTTCGATTTGTGATAGTATTTAGGATTCCTGTGCCCATTTGTGACATGTTTTCAGGTTTTCCCTTGAGTTTGCTTACTAATTTATTAAATTTATCTTGTATGTGTTTTCATATCTAAAATTGGATCTACTTGGTGAGATAATGTAAAAGTTGTAGAGCAACCTGTGTATTTATTTAGTAATTTGGAAGGATTATTTAGTGAACAATACTGCATATTCCTAACAAAAATTCGGTATATCTTTCCATTTGCCTTTTCCCTTTTATCTCGAATCAAGGTGTAACATGTTTTCTTAATGTATATCATATGCCTTTGTTAAATTTTTTACTAGGTGAGTTACCATGGAGGACATTATTATCCATGGCCTTTTTTGTTCCATTATAGCATCTGATTATATGACAAGACTAGGTAATTTTCAACTCTTCCATTTAAAATTTTTATTATTATTTATTGATTTTAATAAAAATATTGTACTCTTAGAACCCCTGCCCCCTGCCCTGTTGGGGGTTTTTTTCAGGGGGGGCTTATTGGTATCCATTGTGGGGACCAAGAGGCTTCAGTCAGTATTTGAGGGGGGAACACGGTGCCTCAGGCTCTTTCCACCCACCCTGACTCTCAAAATCTTTCCACCTCATCTTCTGCAATATGCCTTGAGCTCGACGGGTAAGTTAGTGATCTGATTTAGTGTTGTTTTCTCTGTTGCCTCTATATCTCTATTTAAATGAGGTTTGATGTGTTAGCGGTCAGCAAAAAACAAGCCAAAAGATAAAAATAAAAATAAAAGAAATAAAGAAAGGAGGAAAGAAAGGGATGAAAAGGCCTTGGGGGTAAAGAAAGGGAGATGTGAGGGACTACATGAAACTTGTGGTCACATGAATCAATTCCATAGAAACCTTCATCCTGGATACCATTCCACAAGTCATCACCTTCAATAAGGGTCAGGGAATACCAAACTGAACAGCTCCAGAAAAGATGGAGAAAGCATATTTCTAAAACCATGGGTTCTGGCTGGTAATTCTCAGCACCAACGTGGGTTTCCATCCACAGTGAACTGCTGGCCAGCGTCCCCAAGATAGTACAGGCCATTGCCAAAGCACTTGGTTAACCTCAAGAGCTAAAATGTAAGTCTCTATTGCTGAAGATACCACAGCATGTGGCCACAGGATATCAAGCGACCATGGTGGGTCTGAGAGGAAATTTAGCTACCTCTTGACTAGCCCTCATAGTGCTGAAAAAAGCTATGAGAGCAGCTGGGGAATAATGGTTGTCTTCCATTTTTATAACAGTTTTTTTAAATTTTCCATAATTTTTTTTGTTTTTCAATCATATAATCTATAAATACTGCAAATGTATTTATATGGCACACACACACATATAATATATTATGTTATAATAAAATTATTACATATTTCTTTTTAGTTTATATTCTTATTTTTGTTGTATTAAAATATCTTAAATACTCAGTGATGATAGAAAAATTGAACACTAATATTTAGTTCTTGATATTGGTAACAATATTTCTAATACTTTTCCATTAAGCATAATTTTTTTGTTTGAGATATATGGGAGCTTTTATCTTAATGAGAAAGTGTAGGTTTAAAACTTTTCAAGTCAAGGAAGGATGTTGAATTTTTTAGAAAACCTTGTTCAGCATTTATGGACAATCTTTCTTGATCTAATTATATAGCCAATATAGTAACAGAGTCAAACCATCCTTGCATTCTTAAGCAATAACCACTTAGTCATGGTTAATTATTCTGTTGTTTTTTTTTTCTGATTCTTTATTTTAATATTTTATTCATGAAGCATGTGTTTGCATTCATCAGTAAAATTGTTTGGCAGATCTATTTTGTAATTAATTTGTCACATATTATCAATGCTGGTCTAACTTTATAAAAGTAATTGAGAAGTGATCTTTTGTTTCTGTGATCTGGAGCAGTTTAAAATACGTCTGGAAAACATGTGTTACACAATACACTGAATTACTCCCTGAAAATCTATGGCTTTAATTTTTCTTTGCAAGTGCTTTTTGACATTGGTCTTTAAAAACCACAGTTCCTCATTGGTAATTATTCTTTTCAAGTTGTTTATGGTCTCTGTGGTCAATTTTGGTAATTTACATTTTCCTAGAAAATTAGTCATTTATTTCAGGTTTTCAAGTTTTTCTACTTGAACAAAAGTTGTACAAAATTATATGGTTCTTTTTAATTTCTTTTTCTGTTTGATAGATTTTTGTAAAAATAAATTCTTAAATGTTTTAATAAGATTTAAATAGAGAGTTTTAATTTTTTCAATGTATTTGCAAGAGGAGAGAGTGAGCAAGAATATAGTCACACTAGGGCCTCTTGCCATTGCAAATGAACGATATCCATTTGTGCTACTTTGTGCATCTGGCTTTACATAGGTCTGGGATGTTGAACTCAGACAGGCAGGTTTTGCAAGCAAGCATCTTTAGCTGCTGAGCCATCTGTCCAGCTCAGGATTTGTTCTTAAAAAGGAGAAAGATTCATGGAAAATTTCATGGTTATATACTGAAAGAAATAGGGATGTCAATAATACGCCCATGGTATGATTCTTAGAGTCCTAACATCTAAGAATAAAGGATCAGGGCTGTATTAGTCAGGGTTCTCTAGGGGAACATTACTGCTAAGAATGAATTATATTAACAAGGGAATATATTGGATTAGCTTATGGTAGTCCAATAGAAGTTGCAAGCCTGAGAATCATGGAACTGGGTAGCTTCTCAGTCCAAGTGGCCAGCTGCTTCAGCAGTCCCTATCCATTGCTGAAAGCCTGGAGGCTTCCTGAGGAGCTGCTGGTTTTCTATCCATGCGGGTTGTCTTCAATTGATGCTGGTCTTCAGTCCACGCTGGCAGGCAGTGAGCACCTTTGGTAGTCAAGTGGAAGGAAAGGGATGTTTTCACCCACAGCTTCCTTATATAAAGCCCCCCACCCCCAGAGCAGCCTCCTGCTTTGGGAGAAGGGCTCACTCTGGGGGAAAGACTTCCTCCTATACTTTCTGGAAGCAACCTCAGAGACCCACTGGAAAGGGATTTCTGTGGATTACTAAACAGATCAGGCTGACAACACCTAAACTATCACAAGGGTCAAGCAGGGAATTTTTTTGTCATTTCAGGATAACCCCCACTCCATTCTGCAAATAGCCAGGGATCTTGCTAAGGGACTAGGTCTCGCTTAATTTTTCCTACTTATTCACCCATGTTGTGTCTTGCCTGGTCCTTCATGCTATAAGATTGTTCTTGTCTTGTTATTCAAATTACCCTTCCAAGTCTGAGTGTAGGAGATATCTGCTCATTTTTTTTTTTCAAGACAGTAGCTTACATTGTCAAGCTGGTATCAATCTCACCATGTAGCTAGGATGACTTTGAACTTCTTATCCCCCTGCCTCCACTTATTCTTTTCTGGAAATATAGGCATAGACAGATATGCCCAGCTTATGCAATACCTGAGATCAAACCAGCTGAGTGATCCCATTCCCACCGTGATCCTATTCATCCGTCTTCCTTTTCTCTCCATAGTTGCCCAGTGTATACACATTACAAGACACCTGTACATCTAGAATCTCTAAACCTGACTCCTCCCAGGCAAGAGGAATATACAATGTCACAGAACTCCTTTTCCTAGAATGTACTCAGAAGTTGTGGGAAACACAGTTGGATCTTGCCCTTGATTTGCTGCATGGGGAAGTATCACTTTCCTGAGCACGTTGATCGTCTCACTGAATTCAAGCATAACTTTCCCTCGCTCTCTAGGAGTGGGGCTACAGATGTGATTGGTTTGGCTGCTCAACTGCAACATTCCTGTAAATCATCTTGCATGTAAATAGGATCATTTGTGTGTATTCAGATGCTCATGTGATATACAAGGTAAGTTTCCAGATGAATCTTCTCATCTATACACTTGGCTCACGGATAATGATAATATGTCGTTTTAACAATAATAAATAGTTTTAACAAGCCAAGATTGAGCTCCCAGTGCCCTCATGACACTATACTAGGTGCTGTACCACTTATTGCCTGCTGTCTGAAATCACATTAGGAAGCCATTCATTTACCAAGATGTAACGATCAGAAACCATCAGATCTTCAGGAACCTGGGGGTAGGCCCTAGCCAGAGGCATTCTGGGAAATGGTATAGCACGCTGAAAATATATCTCTGCCAAGATTGGGCTCTGCTTCGATTCGGAATCTGCTCATTCTCGTCAAATAAAACAAAACAGCACTTTACCCTTCAGTAGCCTGGGACAGAGTTGGAGTAACTGGTAAATAATGTTATAAGGAAGAGTACAAGACTGTCTGGGAAGAATACAGGTAAGGTACCAAGTAACTATGCACCGAAACTATGTGGGGGTAAGATTTAGCATACTGATCTATCTGTAGCTATGTTTTCCTCTTAAGTTCCCCAGTAGCATGTTGTGTCCTGTCCTTCAAGAGTGTCCTACTGTGCAGACTTCACTGACTCCAAATCCTTCCCCAGCTTCTGAGCTACAGATGGCCATGACCTCTTTGCATGTTTTCACCAATTGATAAATCACCCCTAGATACTACCTTCACAGTGTGTGGTCATCACCATTCTTCATGACTTCCCTTCTCTCATATCCTTCCCTCAGCGCCCCGGCCAACATTTGGCAGAGTAGACAGTAAATGTTTGCTCACAGAATGAATGAAACAACTTCATAATTATTCCCACACTGGAACCCAGCTGTGCCTTCAGCCATCTCAGGGTGGTTGGGGCTGGGCGTTTGAGATTGGGCCCCTCCACGGAAGCAGGATGGGGACAGTGAGGGTCAAGGTTGCCTGTGCCTTTTCTGTTTTCTTAGGGTTTGCTTGAGACCTAAGAGAAAACAGATGTGCTCAAGCAGCTGTACCTCATGCTTTATTAGGGGAGTTGTTATGTGAATCAGCTTGCAGATCAGGGAGTTTACTTGATGCATGTTTGGGAGCAAGAGTTGGCTGCCTGGAATTCTTAATAAGTTTGCAGGGGAAGGGTGGAATGAGCCAGGCACACCCTGAGCAGGTGATTCCAATTTGTAAGTTGGAAGAGCAACAACGCATTTAATTGTTCCAACATTCTCTGTCAGACATTCTCCTCTACCCCAGGCTTTGAGCAACAACTCCTTGGCTTTTGTTTTATAGCTGATTAATGCTGTTCATTTAACTGAGAGGTTACAACTGTATCACAAGAGCTAGGGTTATGGCCACGGGCATCAGAATGTGTGACCACCTTTGTTGCAGCAGCTTGACTCCTGGAGATAAATATATATGCGTGTATGTATGAATATGTATATGCACATATATGTGTGTGTAATTATTTATTTGTCTACATATGGACATGGGTGCCATTGTGCAGGGGTGAAGGTCAGAAGACAATGTCGTGGCGTCTCTGCTCCACCTTCTTTGCTACTGCAAGTGAACTTTCAGTCTGCAAAGGAACATCAGACAAGGTGACCCTTGAGCTTTGAATTCTCCTGGTGCTGCATTCTATTTCCTCCCAGTATTGTAGGTGCATCAAAACCACCAATGCATGGATTACTTTATATCTGGCTTTACTTGAAATCTGGAAAATTGAACTTGGGGTCAGCAGGCTCTGCAAGCAAGCTCTTTTAAACACCACGCCATCTCCCTAGAACCCTATACATATTCTAGTACTTTAATTTTTTTCTGATTTATTTATTTATTAGAGAAAGAGAGAAGAAGAAGAAGATGAGAGAGAGAGAGAGAGAGAGAGAGAGAGAGAGAGAGAGAGAGAGAGAGAGAATGGGCACACCAGGGCCTCTACCCACCTGGCCTACATGGGACCTGGAAAATTGAACCTGGGCCCTTAGGCTTTGCAGACAAATGCCTTAACCACTAAGCAATCTCTCCAGCCCCATTTTAATACTTCTATTGGAGTGTTATGATAAGGCTCTCTCTCCCTCTCTCTCTGACCTTCAGGCCTCAGTGGCTTTCTGAGGCTTCTGCCCCCGGACCTCCCATGACCCTCTGCACTCACTGGCAGCTCTTCATTTGGGAGGAGTTAGAGAGAAGCATTTCCATCATGATTTTCTCTAGCTCACCACTGACTGCTGACAAAAGGCCCTTGGGAAGACGGATGGAGCCAAGGTAACTGGGTTCGGGCATGCATTGATTAGGAGAGCTGTGCAGACAGAGGATTTGAGGGGCTGGTGCCTGTTGAAGTGAGCCCAGAGAGGGAGAGTGCTGGGATCATTTTACAGAGCAGGGGGTGTGAGTCAGGGTGTTTGTGAAAACAGCCTGCTGAGTAGTAGTACACATGCATATGTTTTCGGGTATAAATAATTTCTAATTAGCAACTTAACACTGGGAGGAGGTTTTTAGATTAGGAATGCAAGCATTGGCTTTCCTTTTAATGGATGGAGGAAAGAAGAAATCTGTAAAAACAAGACCCAACTTTGCCTAACTAAACACAAGAACCCTTGAGAATGATCCCAGAGTCTTTAAAATCAGAAAAGAAGGCTAATCAGTCTCTGGATCTGGTCTTCTGTCTTTGAGCACTTGATAGGCAAAGAAGCTGAAGTCCAATAGAAATCAATGAAGATAAGCTTCAGTAGTGAGTGCTAATGATTTACCTATCAAGGTCCTTGCTCAGCCTGGAACAAGAATGAGAAGCCACTTCCAGGAGTCCAGTCGACTCCATAGCCAGCTGTTACCAGTAGATTAATGTTCTTTGCAGGTTTATCCAACCTTTCAAGGTGGGGATGCATCCTGTGTAAATCCTCACATTTCCAAATCAAACATCCATATGTGGACGGCTTATGCATCAGCAACTCTCCAACCTATAAATTCTCCCAGGACAAAGTACATCAGACTCCTAGATAGATGACTTCTTCTCTGGTGATAGAACTCCTTAATTATTCTGATGGAAATTTATAGCTAGTAGCTACATCTCTCCATCTTTCAAATATATGTATGTGCACACATACATTTATGTATTCTTACATGTTATATATATGTGAACGTATACATATGAATGTATATAAATGTAGTGGTTTGAGTGTTACATGTTGCCTGTAGCCTACTGTGTTTGTTATTAAGTCTCATACTTGCTCCCAGCTGGTGTAGCCCTTGAATGGTGGAGGCTTGCTGGAGGAGATATGTCTTTAGGGGTGAACCTTGAGGTTTGTTAGTCCAGCTTACTGGGACGTCAAGAACTAACTCACTTTTGATATTCCTTCCCTGCTGTTGTTAAAAGACATAACACCCCAGCTGTCTGCTCTATATCACTGAAACTGATCAAGTTTCCCATTGACACTGCAAGCAGAAATAAATCCTTTTCTTCTTTCAGCCACTTCTGGTTGGGTGTTAAAGCAATGAGAATATTATTGCTACAAAATTATTATTGCTACAAAAACATGGAATATACATGTATATGATGCTGATCCTACACACACACACACAAATATAACTCTATGACTTCTCTTTCCTCTTGGTAGAGAGTCTGTAAAGTATGTGCAAGGGTAAGTGATTAGATAACTGACAGGAATGTTCAAGAGAAATGATAAGGAGCTGGAGAGATGGCTTAGTGGTTAAGGTGCTTGCCTGTGAAGCCTAAGGACCCATGTTTGACTCTCCAGATCCCAAGTAAGCCAGATGCACAAAGATGAGGCAAGTGCAAGGTAACACACACCTACTAGGTGGCACAAGTGTCTGGAGTTCAATTTCAGGGCCTGAGGCCTTGGCATGCCACTTCTCTCTCTCTCTAAAAGAAAAAGATAAATAAAAAGTATATTTTTTTTTAAAAAAGAGAAATAAATGATAACATTCCATGGCTCAGAGAGATGGATGAGGATAGTCCTAGTCCCGAGGTGATTTGGGATTTTAGAGAGGAGGAATGATAATAGGGAATTGGAAAACAGAATGGACAGAATCAGCCCATTGGGAAGACCACAGAGACACATGCATTTGTGTTTCTCTCATTTTAGGGATTCTTATGGTTAAGAGAGGCTTTTTCTCTCCTGCCTCATCCCCTCTAGCACCATCCTTGAAATGGGTTTTCTCGTTTTTCCTTCCTGAGAGGACATGCCACACAGACATGTTTTCCCTGAGAAATGATGTCGCCTCTCTGAAGGCAGCACTTTAAGAATTGACGTGTCTGTTGGTGTGGGCCACACCTTTAATCCCAGCTCTCTGGAGGCAGAGGTAGGAGAATTGCTGTTGAGTTTGAGGCCACCCTGAGACTACACAGTGAATTTCAGGTCAGCCTGGGCTAGAGTGAAACCCTACCTTAAAAAACAACAACAACAACAACAAAAAAAATCAAAACAGCTGTCCTCCATCGGGGACTCATCCAGAATCCATTTATGTACCGTGCAGTAAAAGACTGTTATTGGGTCAGCTCTGTGTCTCACTGATCTTTATATGGTGTCCTGGAGGTCAGAGGCAGTTGCCATCACCTAAATCCCTGCCATGGCTCCCAGCGTTAAATGCTTGCCCTGCTGCCTATCTGCCAACAGCTGTTCCTCACTTGGCCTTCGTGCATTGGTAAATGCTCCCTCCCCGCCTCTCTTCTTCACCTACCTAAGTTCTGCTCATCCTTAGAAGCTCAGACTGATGCTTCTCCTCATCCTTAGAAGCTCAGACTGATGCTTCTCCTCATCCTTAGAAGCTCAGACTGATGCTTCCCTCGTTCTGGGGCTTGGTCCTCCCTCTGTCCCCACCTCTGCCCTTCATCCTCCGTGTGCCTCCCACGCTCTTCATCAGGCCAGGCGTCGCAGCCCATCTTCCCTGCGCTGTGACTGCGCCTCGCTCAGCGCCTGGCACTGGTGAGGCTCCGCCTCCATGTCCGAGGAGCTCCAGCCCACCGTTTCTTCTGCACTAGGGCTACTAAGGCAGTAATAGTTATTTCTTCTGGGAAAATTTGCTTTTCAAAACAAGGGAATAGAGGGAAAGATCCAAATGACCTAAGAGTTGCACTGAAAAAAAAAAAAAAAACAACACAATGTAATAGCAGACTTTTGGAGAACGATAAGCAAGGTGAGGGAAATGTTCTAATGACTGTGATGACTGTGGCTGTTGCAGTGTGTGGAGGATTTTAGTTCATTCGTGGCCTTCTAGTCCGGCTTGCTATCCCACAAATGAGCACGTTTCTGACCTCCCTGGGCTGCGCTGGGCCTTTAGCCAAGATCAGTTCCTGGACAACCCCAGGTCTCAGAGGAGCTCCCTCTGTTGCAGCTCATTCTCACAGTCTATATTCCTTTCTATATTTTCTCTCTCTCCCATCCTGCATTGCTCCTTTGTATTTATGCTTTCTCTCTCTCTCTCTGTCTGTCTCTCTCCTGCTCTCTCACTGTCCTTTAAACTTCATTTCCACTTTTCTCCTCCAGGTAGTAAGAGGTTGACTAAGGAAAAAGAGCCGTATAAGCCCCAGGGTCAGGGGTGGATCTCTCTTGACGCATGAGCCTGCTTCTCCCTCCACCTCCAGATGGGTATTAGGTATCTGCATTCCTTCCAGAGCCGTTCGCTGCTGCAGTCTGATGAGACAGTGTTAGGCTGTGCCGCACCACTGAGCCACTTCTGAAGCCAGGGGTTCACTGGGCACAATCATCTCATTGTGGGAGTTTAGTGCCATTGTGAATTTGCCTGCACATTCATGATAGATTTTGTGCAGAAAAGAATTCCACTGTGTGGGGCTCTCCATGTTGTGTTGGCATGCATATTACAGTTCTAGCAAATTCATTGCTGGCCATGGATGCATTCATGAGACTGGCACTCTCACAATAAATAAATAAATAAATAAATAAATAACCACAGCTGGATCTGCAAGCTGGGAGGTTGCGCAGGATGAGACTAAAGAATAAACAAGTTGGAGAAAGGCCTCAAAGGAAATATTCTCTCAGTTCTTACTGCTGGAGCCTAATGCAGATCCCTCAACTTTGCAAGACAACTTTTTTATTTGCATGTGCATTTGAGTATGTGTAGTGTGGTGTATGTATGGTGTACACATATGTGCGTGTCTGTGTGTGTCTGAGTGTGTGTGCAGATGTGAGCACCCCATGAACACTTTAGTGAAGGCCAGAGGAATATAGGGTGTCTTCCTCTATCACCCACCCTCATATTTCCTTGAGATGGAATCTCTGTCTGAACCTGGAGCTGTGGTATTCATGAGCTTCCGTGTTAACACCCCATGGGACCATGGGCCCATGCGTGGCCATTCTCAGCTGTTTATGTGGGGATTGGGGAATTGAACTTGGGGTGTATCAGGGACCTCCCAGACCCTCATTTGTGAGTGGTAAATCCTCTTACCCACCGAGCCATGTCCCCAGGCTCCCAGAAGAGAATACTTGAAATATCCACATGTCTCCATCTTACAGATGAAGCTGAGAAGCCCGCACTAGTGATCCCAGACCCAGGGTGTGCCAGCAGCCCCTCACCAGCTGCTGCTGCTTCTTCAGTAAGTATCGAAGCAGACTTTTTGGGCAAGCTTTTTTTATTTAATTTTTTTTTTATTTTTTTAGTTCCTATCATTAGAATTTCCCCAGCAGGAACCTCCCTACTCACATGGCCATTTTGACATCTTACAATCTCAAAATTCTTTTGGGAACTGAGTATTTAGCTGCTCTAACCATTTTTTTTTTTCATTTGAACATTCACAAATTAACAGGAGAAAGTATTTAAGAAATGTAAAAGTGATTCACCTTGTTAAAATAACTCAAATATACTGTGAAATGTGAAGAAAAAAATGATGATGTGCCACAGCCATGGTGCCTCACGATGCTGCAGAAGAAGGCTTCCTCTGCTCTTGCCCAGGAGTACAGCTGAACCAGTGCTCGGGTGTGGGGAGGCGTTATCGGCTCCCCATCATCTCAGTGCTTCGGTACCAGGCTCTGGGAAGGTTCCTCTACTGACTCTAACTGGGGATTCTGCTATTTCTTCATTTGTATTTCTCCTCCCTGCCTTAACTTTTCCTAACTGGGACTTTCCTCTAGGATTTCCTCTCAATTTTCTCCCATTTTCCTATTATTTTCTTTGCTTATTAGCCACTTCAAGGCAACTGGAAATTTGATACATTACCGTAACTTTTATGTTTTATTTTTCTAATTTTTAAAAATAAGGTAATTATTTATTTGAGAGACAGAAAGAGGCAGAGAGGGAGAGACAGAGTGACACACAGGGAGAGAGAAAGAATGGGTGCTCAGGCCATTGCAAATGAACTCCAGAAGCATGTGCCACCTTGTGTATCTGGCTAACATGGGTCCTGGAGTATGAAATTTGGGTCCTTTGGCTTTGCAGGCGAGTTCTTTAATGCTAAGCCATCTCTCCAGCTTGATAGGCTAATTTTACATACAAGAGAACTAGGGTCCCTTTTGTAATTTAAGTCAGCCTGGGGCTCCTAGGAATGAAAGACTGGCGTAGGAACAGCCTGCTGTGATACTCCTTCAAGAAGAAAAGCTGCATTATTATTATTATTATTATTATTATTATTTCTTGTAGACTCTTGTATCCAATGAAGGAAACCTTCTTGATCACCTCAGATAAAACATATTTAACCGGCCTACTTAGCTGCTTCCTGGGGAACCTGTGAGGGAAGGAAGACAGAGAACTGGGAACTATCCCAAGCTCTGCAGAAAATAGCCCTGATGCATGATGGGAGGAGTGGCGGCAACACTGTGGGTAGAGTTGGTGGAAGGAATAATAGATGGATAAAGAGGCATGTCCTGAGATTTAAAAAAAAGACTTCTTTGAATTTATTCCTTTAGGGACTAGAAGTGACATGTGATGTTTGTGATGAGTACGGGTTAGTTGGAGACACACTCAGCAGGAGATGCGGTGAGCCCTTATTTGAAAGTAAGGTCATTGCAGGTACAACTAGGTAGGATGAGGTCATAGTGGAATACGGGCGTTTCTTGACACAATCTGATCAGTGCCCTTATCATGGGAGAAATGGGAGAAGAGATACCAAGACAACGCCCCAGGGCAGCAAAGGCAGTATTTAGATTGACTCACAAGCCAAAGAATGCAGAGGGTTTCTAATACCATATAAGAAAGTTAAAAGAGCCACGGCACAGGACAAACCTCACCAACGACTTGCTTTTCGGCTTGTCGTTTCCAGATTCCTCAAAGAGTATGTTTGTTGATTTAAACCACCCAGCTGGTGCTGTGTTATGGAAGACCTAGGAAACTAACAGTTACTAAAGAGATATTAGATCGCTACCTTCCATTCATGTCTTTTTTCAACATGAAGGGGGAGACAGGAACATGAAGTGAAGAATGGGAAACTAAAGAGAGTAGCCAAGCCAGACGATGATTACTAAATGTTATTTCTCCTTCTGGTTTTATCCATAGCAACAATTGCCTTGTCCCAGCTAAAGTTAAGACAATGAGAAGATGAATAAGACTCATGTAGGGATTTTTTTCTTTTTTTTTTTCCAAACTAAACGTACATAACCAATACGGTAGACGTTTGGGGTTTCTATGATCTCTTTAGCTGGTTCACACACATACATAGTTGCTAAAGGTATCAACTGCTCCTGTCATAATGCATCAGGGCTATTTTCTGCATCAGTTGGAATGGTTCCCAGTGCTGTGTCTGCCTCTCCTTCCTGGTACCCTAGTAATCAGTGCAATAGGCCGGATTCATTGGTTTCATCTGAGGCCGTGGAGGAAGTTTGCTAGATTAGATAACAACAGCCTCCAAGAGAACACTGTCTTGGTTTTTCTGCATCATGGTGGGGTGGGCTGTGGGATGTTCTTACCTAGGTCTTTGCTTTCCAGGAGCCCCAGGATGATTTAAATTACAAAAGGAACCCGAGTTCTCTTGCATATTAAAGTTAGGCTCAATTGTGTATGTACATTGTCAAGAAGGTAAACTGATATCATTGTAATTTACAATTCACTTGTATTTTATATATTTTAGCATATATGATACCTTCTTTTTTGACAATGATAGTGTAAAATCACCAGTAATATTTTCCTGGAAAGCACTGTCTCACTCAGATATGGTCTCACCTAATTTATTTAATTTAATTTTTTTTTTAAAAAAAGGGCTGGAGAGATGTCTCAGTGGTTAAGTTGCTTGCCTGCGAAGCCTAACGACCAGGGTTTGATTTCCCAGTGCCCATGTGAAAGCCAGATGCACGATGTGGAACATGTATCTGGAGCGTGTTTGCAGTGGCTTGAGGCCCTGGCATACTCATTCTCCCTCTCTCTCCATCTGTCTTTCTCTGCTTGCAAATAAATAACTAAAATGTTTAAAAATAATGAAATAGTTGTGCATGTGTGTTGCACACATGAGTGTGCCATACCACGTGTGTTTGTTCCCCCTTGTTGTTTGGTGACTAGGAAGTCCAGTTTAGCTGGAGTGTGAGCTCTGGGATTCTCCAGGCTCTGCTTCCCATGGCTATCAGCATCTCGTGATCATAGATGCGTGTGCCACTTTGCACCCAGCTTTCTGTGGGTGCTGGGATTGAACTAAGGTTGGCAGGTGGGTGGAGCAGGCACTTTAACCACTGTTCCATCTTCCTAGTCTCCATCGTTTATTTTAATTTAAAGGTCTTTGGCTGGAGTTTGAAGTTCATCGTTTGGGGATTTCTGGGTACTCCAAGCACAGCTGTCAAATCCTGTCCTGTCCTCCAACTGTTTCCATAGTTCGGCGGATGTGAACCCGAGCCTTAGTCAATCCACATAGCTGGCTGTGAAATTTTGGCTGCTTGACTTAACTAATCTGGACGTCAGCATTCCAGTGAAACAAGATAATAACATTTAGCTGAAGAGTTGTTTAATTATTAAAATTAATGCACATAAGTAATGCAATAAAGTGACATTTATGTTTTGCTTGCCAAGGGCCAGGTATGATCCTATGTTTTAAGTTTATTATCTCATTGAATCTTCAAAACAACTCTAGGAGGTTAATATATGATTATCACCTTATTTATCATAAATTCAGCAATTCATGATCACTTGTGTAATTTTGTTTCTTCTAGTTGAGAGAAAACCTGTCATTTGGATTCTTGACTTAGTTCATGTTCATGTTTGTAGTTTCAGGAGGCTGGCTCAGCTCCGTGTTTCTCCTCTTCCTCTCTTGCAATGGTAAGATACCCCAAGATTTTCACCATCATATAATAAAAGAGCAATCACACACACACACATGCTGTATATATAGTACCTATGACACAGGTCCCATGAGATTATAACATAGTGCAGGTGTGTAGCAGGGGTACCATCTAGGTTTGTAAAGATCCCACTCCTTACTTTCCCAATTAAGTTCAAACCTGCTTAGTGAAGAATTTCTCAGAATATCCCTGTCATGAACTTATTTAGAAAGAGATTTAACATGAGCAATAGGCTCATGTGACTATGGATGCTGAGAGATCCTGTGACCTGCTGTCTGTGAACTAGAGACTTGGGAAATCTGGTGAGCTACTTCCAGTCCAAGCCAAAGGCCTGAGATCTAGAAGAGCCATGGGTGTGCATTCCAGTTTAGAACCAGGAGCACAGAAGTCTGAACGTAGATGTCTAACCTTAGAAGGAAACATGCTCTATTTCTGTTTTCTCAGTGGCCCTTGGTGGATTGGGCAATCCCACTGGCACTGGGAGGGCCGACTGGCTTTCCTCAGGCTAATAATTAAGTGTCAGTCTCTTCCAATGCACTCTCAAAGGTCACACCTAGAAACTATTGACCAGCTCTCTGGGCATCCTTTTGTCCTATAGACAGGGTGATAGACAAAAATAAGCATCACAAAGCCTTTGCTTTCCTCAGATCAGCTACTAGTCCATTGGCCAAAGCGAGTCCTATCAAGGGCTGGGCATGTAACATTTAGGGTGGGTGCACGCTGCATTGTGAAGTGGCAGAGGATATGGATCAAGGAAGTATAAAACATCCATCGGGGTCATAAAGCAGTTACCACTGGCTTGACTGCAACCTATGCAGTTGCGGATAGCCAGGAGGAAACCTTGCGGCCACCCCAGACAGCCAGGGGAAGCAAAGCAAGAAGTGTCTTTTCTTGCTTCCCTCCATGAGTTATGTCACACTCCAGGATATGGCTGTTGAAGGTTCTTGGCCAGGGCCCAGTGCCATCTTGCTAATGGGTTCCTGGCTGCAGCCAGCCTGCCTAGTATTTTCTAGGGAACTGAAAAAGAAAGATCAGGCAGCTTATCCCTCACCCCCAACTAATAAGCATTTGTAGACACACAGAGAGATATTAAGCCAGGAGGGGGTGAGAAAAAGGCCACTCTGAAAAGCCTTTAGAAAGCCTTCACTCCCATCTGTTCGGCTTGTGGGAAAGCTCTGTTTTCCGTACTTAAAGGTTTTGTAAATTCATTACCAACAAGTAAAATGTACAAAGCACACACAGAGACATCGAGGTCTGATTCACCATCTGCCGGGGAGTTGCATCCGTGCAAACGACGCAGTGCTGTTCCCTGTCAGGGAGAGGTGTGGATGTGCCCCACGAAGGCCTAGAGTTGCTGACAAGGGTGAGGTTCTTCCATAGTGTTTCGCTACATGGGAGGAAGGAACTGCACTCACAAGACCTGCATTGTCCCCTCCTTTCCCCACTTAACTGTTTACAGCGGAAGGATGCCTGCAAGGTTTCCATGTAGAACACTCTTCTAGCTCCCGCAGACCCTAGGAAGAGAGATGGAGTCAAATGCATAAGCTGCCACCGTTCCCTGCTGCCATGAGGCCAGCTTGGCTGCTGCTGGAATGGCTCCCTCCTGCTAGAGAGCTCAGTTTCCATTCCAAATCCCTCGTCAAGCCTCTTCTTGATGGGGCCGGAGGAGTCCATCCAGAGCTGGTTCTGAGAAGTGTGGGTAGGTGAGTCTGAGGTCTGCTCCTTGATGTGGGCCCTTCTGAGTCCTGCTCTTTTTCTTCTCCCCCAATAGCCATCACTATGTCAATTAGATTCTGACACACAGGGCCCAAAGGCCTCTGAGTCTGCCATGTCCTCTCCCTGGGTTCCAAAGGAGCAGCTCTGTGTCTGGTCTGTCTCTGTCCTCATCAAGTTCAGGTACCCCGTCTTCAGCCATGTCCATATTTCCACCTGCTGCAAGCCATGCATATGGGGATTTTTGATGTGCTGTTCTTGAGCCTGCTTTGGAATCCACAGGGTTCGTTCTGCTCACTCTTCCCATTGTACTGGGGAAGAGAGTTCTGATTCAAGTAGCTGGTACCCAGCTACCGCACCCCGCATCGCTTGCCTTCCTCTGCTTCCCTCATTGCTTTGCCCATCCCTCACCACGAAGAATGCTCTTTTAGCGCAGGAAATCTTTCTGAGCACGCGTCTGTGCTGTGTTTGCCACCTGTCTCCCTGCGCTCCAGCCTCTCTGTGTGCCTTGCCTCAGGCGCTCCTTTGCTGTCTCTGAAGATGGACCAGCTGCAGGTATCTGCCATGCTCCACTGAGCACGCCACTGGTCTCCTCGTGGCCCGCTCTACTGCCACTCAGGTTTTGTCACTGTGACATTGCCCTTAGATTTTTTCCCCTTCATCCCTCTGATGGAAACGCTTCAGTGCTCCATGTTCCCACACAAATAGACCCCAAGGTCAGCTCTCTGAGCTAAGGCTCCAGTCCACACTCTTACTAGCTGCTGTAGTGTAAATGTAAAATACCCCACAGTCTCATGTGCTGAATACTCAGGCCCAAGCCGGTGGTGCTATTTTGGGAGGTTACTATGAGGTGGCTCTACTTCTGTCCCAATTTCTCTGTTTCCTGATGCAGCCAGATGTGACTAAGGCACCATATACTCCTGCCAAAGGGGTCCAAAGTGACTCCAGCCACCATCGGGTACAGTCATACCTTCCCTTCTATGGAATTTAAGCCAAAACAAATCCTTCTTTAAGCTGCTTTTGTCAGGTATTTTGTCATAGTGATGAGAAAAGTAATTAATATGCTATCCAAGGGACATTTCAGTCATTTAATATACAGTTGTTGGACATTGTACCAGGCACACTTCTAGTGCTAAATGAGTGAGCTAGGTGAGGCCCTTATCATAAGAGAATTTAAATTTGAGTTGAGGGAAGACAGACAGCAAAACCTGAGTAAATATCTCTATCACACCTTTCAAAGCTCAGGGCCCATTGCAGAAGAGGTGGCAAAAACAATGTAAGAGCCAAAGTAAGAGTAGGTCTCCTTACAATGTGTTCTTCCAGACATAAAATGGCCTGGATATCCATGACCTCACAGTGCCTGACACTGCCTACAGAAGACCATCATCATAGGAGGAAAAGATCATGACATCAAAATAAATAAAAGAGAGTCTGATTGAGAGGGGGAGGGGATATAATGGAGAATGCAGTTTCAAAAGGGAAAGTGGGGGAGAGAGGGAATTAGCATGGGGCATTATTTACAATCATGGAAGTTGTCCATAAAAAAATGAAAGCATAAGCCAGGAAAAAAAATCTGTATTATGATGAATAGTTAAATAAAATCTCACTGGTCAAACAATGAGGATGGAAGAAGGGAGAACTTGTGACCTAAGGACTGGAGAGGTCTGTTCTAGGGATGCTTCTCAGCAGACACCTGCATGATCAGAGGGAGCTGGTGACCTGATGACTGGGAGAGAGAAGTCCAGGGAGAGCAGACTCAGATGCAAAAACGAGCTTGGTGTGTTCCAGGGACAAGAAGAGGGCCAGGAGGATATAACCCAGTGAAAAACAGACAAGTTCAATCTTCAGGGCCTAGAAGAGAGTGCAAGAGCCAGAGTTTTAGAGAATTTGGCATTAGTACTAAGTTTAGACTCTGTTTCAAAGGTAATGCATTTGTAAACTTTTAGGCAGGGGAGAAATATGATCTGATTGACTTTTTATTCTCTTTTTGGTTTTATTGAGGCAAGGTCTCACTCTCACTCACAATGACTTGGAATTCATATGGAGTCTCAGGGCAATCTCAAACTCACAGCCATGCTCCTATCTCTGCCTCCCAAGTACTGAGACTAAAGGTGCGAGCCACTACTTTTAAAAGGGCATGTTCTTCCTGCTATAGAGAGACCAACCTGAAGGGTGATGCTGGTGAGTTGGAAGGGAGGGTAGTCAGGGAAGATGACAAGAGGTGGCCTGATTGGGATGCGTGGAAGTACAGGCAACAGGATTCTGCATATAGATTATATGGAAGAGTTTTGGGGAAGGGGAGGGATGGTTGGGGGTAATAAACTTAAAACTAAACCCAAAATGAATTAGTACCATAGAAAACTTTCTCCTTGAGGGTAGACTAAAAGATTTAATACTCAACAGTATTATGGGGGGTGGATGGTCTGGATAGAAGTTGCCCTGTGGAGAGGGTGGGATGAAGGCTAACCTTAAAACATTTGGTGCTGGCCTGTAACTCCCAGTACTGGAAATCAACTGTACCCATATTGAGCTGTTAATTGGAGAGATCTGCGAGATTCCCAAAACAGTATAGGCTTCTGTCAAAGTCCTTGATTACTGCCTGAGGTAAAAGGAATGACCCTTTGCTGAAGACGCCATTTGCTGCTAACACAGAACACAGAGGGATCCGGCTGGAATCCAGAAGACAGCCACTCCCCCCACATGGTTAGGCCATTTAGTTCTGGAAAGTGCTGCATGAGCTACTGGGGGAAGTGGCCAACAATGATGTGAGCAAGCAGGGGTCACAGCTACTCAGAAGCAACCAGCCTGACAAGATGTACACACCAGTGCAGAGGTGGCACCCAGCCTTGTTGGGTGACCAGTGGCTCTCTGATTGGCTAAGAGATCCACTCAGTGGAAAGGAACACACAGCTGGAACTGGGAACCAGGTCAGAATCCTATGGAGACCAAAACTGTATAGACAAATAGACAGATTAGACAGACAGACAGACTAGATAGATGGACTAGACATGACAAGTTTTTCAACTTTTATGGACTCAGGTGTTCCTGCTCAATAAAATAGTCACAGTTACATATTTGACAGACATTCCATAGTATAACCATTTGCATAATTGAATGTGAAATTCCATGATGACTACCGACAAACAGCTCAAACAAACAATGCCTTACTCTTCGGCACAGCAATAACATGGTGTATATATTTTACCAGTGGTCTCTGGGCCTTTCCAGGTCCTTGGAACTTTACTCAAAGAATTGGAAAGGACACACAGACAAAGTAAAGCAACAAAGAATTTCTTCATTAAGAGCAACGTGATAGTAAACAGCCAAGAGGGGCAGTGAGCCACCTCAGTGGAAGAGTGCTCAGAGTGTTCAGAGGTTGTCCAGGGTTTCCTTTTAAGGAGTCCATAAGAAGGAGTTGGTTGCTCTGGGGTAGTTTGTACGGTGCTCGGTTTTGACAGGTTTGAGTCATATTACCTTTTTCCTCTATGTGTATGTCTCTTCCCATGGTGCATTTGATTTTAATCGTATGACCATTTATGCATAGGCATAAGCTGGTAAATAGGAGTTTCTCCCTACAAGCTAACTTGGAGGGCATAGTTGATTTTACGGCAGATGCACCCAAAATCAGTCCAAGTTGAATGGTCCTCTGCTGTTCTGATCCCGGATTCATTTAAGAACATATTTGAATAGAGACAGATCACCAATAATGGCCGCTAGGGGACGAGGAAAACTATGTGGTTGTCTGCAGTGGGGTGTACAGAGAGCTCTGTGAAGAAGTCAGGGGCCCAGTTGCTAACAGGCTGCTCAAGCGCACTGAGGACAGGTGTGTGCTCACTGCTTGCCTGCCTCTGCCTATAGGGCTGTCCGTACCCTGGATCCCTCATGCTTTTGCATGCACAGTTAGGGGATTCTACTCTGCTGTTTCTCCCTTTTTGTCTGAAAAACTCCTTTCTGCCTGGGGTCTGAGGTAGGAGAGAATGCTCCTTCTTCCTGCTGCTTTAATCACCATGGGGCTAGTGGTTTCCTCTCTTGGTTGAGAAGGCTGTAAAGACCAGATCAAACTTTCCGATGCCTGATGGTGTTGTGCAGCGCACTGCAAGTAGGCCGAGAAGACCACCCCCCGCTGTTTGCTGGGCTCCTGCCTGCACGCCTCCTTCTCCTGGTGAGCTGAGCCCCCTTTTCCGTCCTCTCTGCCTGGCCCCCAGCAGCCCATGCTCCGCGCCCTGCTTCACTGAGCATCCCAGTACACACTGGTATTTCCCCTCCCAGAACGGCTCGCCTTGCATTATCGTCGTGTAAGGAGAAGGATGTGAGCAGGCTTGACACAGCTCTCCTTAGAAAGACCTGCATGCTAGCTTTGGCATTTGCTTGGCACCTGGGAGCAGGTCCGGTAAATGGTCTCTTTGGCTCATTCATCTGCTACCTTCTCTCGGTGTTGCGTGGAGTCTGCTGTGCCCACACTGCGTTTATGGCGAGCTCTCTGCTTTCTTTCTGGGATGCCAGATTTTTGGCATGTACAAAGCACAGTGTGCCTACCTGACCAGCCCCAACAGAACCCTTGCAATGGCATGTCTGAGGGCTGCAATGGGTAGGAATGTGCCATATGCGTGGCTGTACTTCTGTTGCTAAGGCTGGGGAAGAACATGAGGAAGGCAGCCCATGGATTTCTCCAGACAGATGCAGCCCATGGCCTTTCCCCCTCTGAGCTACCTGTGTGATTTTCCTATGGCATTGCACTGAATTCTAGCTGTGAGCGCATTTATATGCTATGCCCCCTGTGGGCTCTTTGAATGAATATTCAAGTGTTTTCTCGGGGACCTAGACACCTGCTCATTGAAGTTGTTAGCATGACTGTACCATTGTTAACTGCCTTTACTATCATTCAGCTGATGTTTCTTTGTAGGGCTCTTTTGCTCCCCCCAAGTTCCCGAAAGACAGAAACATGACTTACATATGCTTGCACCCTGCAAAACTCATTGCACAGGTCTGGGTAACCAGTAAGCCTGAGAGACATCTGCTCAGGCTATGTATGAGTAAACAAAGACAGTGTCACAACCACTGGTGATGGGAATGCTGGCCCCATGGCAGACTGTGGGCAAGAAGCCGAGATACTTAAATGTTATTGGTGGTGTCCTATCTCCTGGGGCAAAGGGAACCTAACTGATTAGGCTGTAGTAGGGTTTCCTAGCATAATAATATAGCAAAGAAGCCCCTCCAAAGCCCCCTAAGGGGAAGCAGACCCTTGTGTACAAAGTGGGAAGAAAAGCCTTGAGTTACCAAAAGCTGTTTGCAAACTGTTTGCCTGAAGCCCTGGGACACCCTTCCTCATCATTTTGTCAGGGAGTCACTGAATGACTGTCTATTTCTGTGTTTCTACTTGCAAAAGTGCTGGGAGGTGGCCACGTGTGCCTACATGCATGGGCACATCTCTGTTCACCTCTATGATGGCATATGTGTGTATAAAGTTCCGTGTGCAAGAGTACTTATATTTCTCTATTCCCCGTTCATGTGTTTGTGCAGGCTCACATCAACCTGCATGATTCCCAGGCAACAACACATGAGTTCATGCATTTGGAAGGTGTGCATGCATGTGTGTTTGCATGCACCCTATGCAAGCCAGAGCAAACCTGTGTACATATGTGGACATGCATACTGATCTCTGCTTATCTGCTCTGGGCTGAGCCCAGGCAGCTGCCTTAATAACATCCGCAGCTGAGCGACGTGCTAACCGCGGTGGCCCCATCACACATGAGCAGGATTGCTCCAGCCCTTTTGGATTACCAGTGCTCAGTGCAGTTTAAATATATCTCCAGTCCTAATCCCTAAATAAAGATGCGATGATTTCTTCTAAATATGGTGGATTATTTATTAAGATAAAGTCAAGGATACGGAAAGCCATGTTCAGTAAAACATTGATTGCCATTCAGGATGGGAGATCATGAAAACTGAAGAACCTCGCCTCTCTGCCTCCCCCTCCACCCCCATACAGTCAAGGGGAAGGAGAGAGGAATTAAGGGAGTGATGAGAACAGCTGGATTCCTACAGGCAGAAAGGATTGTCCATGAGGTGACGGGAGCTCATGCAGTCATCCCTAGTCAGGAAGAGGAAGATAGCCAGCATCCCTCCTTCATCACAGCCCATTCAGGGAGGATTGTGAACCAACAGCCAGGTCTGGAATGAGGCTGTTTCATGAGGAGGCACTGGACCACAGACATAAGCGGGTCACTGCCTGTCCAGAGAGCCCAATGGGGCAAATAGGAACATTCTTTCTTGTTCTGCACACAGCCCTGGGCCAGGGAGCATAACGTGCTAAGTGAATCCAAGCGGATTCCAGCTCACCACCCAGGAACCTTTGTTGGTGAAGTCAGTGAGCAACCGTGAACAGCACGTGGCCCCCAGAGCATAGAGGGAGAAAGGCGGGTGGATAACTGGGTGCCAAGCATTGCCTGCTCCAGGAAGCAGAGGCCAAGTTAAGGGAGCTCAGAGAGACCAGGCTTCTCGTGCTATTTCTTGCTCTCCTCTGTTCCCCTGGAACTCCTGCTGCTCACAACGGGGAGTTCTTAGTAGACAGAAAAAGCTCAGACTTGAAATCTGGAGGAGTTAGAATCATATAGGACTCTGGCTTTGGGGATGACTGGATGAGTGACAAGAGCATCATGCTGCTGTCTCTGTAGAATGTGGATGAAGAGCTTTTGTGACAAAGTCCATTAATTGATGTTGATGTTTAGCTGTTACCCAGCAAGCTGTTTTATGTAACCTGTGTGTTGCCATGTCACCGCCCTGCTCTGAGTGAAAACACATTCATGCAAGTATTGACAGAGTTGCATTTCAACCTTGCATTTTGTGTGTGTGTGCAAGTATGGGTGCACATGTTTGCAGGTATGTGTGCACCTGTGTGCATGTGTAAGTAGAGGCTAGGGGCTGATGGTGGGTGCCTTATTCTATGATTCTCTACCTTATTGTTTCCGGTTTTTAAAAATTCTTATTTATTTGCTTGCACATGAATGTGGTACGTGTGTGTGTGTGTGTGTGTGTGTGTGTGTGTGCATGCGCACGCTTACATGCCAGGATCTCTTGCCTCTGCAAGTGAATGCTGTTTGGCTTCTTTATGTGGGTGGCTGAGGAATTGAAACCAGGCTGGCAAGCTTTGTGAACAAGCCCCTTTAACCACTAAGCCATCTCCCTAGCCCCTCTACCGGATTTGGATCTTTTTGAGACATTGTCTCTCAATGAACTGTGGCCTCACTGACTGGGCTAGCCAGCAAGCCTGTCTCTGCTTCCTGTGTGCTGGGATTACAGTTGCGTGTTGCCATGCCGAGCATTGGGTGTGGGTGCTGGGGATCTGAACTCAGGTTGTCATGCTTGTGCGGTAAACACTCTAACCCTGCGCAATCTTCCCAGCCCGAGTCAATTCCTACTTCCTAATAACTTCTCTTATGATATATTATTATATTATATATATAATATATTGTTAATAATATATTGTTATATATTATTTTATATATTATTTTAATGAGTAATTTTTTCTCTGTTATTAGCTTATTAGCTATAACTCTTTTCTGAGTTGTTTTAATGGTTGTTTTAGGTTTTATGGGGTAAATATTAAACCCATGACCGCCTGCCATCACGTGCTATCATGCTAGCTCATGTGCATGCAGTGTGATCATCTTATCACTGAATATGCACATTTCTCTTCTGGTCTGCTCCGTTGTTGTCGACATTTTCTTATCATGTATGTCACAGTACGCCAAACTACATGGTTAATTTTTTTCCTTGAAATGGTCAATTAACTTTCAATGTGATTTCAATCTAAACAGCGAGATCATATATATCTATACATATCCACTAGTGCAGTTACCTTTGTGTGGCTGGCTCAAAACTCCTGACCAATAGGAACTGTGGGAGGAAAGGGCTGATTTTGGCTTCTGGTCTCAAGGGGATCTATGATGGCATGAGAAAGGATGGCATGAGCAGAGGCTGGACATCACCTTTGCCCCAGCAACTGGGACACTGAGGCATGAGAGGAAGCCCACACTGACAAGGGGAAGCTGTCACACCCATAAGCCCACCCCAAACACACAGCGCCTGTAGCAAGACACCAATTCCCAAATTGCCATCATCTGGGGACCTAGCATTCAGAGCATGCCATCTTATGGGGGACACCCAATTCCAAACCTCACACCCACATGGTTAATATTTTCAGCAGACCTCATTTGCTGCTCTTGACTTTTTGAAAGCTATGTCTGCTTGGTACAGAATGGTAGCAGGGCTGTTTAGTAGTTTCGTATTTAGAAGGTGTATCTGCCATTGTGTCCTTGCTCACATAGTCTGTGATGTGTAATATGCTGATATATATGTGTGTATATATATCCCCCCTATGACATTTTAAAATTATTTACTGATTTTTTATAAACAAGGTTGCACTCTCTTTTAATGTAGGGTCTCACTGTAGCCTAGCCTGGATTCATTCTGTACTCTCAGGCTGGCCTCGCGCTCATGGCAGTCCTCCTAGCTCTGCCTCCCCTCGCAAGTTCTGGGATTAAAGGCGTGTGCCACCACACGCAAGGTTGCACTCTTACACCTCTGCCCCAGTTCTGCTGAGGGACTTCTTCTGTAGGGTTACTGGTGTTCATTATGAGGACCCAAAAGCCTTCATAAATCTATGGCTGTCTTTATTATTATTATTATTTGTTCGTTTGCTTGTTTTTAAAGGTAAGGTCTTGCTGTAGTCCATGCTGACCTGGAATTCATTATGTAGCCTCAGAGTGACCTTGAACTCATGTTGATCCTCCTACCTCTGCTAGTATTAAAGGCATGCACCACCTTGCCCAGCTACTTATGGCTTTCTAAGTTTAATGTTTGTCACTCATTTTTGAGTTGTTTTGCTAGAAAAAGCATTCAATACAGTCTACCATCGATTTATAGTGAGCATTTCAGCAAACTAGGAATAAAAGGGAACTTTTCATTGTGATCATAGCTACCTACAAAATTCTACATCTCACATTCTGCTATCTCCCCTAATGTCAAGAACATCTACTCTCACCACTTGTAGATATTCTAGCCAGTGCATTGAAGCAAGAAAAGATATATAAAACTGTCTCCATCAATAAGCTGCATGAATGGCTGTGTCTCAATGAATATTCATGAAGAAAACCCTTTGTAATATAAAAATACACATAAGACACTGGTAGAACGAAGTGCAGCCTGTCGCAGAGGAAGAGCCCTATATACAGTTGCATTTCTATTAGCAAATAGCAACTGGAAAGCAGAAACTTGAACATTCCACTGCGTATATCACTGAAGTTATAATATACCGAGCTGTAAACACTTGGAAAAGAACAGTTACTGTCTCACCGTCTTGGCTTTTATTTCACTCTGTCTCCAGGTGCTAGGGATTGAACCTAGGGCTTCGTACATATTCTTCTCCAGCTCTCCTTCGCTTTTTTTTTTTTTTTTTTTGAGTTAGGCTCTCACTAAATTGTCCAATTTGGACTTGAACTCAGTCTATAGTCCAGGCCAGTCTTGAACATGAAAGTCTTTTGTCTCAGCCTTCTTAGTAATTATTTAGAGGTTTATGCCACCAGGTTTTTGTTAAGAAGTTATTTTTCATATGCTGATGATTACATGATATTGCTCAGAGAACTCAAATGTGGTCTAACTGGAGAAACATACCATGCTCATAATTTGGTAGATTGATAATATTTAACTGTGTTATCTCCAAAAGTGATCTATGCATGAAATGCCATTCCAATAAATACCTCAGCAAGTTTCTGGAATGATATTGGCATGCCACATGTAATGTTCACATGGAACTATAGTAACCAAGATAACTTTGGAAAAGTTCCTGATTCCAAGACTTACTATAATTTCCCACTAGTCAACACACAAATCTATAGTGTGCTTTATGCAGGAATGGAAAATAGCAAATTAGAGAAACTAGAGGGAATAGAGTGTTCAGGTACAGAGCTGCAAAAATGAGGATTGCTGCTTTTGTTTTTTTAATTTTGTTTGTTTACCTTTATTTATTTGTCTGAGAGCAAGAGACAGAGAGAGAAAGAGGGAGAGAGAGAGACAGAGAAAATGGGCATGCCAGGGCCCTGCAAACGAACTCCAGATGCATGTGCTACTTTGTGCATCTGGCTAACATGGGTCCTGGGGAACCAAGCCTCAAACCAGGGTCCTTAGGTTTCACAGGCAAGCAATTCACCACTAAGCCATCTCTTCAGCCCTGCTTTTTTTTTTTTTAATTAAACATAGGTGCAAAAGCAATTCAGTAATAAGAGGTGAGTTTTGTCAGCAAACCGTGCTAGAGTAGTTGAGCATCTATATTCAAGAAAACACACAAACAAATAAAAAAAAAAAACTGTCACCCAAACTTCTCACAGTACTAAAGAAAAAAAAAAAAGACAAAAGTTCACATAAACCTTATATGTAAGCCTCAAACCTGCTGAACTTATAGAAGTAAAGCTAGTGAAAGGCTGCGTGACTTTTTTTACTAAGCCAAGAATCTCAGCTTTACAAAAACTCTGGTTCATAATATAGCAAATCGGTAAAGTGTATTTCATCAAGAAAAGCTTCTTCTGCCAGTGTGGCGGCACTCGCCTTTAATCCCAGCACTTGAAGGCAGAGGTAGGAGGATCACCCTGAGTTCAAGGCCACCCTGGGACTACATAGTGAATTCCTGGTCAACCTGGGCTAGAGTGAGACCCTACCTTGAAAATAAAAATTTTAAAAAAATTTTAAAAAGCCTTTTCTATTTGAAGAAGTCTGTTAAAATAATAAAAAGATAATGCACAAACTGGGAGGAAAAACATCCTCTAAACTTAATAATGAGAAATGAGTACATTTCAAAAATTGGCAAAAGAGTTGAACCGACATTACGAAGGAAATGTGCAGCTATCAAAAACAGCAGGTGAGAAGTTTCTGAGCAACATTGATCATTAATCATGTGCAAATTATGAGTAGCAAGAAGCTATAACACACCTACCTGTACATCATACTGGCCACAAGTTAAAACTGCAGAGAGATACTGCTGCATGCCCACTGTGGTAGCTAAAAGTAAAAAGACTGATATTACCAAATACCAATGAGGATGTGGAGCAAATGAAGCTGAAACTGCTAATGAGAAGATAAGTGGTAAAATATCTCTGGAAAACACTTGGAAAGGTTTTTTTTGTTGTTGTTTTTAATTAAGTATATACATGACATATGATTTAACCATTTTATTCCTAAGTATCTGCCCCTGAGAAAGGAAGCATATGTCTATACTAAGACTAACGCGTAAATGCTCATAGAAATTCATTTTGCAATAGCTCAACACCTCCAGCTATCTAAATGTACATTACTAGGTGGATGGATAATCCAACCATGACATATCAACAGAGTGCCATACTTGTTAGATCCAAAACAAGTAAATTACTGGAATGCACATCAATATGAATCAATGTGAAAATAACTGAGTGAAAAATAGATCAGACCCTAAACAGAGGTCATGATGCATAAGACCATTGACATAGGGACCCTGCGGGGGGGGGGGGGGGAGGACAGGAGGAGATTAATAATGGTGCCAACATGGCTGTATACACACTGTGTACATAACTAATAAAAAAAAGTTAAAAAGAACAAAACCATGTCGGTTGCAGGAAAATGGGTGGAACTTGAGGTCACCATGTTAAACAAAATAAACCAATTTCTTAAAGACAAATTTTGCATCATCCTTCCTCTCCTACATGAGTTTAGGTGGAGAAAATGAATGAAAGCAGAAGGAGTATTAGGGAAGTAGAAGGGGAATGGGGAGATGGGAGGAGAGACTAAAAAGGTAAAGGGGCCAGGCGTGGTGGCGCACGCCTTTAATCCCAGCACTTTGGAGGCAGAGGTAGGAGGATCATTGTGAGTTCAAGGCCACCCTGAGGCTACATAGTGAATTCCAGGCCAGCCTGAGCTGGAGTAAGACTCTATCTCAAAAAAAAAAAAAAAAAAAAGGTAAAGGGATATGAATATCTAGGTATATTATTTACATATCTGAAAATGAGGAAACCCAGTATTTTGTACAAGTAATATGCACTGATAAAATGCCACCTTAGGGATAGTAGGTTGTGTCAGTTAGAGCAAGGACTAGCAAGGAGGGGTAAATGCTGCATGTGGAAGCTTGGCGGTGGGTGACATGATTGCGGTGACAGCTTCGTGGGTGTCACGTGCACAAATCCGAACAGGTTATTCTCAAGTATTCTCTTCACCTTGTGCAATTTATTGTTTGTCAATTACACCTAAATGAAGCTGTCAAGGAAATTAAGAATAAAATAATAGATATATTTTGATTAATTAATATCCTAGGCAGGAGGCTAATTATAATGGGCATCTAGAGAGATATACCATTTGAGTCAATCCATGCTTGTTGATTCACTCCACATGATATTTACCTAATCAACAGATACTAAAAAATCTTGTCGTATCCTTGAAGTAGATATATCTATTGTCTATAAATTGTCTCTCTTTAGAGAGGGGAAGAAACCCAACTAAGCAGATACGGGAAACAAGATAATGGGAGGCACTGATAATCACCATCAAGACTGAGGTAGATTCTGGGAACATTGAGAAATATTTAGACTACTAATGAATATCACAGTTTCAAAACCAACATCCAATCCTGAGGCTAAGACTCCTCTGCACTGAGCATGTGGCAAGTCTTGCCTTGTTCTCTCCATGTGATTTTATTACCCTGAAGACAGACGCAGGAAAGCTTTGTGGGCTCTTCCCTTTTGCCCTCTTGGCGAGCTCTGTGCTCCTGTCTTCGATCCTGTCTCATGGCCCATTCTCCAGCCTTCTCTGCCCCGCTCCGGGTACCACCCCCATCGTCCCCACTCTCACCCCTCTCAGCTTCGAATCTGAGTCTCTCCTTAAATCTCCTCCAGGGAAGCATCCCTCTCTCTTGGCACCTAGTGACTGACTCTTGGTGAAGTGAGCAATGTTGATGTGTAGGAAGGGCGCCCCAGTGAAATAAATTGTGCAGAAGATGAGCGAGGGCTTAGAGAAGAAATGCTAGACATGAGAGCCCTGGAGGCTGCCCACCCCTCTGTGAGTGATGGACCTGTTTAGTCTGAGTTACAGCCATGTGTGGGATTATCATTTTGAATAGTTCAACATGGCTACAGGATCAGCAGGCTGGAGCTCTCCACAGCCATTTTAATCAAAACCTGGGGCTGATTTTGGCATGAGGTACTTGTTGGCATACAGACACTAGGAGACAATTTAGTTTAAGTGTTAGTAAAATTAGTATATCATGAAAACAATTGAGACTTTGGCAATCGGAAAGCCAGGAAGCAAACCACCAAGTCCTTTGGTCTCCAGGTCTCCATATTTAGTAACCAATATAAAAAGCCAGTAGCCTGCTGTATTATACAGGCCATATGGTAGATTTATAAGGAGGTATGCTACTAAAATGATTCACACAGAGTCCAGGATATATGGCACTAAGATCATTCAATCAGAAGACTGGCTGGAAATCCTAGATTCGAGCTGGGAAGATAGTAAGCGCGATGAACTGAGTTTGAATGCCTTGAAGTTACTTTATATGTTGTAAGTATTTTTTCAAGCGCGTGATACTATCAGTGTTTGTGGAGACCTTCTGCCCCTTTCCTTTCTGTTCTTTTACTTCCTGGATCATTCTTGCCACTTCCCAAAGCATTTTACCATCCATTAGGATGCCTCCAGTGTGTCTTGGGGAGGAGTCCTCTGTTCTTTTTATATTCCCCATGCCTCAGCCAACACATTTTTATTCTATTCACTTACCGAGGCATGGTGAGTTTCCCCAGCCATGCCGGGTAAAAATTTTTCTCAGAGAAAGACAGTAATAATGTAATGGTCATTTCATGATATGTGCTACTTCCTTTGACATATTCTTTTGAAAAAATGAGTCTGTGAATGTGGGAATTTTGGGGTAGAATGTCTAAGGTCAGAGTCTCTCAAGCCCTCCAAGTCTGATAGGCAAAGAAGGTGGGAAGAAACAGAAAGTCCAAGACTTCACAATATCTCATACAGGAGATACTCCACTGCATCTGCACACGATGGAGAGCCAAGGCAGTTGCCATGTACATTAGACATTGTGGTCATTGCTCATAGATTTAGAGTTTATTTCTAAGTATTACACTGAGGTTTGGTCTACCTTTGAACCTGCTAGTGAGTCCTTATACCTGGAACGTCAAACTGAAGGCTTAGAGTACAGTAATGAAATCTATATTTCATATCAAATCTCTAGCTAGTCTTCATGCCCTCTGCCAAAGTGCCCACAAGAAAACTCATTCAATTCTATATTTAAATGGTACATCATTCATACTTTAGAGGATACTGTGGGTCAATAAGAACAGACAGGCTCTGGGGAAGCTATGCATGGGCAAGAAGAAATGGCTTGGGATGCAAGAGAATACCACAAAGACAGACAAGAATTCTATTTTTATACATCTCTTTACTCATTGACAGGTTAAATCATTCATTACCTCTCCTAAGTGTTTTATGGTTAACTGTTTTAGTCCGTTCCATCTGGAGTAATCCAGTGAGGTTCAAAGGAGAAATATGAGATGTCTGAAAAGAGTCTAGAAAGAAAATAATTATCTTGGTAGGAAGAGAGACAAAAGAGTGACAATGCTCAAATTGTGTGTGTGTGTGTGTGTGTGTGTGTGTGTGTGTGTGTGTGCCATGAGTAAAGTCTAAGAAAATAGAGGAAGTGGTATACTTAGGATTAGTGGAGAAAATGAGGGGAAAGAGTAAAAGATTTGTCAAAAATGTGGATATTCAGAGTTCAGAGGACTGGTTCTAGTGGACTAAGGGTTCTTGGAATCCTGCTTGAGGCAGTGGAGACTGCCTAGGGTTTCAGAGCTGAGACTGGCCTGGTAACATGGGTTACAGTAGAGAGCCAGTGATAGTCAAAACGTCAAGGAAATGAAGGGTGTATGCGACAGAGAAGCCATGGAAAATGGCTAGCAGAAACCTGCATAGATGCAAAGATGGAAATGAACAATGGTACCCGGAGTGGCAAGCTTGGGGTGGATAAACATGAGATGGGTAGAATTGCCATACTCTGCTCAGGATGTGGGACTTAACCGGAAGTGACTAATGCTGATGGAGTAAAGCGAGCCACTGGGAAAGCAAAGGGACAGGGGCAGAGGACGGGGAAGAAGATAGGCTCCCTTTTTGGCCAAGTTGAGGTTCTCATTAATGCTCCGAGTCACTGAAAGAAAGCGGGTACTTGTACAGCACAGCGTGGAGCCCAGGAGAGTAGTCAGGCTTCCGCATGGGTGCCTGTGTCTCCACGTATTAGCCTGGCGATGCTGGAGTCACCTGTCAGCCCCTGGAAGCTCCAAGCTGTGGGGAAGTGGTGGAGCCAGCCCGGAGCTGAGCTGATCTCTTCCGTCTCTCTCGTCCTGTCCTGAGGTGGCCCTTCTTTTGGCTCTGCAGTGTTCCTTTACTTGGGTCAGACATGCCCACACTTTACACCCCACTGCAGCATTTCCCACTTTTATAGAGTAAGAGATGGGAAAGCCGAGGCTGAAATAGCATGCACATGATAGACAGGATCACTACGGCAGGAAGGGAGGGACAAACCATGCTTCTCAGCTACTCAGGACTGATTGTGTATCAGACCTTATCAGTTAGTATATTATTGGATGGTAATTTCTTAGATCATGGTAATTCCCTCCCTTCCCCCCCCCCCACTTTCCCCTTTGAAACTCCATTCTCCATCATATCCCCTCTCCCTCTCAATCAGTCTCTCTTTAATTTTGATGTCATGATCTTTTCCTCCTATTATGATGGTCTTGTGTAGGTAGTGTCAGGCACTGTGAGGTCATGGATATCCAGGCCATTTTATGTCTGGAGGAGCACGATGTAAAGAGCCATACCCTTCCTTTGGCTCTTGCATTCTTTCTGCCACCTCTTTCACAATGGATCCTGAGCCTTGGAAGGTGTGATAGAGATACTGCAGTGCTGAGCACTCCTATGTCACTTCTTCTCAGCACCAAGGTGCCTTCTGAGTCATCCCAAGGTTACTGCCATCTGAAAAGAGAAGGTTCTCTAACTAAAAGTGAGAGTAGCATTGACATAGGGGTATGAACATTAAGAGAAGTCTTTACTGGGAAGATTGGCGAGCATAGTATATATACATTTAGCCAGATAGCTGCAGATGTTACACCCTAGGGTTATGACTACCTCTGTTGTAGGTTTGCTGTATCAGGGATGTATTTCCTCCCATGGAGTGGGCCTCTAGTCAATTTGAAGGGGGTTGATTTCTTCCATAACAGCTGTTCCACTATTGCACCTGTTGGCTCATTTGGCCTGGCCAGGGTCCACTACTGTTGAATATCTTCACTGGTGATTTCTCTTTTTCCCATTGAACTGCAGGCATCCTGACTTTTCCCAGCTTTCTGTCAGCTGGTAGGATTTCTCAGTGACCTTGCAGCCCAAGTATGTGGACTCTTCAGCAATAGGATCTTACCATCTATTCCTGGTGGGAAACCAAGGGCCTCAGCAATAGCCTATTATGTTTTGGGAGCATCAGGGATATCCCTGGTCAACAACTCACTGGAAGGTATCCCATCCCCAGCCCTGAAAGTTTTCTAGTAACAATCTATGGCTCCTGTGTGTTCCATTGTCCAAAAAAGTATGTTTCCATATGAATTATTTTTATCCTCTTAGATTTTGATTAGCCCTCCCTCCACCTTTCCTTTACTCAGTCTCTTCCCTTGACCTCACTTGGGCCTTTTTGGCTGGCTTTTACCAAGCATCACTGGTTGTTTGCTCTCTGCTTCTTGCCCACATGAAATGTGATCAGCTCTGTTCTAGAATTAGCCTGAAATAACTTCCCTGCCTTCACAAAACCTCTCTTCAGCTGGTTGTGGTGGTGGAGGCAGAGCTTGCCTTTAATCCCAACACTCACTGGGGAGGCAGAGGTTGGAGGATCACTGTGAGTTCAAGGCAAGGCCACTCTGAGACTACCTAGTTAATTCTAGGTTAGCCTGGGCTAGAGTGAAGCCTTACCTCAAAAAAATTAAAAGAAATACAAAACAAAAACTTTCCCTCAAAATTGTAAGCCAATTTAAACCCTTTTTGCTTCTGGTTGTGTATTTGTTCAGACCAATAGGAAAGTAACTGATATACAGTATTTCTTCAGAATAAACATAATTTTTTAAAAATTGTTTTGTTTTTATTTATTCATTTATTTGAGAGTGACAGAGAGAGAAAGAGGCAGTTAGAGAGAGAGAAAGAGAGAGAGAGAGAGAGAGAGAGAGAATGGGTGCACCAGGGCATCCAGCCACTGCAAACGAACTCCAGATGCATGCGCCCCCTTGTGCATCTGACTAATGTGGGTCCTGGGGAATTGAGCCTTGAACCATGTTCCTTGGGCTTTACAGGCAAGCGCTTAACCACTAAGCTATCTCTCCAGGCCCAGAATAAACATAATTTAATGTTACTTGAATTTAATAGGAGAAAAAAACCTCTCAATGTTAAACTGTAAAACTGTTTAAAGTTGAAATAATTGTGTTGTCAGCAGAAGGGAGAGCTTTTCCAGAAAGATTCCACTAAGTTTCAAAAAGTGAAGATTAAAACACTTTAAGGTGAGTGCAATTATTTTAAGTAATATTTGCCCTCTCAGTCTTGCTCTTTCCACAGTTTCATTTAGGCATTTGCTCATCTATAGGAATTGGGAGTACAAGATTTGTAACCTGATTGTTTAGGCTATTTTTGTGGCAGTCATTTGGTTTATAAAAATGGTTATTAAATTCTTGCTTTTCAATGTTATCTATTTTTTTTTAAATGCTCAAACAACTGGTCCTCAAATTGTTTCTGTCTCTTAAAGGCTTTCATCTTGCTTTGTATGTTATTTGGTTATTTTTTAATTATTTATTTATTTGAGAGAGGGAAGGCCTCTAGCCACTGCAAATGAACTTCAGACATATGCACCAACCATGTCCATTTGGGTTCTGGGGAGTTGAACCTGGGTCCTCAGGTTTTGCAGGCAAGTGCCATGAATACCATGCCATCTCTGCAGCTCTATTTTCTTTCCTTTTTTTTTTTTATTTATTTGAGAGCGACAGACACAGAGAGAAAGACAGGTAGAGGGAGAGAGTGAGAATGGGCGCGCCAGGGCTTCCAGCCTCTGCAAACGAACTCCAGATGCGTGTGCCCCCTTGTGCATCTGGCTAACGTGGGACCTGGGGAACCGAGCCTCGAACCAGGGTCCTTAGCTTCACAGGCAAGCGCTTAACCGCTACGCCATCTCTCCAGCCCTATTTTCTTGTCTTATCTATTTTTCTACTGAAAAAAAAAACTCATTAGGTTTTTCTATTCCAGAGGTTGATACAATTTACATGTAAGTGAGTAGACATCAGATATTTTAGGGTTCCTGGACTATGGTTAGAAATCAGCTCTTTTGTTACAGCATACAGACAACTGAAGAGACTTTATCAGTCAATGTATGTTTTTGTGTGTCAATAAAATCTTATCTACAGAAGGAATGGGAGAGGCTGGAACTATAGAAGTTGGGAGAGTCCTCTGCTAGAATGCATGGAGCCCTGGGTTTGATCCCCAGGAATGCACAGTCCTGGTGTGGTGAAACATGTCTGTAATTCTAGCACTTGGAAAGTAGAAACAGGAGGATCAAAGGTACAGGGTAATACTCATTTACATAGAAAATTTAAGGCCACCCTGAGGACACATGAGTCCTTGTTCTAAACACAATAGTGATAATTAATAATGATAAAATAATAATATTAAAAAGGGAGACGTGGAGAGATGACTCAATGGGTCAAGTACTTGGGGCACAGTCAAGATACCTGTGTTTGGACCCTCAGAATCCATGTATGATGCTGGGCCTGTGATGCCAATTCCAAAGAGGCAGAGACTGGGACTCTTTGGGTTCACGGGCTAGATAGCCTAGCTGAAGAAATGAACTGTAGGTTCAGCAAAAGACCCTGACTCAAAGAATAAGGTAGAGAGCAACTGAGAGGGGAGACTCACAAAGTCCACTTCTGGCCTTAATTAGTACACACATGTACTTGCACCCTCACACAGAAGGGCACACACACATATTTGAACATGTGTGCACACCATACACATGCATATGCAAAAATAATTTTAAAAAAGTGATTGAAGGGCTCTTCTTTCTATTGTTTAGTATCTGCTGGTAACTTTAGGTGTTGGGGGTGGGAAGAAAGATATTTTAAGTAGATCACTATGACCTTGATTATGTCTGTAGATAGAAAAACTTAGCCCAGAAAAATGAATCAACTTGCTCTGATACACACGAAAGATGAATCTTGGAGATGGGACAAACACATAAATCTTTTTTTCTTAAAAAAATGTTTTTATTGAGGTAAAATTCACAAAGCCTAAAATTATTCATTTTGAAGTAGCTATTCAGTGATATTTAGGATATTCTTATTGCAATTCAACCACCATTGCTAATTGTTACCACCCAGAAAATTCCAATGCATCCATCAAGCCCTCAGTCACATTCTCCGCTAATTCTAGACTCCAGAAAACATACTGGTTTCTGTTTTTATAGATTTACCTTATAAATATTTTAAATAAATTGAATTATATAACATCTTTTATATCTAAGCTTTTATTTTGCATAATGCTTTTTAGGTCCATCCATGTAGCATTTCTCAGTATTTCATTTTTTTTCTAAATGAATATAAATATGCATATGTATGTATACTAGTTTATCTGTTTATTTATTGTGGACGTTTGAGCTATCCCTTCCCTTCCATAGCTGTGAATAGTGCTGTTAGGAAGGTGTGGATAGATGTATTTTTCTGAGTCTTCTATTTCCAATCCTTTTGAGTATATCTTACATGTGGAATTATTTAATCATATGGTAATTTTATGTTGAACCACCACCAAATTTTTGCCTCATAGTCTGAAACATTTTAGATTCCATATATGATGGCTCCCGTTTCTCCCTGCCAACATCTGTTATTTTCTGGGGTTTTGTGAACAGTCAGTGTATATATTTCAGGATGTTCTCAGAAGTGTCTTATATTTGTCACTTGTTTATTTTTTATAATTATAGTACCTACCATATTTACAAGCACTTAATACCTATTATTAAATACTTTATTGATATGTTTCCCCCTAAAACTATGAATTCTCATGGAGTGTTTGAAGATCTGTATGACAACAATTTCAAAATTTATTTAAAGAGTAAGTAGTGATATATTTTAAACTTTAAGCATTGTATTTGAAATAAGGGCTGAATCCTTCATAGCCATTGTTCTAGGGGAAATATGAAAGCCCAAGAGCCCATCTGTGAGGTGGATGTGGGGGTGTTCACTTCCTTGGGTGGGATGTTGGACAAGATGGTTGCTAATGTCCTTTCCAACTGTGTTTTTAAAATTAGAATTTGAATATTTATGGAGGTCTTTCTGAGAATGTACAATACTCTGTGAATATTGTAATGCATTATTTTAAAAATGAAGTTTTTTATCTTGCCACATTGAAGAATGGGAGCTGGTGTCCAAAAATCCAAATACGATGGAGTGTTGCAGGTTGGAATACTGAGGATGATTGCTGTGTGGAGAACATAAAAGACTGAGGCTTTCAGCTTGAGTGCCCAAGTTCATAACATGCTCCAGATCTTTCTTAGGCTCTGGAACCAGTTAACCAGCCCATCTCCTCATAGTTTGCAACTTCAGAAGTCTTCCAGCAAAATCATGGTGCCCGTGCCCGACACTCCCTTCAGCAAGGAACATCTTCTCTCCAAGTCTGCCACACTTGAACTCATCCTCAAAGTCACCTTTGTCTCTTTGAGAAAAAAGCAACCAGCTCTTCAGAGTCTTTTTCATCTCTTGTAGACAGATTTACCCTATGTACCTAGTGGGGACATTTTAGAATGGACCCTTTTTTGAGGTTGACATTGTCCCAGAGAATGGAGGGCTCTCCTGGAAGAGGGTGAAAATAGAGGGGCGCCTTTGTATTATAGGGAACACTTCCCTCTCCTGATGAACAATACTGCAAATCAAGATAGTCTTTCACAGAATATACATATGGAATGAGGTTTATTTACGAGAGGGAAGAAACCATATAAAGAAGAGTTATTAAGTCCAGGAGGAAGTGATTTATGTCGTAGTAAAATGCAGACTATAGTTCAGCCAGAGGAATGACAGCCTCTGACAGGTGTCTGTGAATAAATCCCCCTTCCTCTAAAATGTATTGTTCTTTTTGCCAGCCACTGGCCAAATTCTCCAGCTGGCTTGTGAATTTTCTATTCCTGATCCTCTTGCTTCTCTCTTCTTCGTGAACTTTCCAGGAGGCAGGAGGAGAGCTGCTTACCGGCTAGCTCTGAGGCTAGCTCTGAGGAAGGCCTGGGTTTTCCTCACCCTGGTGCAGCTTTTTAGAACCTTGAACCAGAGCTGTTTTCCTTCTGGCTGGTGGAGACTGGCTAGGAGATCAGACAAAGCCAGGGTAGGTGTCAGCGGAGATACCTGGCTTATGTCAATAAACACACAGAATCATAGCATCCCCCTGGGCTAGAGGCCACACAGTCCTGCTTTTTAAGACTGTCGGTAGGAACTGTTTAATGAGATTTTAGCCTCCAGCAGCCATGGCCTCTAAGAAATTCAACATACTCAGATCTTAGGCCAAAAGCTCTGCACCCAACCATGAAACACTGGCTGACTGTCCTCTTTGGACTCCAGACTTAATCTGCATTCAGGTGGGACACAAAGTCCTTCCAGCATCCACTGCAGAAGTTTGTGTCTGCATGGATAATTACTCAGAAAGCACAGACTGGCTTCTATTAAATGGAGTAGGCATGCTGTATGAATAAATATGACTGGAAATCACCCATCTCTATCTATCTATCTATCTATCTATCTATCTATCTATCTATCTATCTATCATCTATCTATCTATCATCTATCCATCTATCTATTATCTATCGATTCACCTATTATTTATCATCTATGTATCTCTTATCTATCATCTATCTGTAATCATCTATCCTCTATTATGTCTATTATCTATCTATTGCTCTATTATTTATCATCTATGTATCTCTTATCTATTATCTGTCTATAATTACCTATCTATCTATCCTCTGTGTGTAGCCATCTATCATTTATCTATCTCTATCATTTGCCTGTCAACTTAATACTAGTATTTATCATCTAACTCTGTATTTGTCTATTAACATACATAGAAATACAAGGTCCATGACCAAAATCTCTTAACAAAACCCTATCAAATGGAAACTTATGATAAACTGAATTGTTTCTTTTCCCTAAAACAACTCAATAAAGATGTGTTGATGGATAATGGGAAGAATGTAAAGACGCTCCTTGAGGGGTTCCAGCTCACTGTGATGTTATACATCAGTATACCCCAAGTAGAGAGCTAACCCACCCCTCAACCACTTGTACCGGAAAGGCTTCGAGGAACAGGGTTGAGAGGTGTCTCCACAGCTCCAAGTATCTACTCCTGCTGCTTTCACCATCAGTCAAATCATCATGACCCATCTAGAAAGAATGGAAGATTCTGCTTTGTGGTAAAAGGAGAGAAAGAAGAATGTGGTCCCCAGCATCTTGCTTTAGCCACAGTAGATCATCTATGGGAAGCAATTATTCAGCCATTTCTTCTCAATCCCTGGAAACTAGGAAAGTACTTCAAGTTCATTTCCTACTGTCACCCAAAGCTGGAGATGAGAGGTTTATTCTGTTCCCAGTGCTAAGCTTATTACTAAGGAAAAAAAAAATGTGTCTGACTCCTATTTGTGTGATTCTTCCCTAAGAGAAAGCAAGTAAGAATCCATCACTGTATGTATCAAACAAGACAGACAAAGCCTAGGATTCCAGGTCATACGCATAGCTTTGAACATGTCAAAGAAATTGGCATCCTTTCTTTCTATCTGTGAAATAGGGAAGATTCAAGCAAACATGTCTGATTTCATAAGAACCACCTATATACATTTTATCATTTCCAGTCAGCAATCCCTCACTTCCCTCGTTGATGCCCCAGGCAAAGCTCTTTCTGTTCTTTTTAAGCACCAGTTCTCATTATCGCTCCTAGAACATATCACATATAGTTTTTTTCTCTTAAAGCTTCATGTGAACTGTTAATAATCCAGCAAGTCTGAGAACATATCTCTTGTCACATATCCATATTTTCAAATATCTTTAGGATCTTCTATGAATGCTGGATATGGGATGAATAAGAGCCCTTGAAATGTACTTTGGTGACACTTTTACTGGGTGAACATTGCTGGATGTCTGAGGTTATCATCAAAGCCCTGTTGTCCTCATGATGGCTCTCGTACATGGTGATATGGATTTGCACCAATGTGTTTTGCCTAAGAATGACGCATGACTCTATCACCCTCTTGCATGGAAGACCCTAATCTCAGGCCAGTACAACTGGATAACAGTGAATGAGGGAGGAATGATGGTTTCCTGGGAACTATATCATGGAGGGGTTGGGATCAAACTCTCAGGTGGGGAAACATTTGAAGGTTTGGAGCAGAGAAGTGATGGAATCAGTCTTGGGTTTGGAGAAGAATTCTCCAGCTTGTCTGCATTGCCCTTAGCCTCCTGGCATTTACTGGCTCCTATAGAGAGCCTCATATTTCCTGTCTTTTCAGTCACACATGGTAGCTTTCCACCAAGCACCAAAGCAGTGGCCAGTAGCTAAATTTAGTCCCATTAAAACCATGAGACCAGTTCAATGTATTTTGCCTCATCTTTGGTTTGTTTGCATTATTTTGTTGTTAGCATTCAAACATATCCTTTACCTATACAAGGGTCTTGAATGTTCTTGGAGGATTTCCTTGAGAAAGGAAGTTTTTCTTTTTCTATAATCTCTGTCCTCAATTCCCTACCTCCTAATTCCTCTTCATTAAACACCGTTATGCTCTTCCCAGTCATAGGCTTTTTACTAGGTTTTCAGTGTCAGGTATGAATTACTTCCAAGGGAGCATACCTCAAATCAAATTTGTGAGGGAACATTTGCCTACCGCCATAACAGATAAGCCACTATGGCACGAGTGGGCACATCTTGTCTGGCTGGCCGGTTACATAGCTTGCATGATCTCCCACTGGTTAAGACTGTTGATGATTTTTCTTCCCAACAGGCTATATAGCACTTTCCAGCACAATGATGGTTAGTCAGTAGGGAGGAAGCTTAGAAAGGAAGATTTTGATAAATCCATTCACACCATAAACAATATGGATAACCAACTAGGTAAGTCACGAATAGAGCCAGGTATTTGGATTTTAACAGAGGATGTCTAGCAATCTCTCTCCTACAGCAATGGTGGGGACCACATCCTTGAGAGGTGAAAGTACAGTTTAATTTCCACGTTCACCCAGGCGTGCACTGGACTGCACAGGCCCTGATAATTAAATATTGGTGGTGCATATTTGATAGTGTTCTGAGCACGCCTGGACGTGAATGCATTCCCAGGTCTGCAGCCCTGTCTGCCTGGACTTGGGGCTGAGAAAAGGCCAGGACTTTGCTTCCTAGCTTCTTCATGCCTACTTCGCAGCCCCTCCTCTAAGCAAGAGGTGTTTGCTGCTTCTTCTTCCTTCTCCCCTGCGCAAATGCAGCGAGAAAGGAAAAGAGAACAGAGGAAGACACAAAGATCTGCTCCCCTGACTTGCTCTCCTCTAAACTGAGATCCTACAAAGAATGGCATTTCTCTCGCTGTGGTTTCCTAGTGACAACGGGGTCAAAGAAAGCATTTTTCAAAAAAGAGCTTCTTTTCTCAATTTATGGCAAAGCATCCAGTAGCAAGCAGCAAAATGAAATAGTTCTCTGTTATCTCTCGCCCAAAAAGAGACAGCCCATACAAGGAAAGGAGATAATTCCCGTCTGGCTTTTATATGCTTCATAAAATGCATTGTGCAGGCATGCAAAATATATGGGAGTGGGCAGACAATATGAGGTGCAGAAAGATGTAATGCCAGACCCCGAGTGCTTTGGGTGCTGGTGGACAGAATAGTAGAGGACTTCACTTCTTTTTACCTTCTCATTTTTTTTTTCTTTGAGAACAAGGCTGTAGGTAATGGAGAAGACTCAAAAACATATAGTTTTTGTTTTGATTTTCCACCACAGGTGGAACTAAGTAATATTGATGATGATGATGATGATAAACCAATCATATGAAGGGCATTGTTTTTTTTTTTTTTATTTCTCCCATCTGTGACTCAGCTTTTGACTTTCTAGGACATAGATTAGAACATTATAGGATTTGGGGGACAGGCCACCTGTCTTTTGGAGTTTGATAGTGTTCAGTCATTCCTACTGAGTTTCTGCTCTCAATAGTCAATATGACAACTGCACATTCATACACTGGTGGATCATGCCCTTCTAGTCCAGCCGTCAGGAACATACCACTGGTATTGGAAGTGGCCTTGTGAACTCTTGTGCCAAGCTGAGAACCATGATTTGGCATGGGGCACATGAAACATGCTGCAGTCCCACATGAGACTTCCCCTCCTTGAATGCCCCCCACCATGTTCTCTACTTCCTGGCTAAAGGAACTGAAAGATATGTGAATGGTGACTGCTGTTCTTTGGATCTTCAGTGTCTCCCAAGGTCCCATGCATTGAAGTCTTGGTTCCCAGGGTAGCACTACTGGGAGGTGGTGAGTCCTTTGAAAGATGGGAGGAACTTAGGTTGCTGAGGCCTTGCTTGGTTAAGAGTATAGAAAACTTGGGCTGGAGAAACGGCTTGGTGGTTAAGTTGCTTGCGAGCAAAAGCCAAAGGGCCTAGGCTCGAATCCCTAGGACCCACATAAGCCAGATGCACAAGATAGTGCATGTGTCTGGAGTTTGTTTGTAGTCGCTGGAGGCCCTGGTCCATCCATTCTCTCTATCTACCTCTTTCTCTCTCTCTCTCTCTCTTTCTCCCACGTAAATAAATAAAATAATTGTTTAAACAAAAACAATGAGTGTAGCACTCTGGCCTTCTTCACCCTGTTTGCTGTGTGGCTTGTCATATCAGCAAGGTGATGGGCCCCACCCTCCTGCCGTGGTATGCTGACTGTCAGCAGGCCCCAAACGAAGCACTCAGTGGTCAAGACAAAATGCCTGGGACCTCTGAAACCATGAGCTGAAATATAACTTTCCTCTCCATAATTAATTGCCTCATTTTGTTGTAGTGATGAAAAAATATTGACTGACATGATGGCATATACCAACCATTAGCTGAGAAACAGCTAATGGGATGGGGAAACTGATAGAAGGAGAGTGTTTGTTCTCCAAGTACAAGATTAACCAGATTTGAGACTGAACTAAATTCCATTTTGAGAACTGAATCCCAGAGATGAGGACATTTGGGTTTTTGAGTCAATAGAAGATTGCACTAATGAGACAGGATGACAGAAAAGACATGTATTTTTGCCTCCTGTTTCTCCCCGTATCTTTCTCTTCCTTTTATCCCTTCCACCAGTGATTCTGAGAAATCCACAAGTGTAAATTGCTTAGGCTGAGATTTAAGGAACTATTGTAGAATATCTTCCTGGGTCCGTTACTTTTGCAGAAGAGTGACTCCTAGCATGGAGGCTTTTAGCCCGTGCCATGGTTTCTGTGTCCCTTAACATTTGTGTTGAAAACCTGATTACCAAATTGGTATCAATGATATGTGGAGGTGGCATCTTTGGGAGATAATTTGGATTAGATGAAGTCTCAAAGGTGGGGTCACTAATGATGACACAGTTACTTCATAAATGGAAGAGAAAATGAGGCTCTTTCTCACCATGTGCTACCCTCTACTATCTTATGATGCAGTATGGCGCCCTTGCCACAGTCTGGGCAGATGACTCTGGCTTGCTCTTGAACATCCTAGCCTCTGAAACTATGAACTCAATACAGTTCTGTTCTTTATAAATTACCTGATACTGGGTTTTTTAAAACTTTATTATTATTACTATCATTATTATTATTAGTTTTTTGAGGTAGGGTCTCACTCTAGCTCAGGCTGATCTGGAATTCACTATGTAGTCTCAGGGTGGCCTTGAACTTATGGTGATCCTCCTACCTCTGCCACCTGAGTTCTGGGATTAAATGTGTGTGCCACCAAACCTGACTCAAGGAATGGGTTTTTTTATAGCAACAGAAAGCAGACTAAGATATTACCTGAAACCAATAGCAACAGCATCTTAAAATAAGGAGAATGTAGCAATCTATACTTTCAAACACTGGGTGGGGATTCCCATGGACACTTGCACGGGAACCGTTGCTGTTTTCCCTTCTCCCTGTCCCCAGAAGATGCTTCTCCAATCCAGTGTAAATCAAGGGGCATAGTACTAGTGATGAGCAGTGTTTGCTTCCATGCTAGAACTGTCATCCTTGTCTAGCGTGGGCCTTTCCAGTGCCCAGGCTTATCTCTAAAGTAGAGTATGGGTGGCGCCTACTTTTCAGGGTTTGAGGAAGACCATGTATGATGAGCATGCAAACATACTTCCTCAGTGGCAGAACTCAGTGAGCTTTGCCCTTCTCTCAGAATCTCTCCTCATGCTCCCAACTGCTCTTCTCCTCTCAGGTTCCCAAGAGGAGCTATCTTCCATCTCTTATACACATACCCTGAACAGTAGCTTACTTCTCCTCCATGGACATTCTTGAAATCTCCCTCCTTACAACTGCTCCTCAATGACCAAGTCAACCCCTCTCCTTTCTTTTGCCAGCAGACTTGAAACCTAAGCTTCTTTTACTGTACTATTGGTTTTCTCTGGGCCTCATTCTGCCTCCTTAATGATTACAATGCGATGTCTATACCCTGAACTGAAACTGCTCCTCCAAAGTCAACCAAAGCCTCCAAACACTGACCGTGCAGCTCTTCTGTCCTGTTGGTAGTCTTCATTGCATGTGGGCTGCATTACCATTTTCACGACTTGTGGTTTCATATAGAAGCTCAATGCAGACGCTGTCACGTCTATGTCTGGCTGGAGTTCCAGGTCTTCATTAATGGCTTGCTATGGATACTCATCCATTTGTCCTGAGGGAACAACCATCTTAACTCTGTCCTCCTCTGGCCTAACAGTGCTGGTGCTTTTGTCTGTAATAGTGGAAGGATTAGCTAAAATGGGCTTTAGTGGTAGTGTTATTTCAACATGCTGCATACCCATAACAGCAGGATAGGGCGGTTCTAGAGTTGGTTGATTCGCTGGCATCAAGGGACCAGTTACTTTCCATCTGTCATTTTTTTCTTTTAAATTTGAGGGTATGTGCTTGATCTTTTAACTATGTGTGTCATCTGTACATATGTATGATATGTGTGTATGAGTGTGTACATGCCATGGCACACGTGAGGAGGTTTGAGGAAAACTTTTGAATGTATGTCCTCTCCCACCATCCTGCTTAAGACAAGGTCTCCCTAGTCGATAATTTTGTATTTGCCAGTCTGCCAAGTGTGTGCAAGGCTAGCTGGCCCATGAGAGTCTCCTTTCGATTTCGGGGCATTGGGATTACAGATGCATGTACCATTTTGCATCTGATTTGACATGGGTTCCAGGTACTCAAACTCTGCATAGCAAATTTGCAAGAAAACACTTTTAAACATGGACCCATCTGCTAAGTTCCTCACTTGATTTTTTTTACTGGACTGGTTCCCTTTGGGTGCCAAGATATCTAGAGCATTTGCAGATGATGTGTGAAGACACAATACCAAAAGGCAGAAAAAGTGACTGTTTATCTTAGAATAGCTCCTTTAAAGAGACAGTAAAAGCCATTGACATTGACCTTAGGGCAAACTCACAGGTTTTTTGATAGAATCACATTATATGCCGCCCTGGCCACCCCACTTGTTGGCGAGGGGAATGGGAAGGTCTTGTTGTCTCAGACTCAACACACTTAGATGCTCTCATGTTAGTGTCAAAGAAATGGGGAAGTGGGGTGACCGCTGGGCAGTCAACTCACACACCGCCCACCATTGCCATCCTCTCTTAACAGACAACCCTCCCAGCTTCCTGTCCTTGCCATTTGTGTTCAACATAGCACACCTACCTTTCTCCTTTACTCTAGTCACAGATTTTACTTCGACTTTCTGATGTTTTGAAACATCAGTGCCATGTCCCTGTTTTTATGATGTTTGGTAAACATGGCATCTTGAACTTCTAATTAGCACTTGCTAACATTTTGTTAGACACTTAACCTAGAAGACAGTGGACTGAGCCTTGTATGACTATTGTGGTCATATGTCCATATTCTGTCCACTGCATTCTGTAGAGCTCTGGCTATGGACTGTGCTATGCTGTCTTTGAGGGTCAGAGACCTGCTCATGAGCCCCTGTGTGCCCAATGCTTAGCCAATGTCAGCATATAATGGATTTCAGTGTCTGTATATCAGGCCAAAGAATGAACTCACAGGATTAATGCAGGAAGCTGGGCCCAGGTTGGAGAAACCCCCACTGCTATTAGAACATTCCTGAATCCAACACATAACTGTGGTTCTTCACTAGTCCTTCAAATGGGTTCAGATCACTAGGCCCAGGGAAGAAGTCTGACATTTCCAAAGCTTGTCTCACAAACAAGACAGTATGTGACAAAATAGCATTTGGAAGAAGACTTATAAGTGAACAGTAGTCTAGGAATGACCTTGCAAGGTTATTTATTTTTATCTCTCACAAAGGCCATTCTCTAATATTCTCTGAGGTCATAAACCTTGAGGAAATGTACTGACTGCTCTGGTCACTCTTAGCAATAAGGAAACCTAGAAGAAAAAGTGAGGCTTTACTTTCCAAAGAAGCAAAAACAATACAATTTGGGGTTCTTTGAAGCAGGGTTGGCATTGGCCCAGAGGCAAGGATCCTCACTTTGTACATCTAGTGTTGCGGCCCATGGCTACCTGAGTTTGAGCCCTTAACCACATATGGGCCCTTATGCTTTTGATTGCAGTGTGAAAAAGCTTGATGATCCCCCAGTCTATGGGGAGTGGGCCATCTTTATTCACACTGAGGGGAGTGCCTATAGGTCAGATTAACTGCCTGGAGGCCACTCTACCCTGTGCGTCTCTCTTCAGTTTGCACACTTGCCCCAGGCCAGCCGGCCATGGCTACCGTAGCCGGGGCGTTTCACTAATAAATCATTCCAAGACAGCCTTTGCAGCTTATTTAGGACCACATTTTCTTTAAAATTTCTTGCAACCATGGTGGGTGCTTGAGGGTTTCAACAAGTTAGTGTGCTGGGCTTGGCTGATGAGATTTGCCGATAAGACAAGCAGCTGTGTGGGAACAAAACAAGCACATAGGTAGGGAACTTTGTCTTCAGTCGTCCTCCCCAAACATACCATTCCTCCACTTTCTGTCTCTCACGAAGCACCTTTCTCCTCCTTTATGGCTACTCAGCCCTCTCATCCAGACCACTGCTTTCATTCAAAATGGGACCAGAATGTTTTGTATACTTGAGCATAAACTGGAACCCTTCCATTACATCTTCCAGGAAAGCTTGCAATGAAATGTGCTACCCTTGTAGAAAGGAAAATACTGCTTCCTGACTAGGTGTCAAGTGTCAGTCAATAGACACACCCTATGGGAACATGCATGTGCCCATGTGTCAAATGTGAACTGGGGTGTTTTGTAGCCTTTCGCCTTCACACAACACCCCTGAGAGGAAGAAGAGTCATTCTTATCATCTTAACCTCAAGGTTCAGACAGAGCAAATGCTTTGCCTAATTCTTAGAGAATCCAGCCAAAACGCCTATAATGCGGGCTCTGGAGTTTAGTACTTTGGTGACTTTGCTTAAAGTGGGATGAGCCAACTGGGAAGAGAGGACTATGACCAGTAAATGGTGTGGCAGTTTTGTCCCCCATAGACTCATCTTTTCAATGCTTGGTTCCCAGCTGGTGGCAATTTGGGAGGGGAAGGCTTGATAGAGAAAATGTGTCACTGGGAATTGACCTTGAGGTTTATTCACCCCCAGCTTTTCCAGCTTTCCAGCTACTCAGATCGCTTTCTTGCTATTCTTTTTCACCTGCTATATCAAGAAGTGATGTCCAGACTCTGTCCTACCTTCCTTTCCTGGACATCAGGAAGCTTCCTCTCAGGACGGCAAATGAAAATAAACTCTTTCCTTCCATCAGCTGCTTTGGGTGAGGTGTATTGTCCCAGAAACATGAAGGTAACTAAAGCAGATGGTACATGTCTCCATATTGCTACCCTCAGGTGAGTAAGCCTCAGTGACAAAGCCTTCCATGATCTCTCCCTCCCCCATGCCAGCCCAGGATCTGCCTCATAAAATCTCCTAGAAGACTGCTAACTGCAGCAGGCAGTCAACTGTGCGTAATTTTGTTTTTCAACTTAAATCAGCCAATATCTTGCCAACCCTTTAGAGTGAAAGTATATTCCTTGCCCTTCTCTCTGTTTTTTTTGGTTTCTCACCTTCAGGATTCAATGTTTCCTGTTGGAAAGGGCACTGCGAATCTTTGTTCTCTTTGTCCAACCTCCCCAGAGTCCAGGTGAGGAAGGAGTGTAGATGAGGCATCTTCCATCATCACCCCAATCATCATTATTGGGATGAGTCATTTATGTTCAGAAACTGCCGACAACCAAGTGAGGAAGGCAAAGAAAATGTCCTTTTAGAGGCAGAAACAACCTGACAAATGTTGTGTTCTGTGAAACAGATAAGCAGAAGAGCTGTTTATTCCCATGCTGGGTGAGGCTGGGCTTTGAGGCAGATAAATCTCTGTTGGTAATACAGCACTTATACCACCACAGACACCTTTTTATATCAGTGCAGAGAACTGCTTTTGTGAGGCTCTGATACAAAGGCTGTCACGGCTTATTCTTGCCTATCAACTGCTCTGCAGCCTGGCGCTTATCTCAGTTCTGTCTCTTAGGCAGCTGCCCTTGGTCCCTATGGACTCTACGGCTGTGTAAAGCAGGGAATGAATGATGGTCCCCAAAGTCAAGGGGCCACTAGCAGAAGCAGGCAGGCCTTGCATGCAATGGGGGCTTTGTCCTCTCCCAGATCCTTCTATATGCCTTCCTGCCTCATAACTTCCCTATAGGCATGGTGGAGCCAACTAACTATCAGGGTTGAACAGATGGCTCTAAACACAGCCATTGTGTATCTAGCTTTTGCCAGACTCCAGGGCCCCAATGAAAATGAATTTCAACTTAAGTCTTCAGTTAGTCACCAGTAATCACTTAGATAATTATGGTATGCAAAGAGAAGAAAAACTGGCCATAATATTTTGTTGTCAGTCTTTCCAAAGACAACTGTATTTATTCCCAAATAATGATAACATAGGGCTAGAAAGATGCTCAATTGCTAAAGTATTTTCATGCAAGCATGAGGGCCTGGGTTTGGATCCCAGGCACCCATACAAAACTCTGGATATAGTGGTGATCACATGTAATCCCAGTACAGGGGTGGTGGGGATGGGAGGATCCCTGGTGTTTTCTAGGCTAGCTAAATTGGTAGGCTCCAGGCTGAGAAACCCAGCCTCAGAAAATAAGGTGGAAAACTATTGAGACATTGATACCAGTCTCTGGCCTCTGCATATACAGACACATGTATGCATGTGCCCCTGTACATACATGTACCCACACATACAAACATATATACATACACACATGCAAAGCACATACACACAAAAATAATATGTATTATATACTACTATGAACTTAATATTTTATGTGTCTCCCAACATTCCAGTCCTATTAAATAGCCATGTTTTAGCCCTGAGATTCAATGTGACTATAATTGGAGATATATCTTCCTGGAATTAATGGAAATTAAATGTGGTCAGAAGAAATCCTACCTTATTGGGTAGGATTGATGTACTGATAAGATGGAAGATCACAATTAATTCGTTCTTTCATCATGTGAGAACACAATGGGAAGGTGCCACATACAAGCCACACAAAGAGTCCTTCCTTCCAGGCCAGTAGATGCTCTAATGTCTTGACCTGGATTTCTTAACTGTCATGACTATGAGAAATAAGCATCTGACTTAATCTAGAGTGCCTTGCTAGGGCAGCCAGAGCTGACTAATACATATGCTTTGCACAGAATTTGGTCCTTCTGCCCTACTTCCCATTTGCTGATGGATGGGTCATACGCATTTCTCTAGCACACACTTCATGAAAGATACTTACCAGATCTTCTGTGTCATAGTTTCTCTGCTTGGCAAAGGACTTTCCTCTACCCTGCTCCCTCTCCAACATTTGACTTTCCACTGGATGTGACCTGGAATCTTGCAGGCATGATTTGGTAATGGTCAGTTATTATTTCTGCAAGATTCATTTCCTCTACTCATGGAATAATTTCAACATCAGATTAAAATTTTAGTATCAGATTATTACCAGGTTAATAACTTTGGTATACTATGGTTAATATATAAAAGTAAGGACAAATAGAACAATTACTAGCAGATGTTCAACAAAATAAAGTCATTTAATGTCTTCTACAATATCCTTTCTACACTATCTGTCATAGGAAGCCTCATCTAGGCTTCTATGTCCACACCACCTGACCTCTCTTCATTAACTCTGTGTACAGTGCAAGTCCCTGGGCCTCTGTCCTTATATTTGCTTCCAGTTCTCTAATCAACCTAAAGGTTCCTATAGCATACTGGCTCACTTTGCTCCAAGACACATGTATCTCAACTAGCCATAAATCTCTCCCTGTCCCGACCCTAAGTGTTGATGGTCTGGTCTGTAGGGAAGCTCTCTTGGCTATTGTGTGGGGACTCAAGCAGGGCCTTTCCCACCCTACATCAGGGTACACTATCTCTTCTTCTGCCTCTCTGCCTCCATTCTAAAATAGCAGCTTATTGCCTGGATAATATACCACTTGTAGCACAGAGTCTGTGGCTGTGGAACCTTGGCAAATCCCAAAACCTACATCCCTGCCAATCTATAGTTTTCTTCACTAGCAGCTGCCACCAAATAATGGAATTAACATAAAATACAACTCGGCAGAGGCACACTTAATTTATGGTGATTATACTATCCATTATGTAACACAGTTTTAAGAACTACAAGCTCTCTGGAGAACTCAAGAAAAAAAAATGTTAAAAGGACCCAACCCTTTCCAAAATTACATAATGACAGAAGTATCTCAGAAACAAAATACAATTCATGGCATAATAAATAGTGTATTTTCAAGTACTTAACATTTTTCAATTCTCTCTTTCATTCCCATCAGGAACTCCGTTTATTTCCATGAGTGGAAGAAGAAAACTATATATATCAACAATTTAAAATTCGGAGACAATTAGAGCTGAATGGAGGTGCTTAACAGGAGAGTGTTCCAGGATGTATTTTGGATGGATTCCAAGTGGTTGAAGCAACACTCCTCTGGTACTATATCCTGGCCAGAGCTGAGTCTGGGCACATCCTTCTCCAGGGAGACTCTAAACCTCAATCTGACAAAGACACACCTTTGCTGGATTCCAATCTCTAATTCACAGGTTTGGGGAAAAGGCAAGTGTTATTGGTTCCCCTGTCATACTCAGTGGGAGTGTGTCTCATCATGTGAGATGATGAACAAAGATGGTTCCACAGAACAGGATTTCTAAAGGTCTTCAGTCTTGATTCCACTGTCCACGAATCTTGGGACCACTGCAGGTGTCAGTTATATCATGTGCATGATGGAAGTGGTTAGGACATTTTAGACTTGTCAGGAGAATATGATGAGATTTTGAAGTGTAGCCAGTCAAGTGCTCGGTATGCATAGGAGTATGAAGACCTTTTATTCCTTTCCTGCTACTGTTGTTCTGCTTTTGTATCTTTCTGCTGATGGAACATGTGTAAAGACAGCGCTTTCCCTAAAAAGCGAGGCCTGCAAAGGAGGCTGCTCGGTACCTCTGGGGAGATGTTGGTGACGAGAAGACAGCTGAGGCAACACTGAGGTTGCCTCTGAACTTTGGAGGTGTTTGTCAGGCCAGAAGTAGTAGCCTGAACTCCCCTGGACAGCAAGGACTGGACTGGACTGGGTGGCACCTGAGATATGAACGTCCTCTCCTGTGGCCCAGGTCCAATAGAAGTGTTAAGTCCATGAGCAGTAGAGGAAAGCAATTCTAAACTGGGTGGCAGACTACTCTGTGGCAAGGACTCTGGGGAAAGCTCTACAGCTTCCTTGAAACAGTGACATGGGGATTACATAAAAGCATTATAGACATTTATACCAGAACTCCATTACCTCCAGGCATACCTCACATCACATGGATGACAGATGTTCCAGTTTTCCAAGGAGGGAGGATGCACCTCCACCTCCCTTCTACAGCTTGCTGTGCAAACTTCACTGCCCAAGAGCTGGATGTAGCTCAATGCACCGATCATGAAGCTGATCCCCACCTTGCAGGGCCAAAAGTGAACAGCCCATACCAGAGGCTGGTCGCTGCAGGGGAAGGGAAAGAACCCCCTTTGCCAAGCTGTAGATTAACCTTCATGCAGAAGTTCAGTGGTAGGCCTCCCTCTCTGGATGGCAAATGGGCAACTTACATCTCAATAAGATCTGCCATGTATGTGTGGGATAGACACAAAGAAATATGCCTCACCCTAACCTCAGGGCTGTACTTTATGCCAGGTTCTTGGGGCCCCAATCAGGGTTTCCTAGGACATAGAGACTTTTGCATTATTCTTTATGGGATGTGACCTTCACACTACAGGATTAGCAACTTATCTATTAATCATTCTCTTTTATCTTGGCTGAGAAGCAGATACCAATCAGTCCACACCTACTATATACAACTTCACTGTGTCCTCAGCTCTTGCAGAAGTAGGCACTCTAGGGGATCCAACATGATACACAATGTGTGTAGTGAATAGTGCTTAAGAAACATTTTATCACCTTTTATTATGTAATCATCATAATCAGCCTAGGTTCAAGAAAAAGATAGTTATTAGCACAAAGATAATCTTACATGTTATCACAAGCTTCATTACTATGGTCTTCAGTTTGCATGGGTGGTCTGTGAGCCATGTTATCGAGCAATGTCATGGAGCCAGGTCTTTGGATTTTAAAGCTTGTCATCTTTTCACAATTCCATTCTGCCTCATATAAATACATGCAAGCAGAGGTGTGGTGTTTAAAGATTACCACTGAAATATCCAGAACTGTATGTAGTATGAATTTCAAAAGTCTTCCTGACCCCTGGGTTGCAAATATAAATGAGGGGGAAATAAATCATCCTTTCTGCCAGCAGAGCTCTGAACTCCAAATGTCTACACATCTTAATGAAGTGCCAACATGGTCAAAAAGGTTAACCCTTGCATGGGCCTGTCTTCCCACGCTTTCTCTGTACTGCTTTGTAGAGTTGGCACACTGTATATGGGAGTGATGCATGGTGCCTTCATTCTGTTTGTTTGTGTTGTTTTGTTTCGTTTATTTTGTGAGACAAGGTTCACACAGTAGTCCAAGCTACACTGGAACTCACTGTGTAGCCCATGTTGGCATCAAACGTATGGAAATCCTTGTACCTCACCTTCCTGAGTGCTAAGATTATAGGTGTGAGATAGCCTCCCATCTTTCTGACTTATTTTAATTTCTTTTTTACCCCTTTTTGTCCACTGAGTGCTGTCCCTCACATTCTTGACATCTTGGGTCCTTAGGATTGTTGTCTGGTCAACAGATGGGGCATGTTAGACCATGCCATCTTTATTACTGCAGTGTGTGTGTGTGTGTGTGTGTGTGTGTGTGTGTGTGTGTGTAAGAGAAAGCATTAACAAAATGTCACCTGCATTGTATATAAGAGGAGCCCAGCCCCATTAAACTCTCAGAACTCAGCCCTCAGCTCTGACCATCAAGCTGAGGATTGAATTGATTCTCTGGTCTCTGGGAACTGGCTGGTAGAATATGAGTCTGAAGTGATGAGACAGGCTTGAGGGATAAAAATGAAGCTGAAGACGATAGAATTTACACAGAGTAACAACAGCATAGCCAGGCTTATTGAAAAATCTCCATCTAGGAGATAAGAAAGAAGAAAATGATGATCTTAATAGGTAACGAACATTGGAATGCCAGAATCATCTATCTGAAAGATGTGGCCAGAAAAGAAGCCAATATAAAGAGTGAGGAAGTTCAGAGGTGGAGAAATCTGCTTTAGCCTCGTGGTTTCCCCTGTCAGATTTTATGTGTCAGCTATGCTTTCAGGATCCAGTAAATGCTGTAAGTTAAAAGAGAAGAAGGGAAACATAGATATAATAAAAGAAGGAGTCAAGGGGCTGGGAACATGGCTCAGCAGTCAAGGTGCTTGCTTGCAAACTCTGATGGTCTTGGGTTCAGTTCTCCAGTATCCACATAAAGCCAGATGCACTAAGTGGTACATGCTTTTTGAATTCATTTGAAGTGGCAAGAGGCTCTGGCACACCCATTCATTTATGTTCTCTCTCTCTTTCTCCTTCTGCTTCTCTCTGTGCTTGTAAATCAATCAATCAATCAATCAATCAATCAATAAAAAGGAGGCAAGAAGGAAGAAGTTGACAAAGGAAGGAAAGTGAGGGCGGGCCATAGGGAAGGAGGAACAGAAGGAACATCTTCTCAGGAAGACTTAGAGATGTCATCTTGCTGTAAAATCATTGAACTGTCCACCACCTAAGTGGTGTCAAAAGACAAGAAACCCCACAGATGAGGACATCACCCCTTATCTTTCTTGTGTATTAATACTAAAGGGGGCAGAGGAGAAGAAATTCCGTTTAGGAAATGAAAACCACATAAAAGCCTGGTCTTTACATAGTCATTGCAAAAAAATGGATAATAAGGGGAGGGAAGAGAGAAGCTGAAAGAATGGGAGAGAGAAGCAAGGGAACCTGGAGAAATGGAACGTGAAGAAGAGGAAGGAGAAGGGAAAAAGAGAAAATAACTTACAATTAAGAGGCAGAAAAGAAGAGAAATATGACCTAGAGGGGAAGTGGCAGAGAGAAAACATGGTTTCACTGTGAGCACATTGCCACTGTCGGTGTGCAGTGTTGCCAGAGAAGAGGAAGGGGTCCAGTCCATTGTGTAGCTATTATTATATAATTAAGTCTAATAACAGTAATTCTGGAGGAGAGGTCACTGCCTTCATTGAGGATGGAATCTGATTTGATGAGACTGTCGCTTCTTGTATTCATGCTGCCGCCTGCCAGGGGCCAGGGTGGCAGAGGAGCCCAGCCACGAGGAATGAAAGGAAGACTGGACGAGTCTGCGCACCCCCCCTCCAGCATTCAGGAATGGAGGCTGCTCCACATTCAATCACATCCAATTATGCCCGTTTATGACTCTCTCAGTCCTTGCCCCGTCTCTCTATTAATTATGTCGATTAGCTTGAACTATTGTTGATGCTAATTGGACTTTGAGAAATGTGTTTGGTCTGCCCACTGGTGAGTGTACAGAAGAGGAAGAGGGGGCACAGGAGAAGCAAGGAGAGGCAAGGCCTCTCTGTGAGGAACGGGCAAGCAGTGAGGCGACAGCTGCCACACCTTAACCCCAAGAAAGACAAAGAACTGCTGGCGATTTACCACCCCTCGGTCCCAAGGGACTCCTCTTCACTTGTCCTCATTTGGTCTTTTTTTTTTTTTTCTCCCTCTTTTCCCCATTATAGACACATGGGGTATATTTCTCAGTGTTCGGTTCATGTGTCCCTTCACTCTGAAGTACTCTCATCTCTTCTGATCAGATTCAAACCCAAAGATTCTCAGGGCCCAGCTGATGATCCCACTTCCTCCGTGTTAGCCTGGCTATCCATCCCTGTCACAGAAGTACCGAGCGTGTGAGCTTATGAAGAGGAAAGGTTTGTGTTGGCTCAGTTTTGGAGGTTGTAGCGCATGGTTGATGGGCCTGTTGCTGCTGGGCCTGAGAAGCTTCTCATCTCATAGGAGCTTAGACACATAGCAGGAAAGGAAGGAGAGTGGACAGGTCCCCATATACATCGTGAGGACACATCCCCAGTTAGTTTACCTCCTTCCGCTAGACCTCGGTTTTTTGAACGGCTCTAGTTCACCCTTAACAGTGCCATAGGTTGGTGACCAAGCCTTTGGGGCATTGCCCTTTATGTGACATTTAAGATCCAATCTATAGCAACCTCCATGTAACCTTCTCCGGGGAACCTCCCCCACGTAAAACTTCTCCCCTCGAATTCCAGCCTCTCACTTTCTACTTTGAATTCTGTTGTTATCACAGTAGAGTAACTTCCTTAAGAACACAGGATTTAGTTTTAGTAAAACCTGCCTTGGATCCCAATTCTTCTATTGATAGCTGTTTGATGTTAGACAAGCAACTTAACTTTGTAAGCCCACATTCCCACCATTCTATCTCTGAAATAGTAGTATTGCCTGCAATGTGAACTGGAGAGCACGACTGAGGTCTAAAGATTCTTCTATCTAACTTTGCTCAATCCTAAGGACATAGGTTATGTTTAATAAACCCTTAGAGATTGATCAAAGAACAGAAAGTCTGCTATTGCTTTTTGTGAAAAACTTTTGTAGAAAGTAACTTTAGAGGTGAGAAGAGTTGAAACCAGAAAACCCATAGTCAGTTTGAGACACAACATTCTAGCTCTTGACGGCTGAGAAGTCTTGGGGGCAGGTTTCCTCTTTTACGGTTGTCAGTATATGCTGAGGACAAAACAACGGTCGAACAGTTAGACTGAGCCGTGCTGGGACCAGAAAGTCTTCATGAAGGGGGCATCTGGCCACAAGCTATTGGATTCCTGCTACTTTGGGGACTCTGCTTTCTTTCTCTGTGAGAGATAGTAGAGAAACGGTAACTATTTTATAGATATCACTGGGGAGAAAAATAATTGCTAAATTATAATATTTAAGAACTGTAACTATGAAATTTATGTTCCTAACATTACAATGGGGTTTGTGGAGGAACTCAGACAAAGACAACATTGCTGGATTTTTGTTCAGATTTGCTTTGATTGCCTAACATCAATTCGCTGGACAATAAGTACTTAGTATGTGCCACTTACTGGCCTGGAAAGAGGCAAAGCTCCCCAGGAAATCCCCTCTGTCCTCATGAGATCAAGTACATGGGGAGCTCATGCCTGCGTCACAGGCTCGCCACTGGCAGAGACAGCCTAGTGGACAGCTTGCTACCCTGCCTGGGGTCACAGTCAGTTCTCTCTCTCCTGGGGATCATCAGAGGCTAGTCCTGGGTCTTCAGTGGAACTTCTCATGTACTAGCTCTGGATGCTGTCTGCTTTACTGAGGGCTTGTTCGAGACCTAGGCCCCACCTTCTAGCCAGTTGCCTCTAGATCTGGCCTCAGATCTGCCTGTTGGATTTGATTCATGTCTTCGCCTAGCTTAGATTTATGTTCTCTATTTGACACTGCTTACCACACAACTTTGATTCTCCGTTACAGATTTTGGCATCTAGCTCACTCTTTCCCATGCATCTAAATCTCATTTATTCATCCAGTTAGCACTGACTAAGTGCCTATTTTATGCTTACATTATAGCAAAATATGGTGGTTAAATGCATAGCTTTTGGAGTCAAACCAACTGGACCTCAAAACTGCCACTTTATGTTTGGGTGACTTTAGAACAAGCTATCTAAACACTCCAAGCCTCAGTTTCTTCACTCTTCAAAGGAGTAAGTATTGTAATTACTAATGCTGTTATAAGGGTGAACTCACTTATTGCATATTAAGTAGTTCAAACAACACCAAGGACATAGTGTTTGATACACCTACTGTTTCCATTATCACTTTATGGGATGTAGAGAAAACGAATATGTGAGTCTTACAACAAAATAAGTAATAAAATGTTGCCAACTTTATAGCAGATGTCTATATAATATTTATGGCATTTATCAAAGAGAAATGCATTATGCCACCTGGAGGGGCAGGAATTGTATTATGGGGGATGCTTTTAAGGGAGAAATAACTAGGATTTAACTCATTTTCTTAATCACATGTGTGTGTGTGAGTGTGTGTGTGTGTGTGTGTGTGTGAGCGGGGGCTCACACGTGCTGCCGTGGCACACATGTAGTGGTCAGAGGACAGCCTTGGGTGTTTGGTTTTGCCTTTGATCTTGTTCTAGACAGGGTCACTTGTCTGCTCTTTATTGTGCCAGGTTAAATAACTTCTGGGAATATTTCTACCTTTACTTCCTATCTTGCTGTAACGGTGTTGGGATACCATACTTGGCTTTCCACGGCTTCTGTGGATGCAAACTCAGGCTCTTGCTTGCAATTTACCCACCGCACCATTTCTCTAGCTCCCAGGATCAGACTCTTGAAGCTGAAGATGTATTGGCCAGGTATAGAGAGGGGAAGAGAGCCAAAAGAAGGATTTGGTCAGCAGAGGAAGAAGCAAATTGTAACTGAAGACACAACATATCAAGACAGAATTACAAATTCATTTCTAATGAATGAGCTTAGAAACAATACTGGTGATGAAGACTGATTCTGAAGAAATTGGGGACAGGCGTCAAACTCTATTCATCCCAATCATGGTCTGGGAGCTGGTAAAAGGATCTAGTTGTGGTGATGTTAAATTCATACTTGTGTATGTTGAACTTGTTTTGTTGACCAGTTGATATAGCAAATTCTATTATAAGGTAGGAAGACAAGAAAAATCCCAGGTTCTCAGACGAGGGCAGGAGAAAGAGCTGAGACTCACCTGGGGCCGGGCAGAACAAAGGTGGCAGACTGAAGGGAAGGGAAGGTAGAATGTAAGAATAAGGAAAGAGAGTATGCTTGGGTTCTACACTGCCGTGTGCTGCCAATCACTTAGAAACAGGGTCATCTATGGAGTCCAGGGTGACAACAGAGAGTTGTTCTGGACATGTTAGCTGTGAGTACAAGATCTCAAGGTGGCAATGCCAAGCAGAGAGGGCCATAGTCACTCAGTCTGGAGCTTCTTACACTGGTCATTTAGAGGTGATGATTTGAGAGTCAGTGGTCTACAGGTGCAGTTAAACCATGGGAAGAATTAAATTGCATAGGAAGATCAAGAGGGTAGGTGTTAGAAGCCAAAAATGGGGAATAGGGACAGACACCACAGCAGGAGAAACTCAGACTAAGAAAAATTAGGTTCTGTGTTTTCTTAGGTTTTGGTTTCTTTCTTCTTCCCTCATTTTACTCAAATATATCTTTGTCTTCCAAAGGGATTTATGTCACCAAGATTCTTGAGTCCTTGTATATTCAAGAATAGTTTCTTTGTTAGCTGCATTGGTTACTTTGATACGAGTAAAAAGAATATCAAAAGGGATTTTGTAATCATTGCTCCTTAACCTTCTTTTTATGGCATAGTATAACTTTGTTTTTTTTTTTGTTTGTTTGTTTTGTTTTGTTTTTCGAGGTAGGGTCTCACTCTGGTCCAGGCTGACCTGGAATTAACTTTGTCATCTCAGGGTGGCTTGAACTCATGGCAATCCTCCTACCTCTGCCTCCTGAGTGCTGGGATTAAAGGCGTGCGCCACCACGCCCGGCTCAACATAGTATAACTTTGGAAAAATGCATATATTTACACAAAAGACTATAAGCACACACATCATAATATTAATGATCTACTATTCTAAATGGTCAGATATTAAATTAAATATTTTATATTTCCATATATCTTCAAAATGCTAAAGAGGAATTACTTTGTCATGGAGTTTTATAGATGTTACTTAAAAATCTTTGGTCAGAAAACCCACAGAAGGTGCAACATAGGGAGTATTTCAGACACAGAGTTAGTACTGGGAAGGTCGGGATCAATGGTATTAAATGCCACATAAATAATTTAACAGGAGAGTTCAGAAAGTTGGTCATTGGCTCAGCCTGGTTCCAGGCCACTGTGAGCTGCAGACTGCTGTGGAGGATTTCCCTCAGCAATAGAGTTATTTATACCATTATGGGATGAGAGTAACAGAGTAAGCTTTGCTGCTTGACAACACACAAAATCTGGGAACGCAGAAGTCATAATGCACCCTAGCTCTTTGTAACCCCAGGAGCACTGACTGCTCTTGGTCTCTGAGATTTTCCTCCATGTCCTCTGGGAAAGGCAAGGGAAAGGGAGATGATTCAACTCTTGCTCTGGGTTGAGCTGACACAGGTGTAATTTGCACATCAAAATAACAGGGTGTGAGAGCAATGTGAATATCAAATCGATTCTAGACAGCTGACACTTTGGAAGAGGAGGTCCTGAGGTTGAATGTGTGTGAAAATGTGTGAGTGTGAGCGTGTGGGTGCATATGTATGGAGGCCAGAGATCAACATAAAATGTTTTCTCTATTGGTCTCCACTTTATTCTTTGAGACAAGGTCTCTCGCTGGGCCTACAGGCCACATATTTGGCTAGATTAACCAGCCAGTGAGCCCTAGGAGTTGCTTATCTCTACCTTTCCAATGCATGAGTTACAGTCACACACCACCACACGCAGCATTTTATGAGGGTGCTGCGGATCCAAACTCAGGTCCCCAGTAAGTCATCTCCCCAGTTCCTATTCTTCCTCTTTGTTACATGGCTGTACCACAACAAAGTGTGGAATGATAAGCCAGTGTCCCAGCCCACACTCCCAAAAGGAGGTGCTCTTGTGGGGCTGGAGGACAGAACGGTGAGAATGAAACACAAACCGGTGTCTTACCTGTACGCACTGAGCCCAGCTGCTGAGCAAATCCAATACACCAGGCTGTCTTCATACAACATCTTTCTTATTAATAATGTAGGCATGATGGAGGCTGCTATTGATCTTCGATACCTAAATCTTACCTCTCCATGAATAAAAAATGTAATAAGATCTCAGAAATAAGCTAAAGACCACTGCCTGGGTCTAAATGACAGGGATAAATTAGAATACACTGCACAAGGCTGAGAAATGTTAATGGATGGCAGTCCCAGTTTGCTGACCAGCTGGCTTAGGGCAGCTCAAAACTGGAGTGATGGGAGAGCCAACAGAGAAGGTCACTGACCCCAGGCCCTTTGTGGCATACAGGACAGCACCCCAATCCATCACTGTCAAAGGCCCCACAATCCTCACACTTGTGGTCCTGTGCTTTGACATACTTTCAGAGTTCTTTTATTGGTGAGAGTGTGTTGTGGGGTAAGGGGGGGGGGGTTAGAGCTTCTGTTTCCTTCTACAGAGTTTAAGAGAGTGCATAAAATTAAGTACAGTGTAAAATTGAGGACTTAAACACTAAAGCATTTAAGGAAATGATAAAATAGATGTAGCCAAGCACCTAACATTATGTTATCTAGCCTAGCTGTAAAGTGAGTTTATACTATGTTTCATTGCATCATATATATATATAAATATATATATATATATATTTATATATATAACATATTATATAATTAATAATATATTACATATAATGTATATGCATATTACAATATATAATACACACATGCATATATGTATACACATACTCACAGAAGTGACTACAAGTTGTTCTCTGGTCTGGCCCTACTTTCTTTGTGACTCTATGGTATTCTCTTTGCCTTTCCAAACACTTAAACCCATAGTGCAAATTGCACAACTTAGCTTCAATGGCATGATAAGGTGATCTGGTCCTAGGCCTCCTGTGAGAGAGGAGTGCAGCAAATATAGCAGGGACCCCTTAGTGGAGTTCTTGTTGAATCTCTTTGGTGTCTCCACTGCTTTCATAGGTAAAGTTAGAAGCTGAAGGTGGTAAGTGACCTTTCCCCACCCTTTGTCATGTTCCTTTGTTGATGTCCAGTCCTAGCAAGGCTAGTCTCGTTCTACATGTTAACAAAGGAGTGAGGCCACTTCCAGTGTTAACAGGATACCTGGACACTTTTCAGAGTTTTGTCTCTGAACCTAAATACTACGTCCAGCTTCCCAGGCTCTTCTCTCTCTCCATCTCCTGGCCTTCCCATCCTTCAATGTCTCTGATCTTGGCTTCACTCATCCCACCCAAAGTCTTTCCTCTGTAGGGTTCATCCTTTTAGCTGCTCCTTGTCACGGATTCCCACCCCTGATCAATGCAGTTTTCGGCTTCTGCTGTCCCACGTAGAAAGAACCAAGAAGAAGGGGTCCTGTTGCACTGCACTGGCAGGTCTATTACTGCTGCATCATTAACCAGCCCCCGACTCGGGTTAGTCCCTTTTGTTCACCCTGGTCAGAAGACTGGACACCAGGTCATGTCTAAGGCTCTGCTCAGCTTTACAAAAAAATGAGCTTTTACTTTCATGATGACTCTGAAATTGTTCCTTCAAAGGTTGCAATTATTTTCTAATTGCAAATCCAATAGCTTTGCTTAGCGATCAACCTTCTTGACCTTAGGGACGGGACAACATTTAATTATTGATGTAGTTTTCCTCTCCTTGTTCTCAGTTTTTTGGTTTATTGAAGAATTCTCATCCAATACTGTCCTCATATTCTGTTTTCTTGTCAGCATTTCCAAGTATTAGAACATCATAGACTATCTTCAGAATATTAAAACCAAAAATAGCAACACAAGAAAAAAAATAGATTCCTAAGAATTTATTTTGTTGTTTCCCTTCCTCCCCTCCTTCCTTCCTTCCTTCCTTCCTTCCTTTCTTCCTTCCTTCCTTCCTTCCTTTCTTTCTTTCTTTCTTTCTTTCTTTCTTTCTTTCTTTCTTTCTTTCATTCTTTATTCATTTCTTTCTCTTTTTTTGACAGGGGCTCGTGAGACACAGGCTGCCTTTAACTTGATATATTCCTGTGAATGCCTTGAACTCTTGATTCTCTCATCTGAACCTCCCAAGTGCTGAGAATTACAGGTGTGTTCCAACAGACCCAGCTAAAATTCCATTACCCCCAAGATTTGGTATTCACAGGTAAGACTCACAAAAATAGTTATTTTTAGATGTACTTAAAATGTTATTGCATATTTATAGATTATGAATTAAAATTTTCCAAGTAATTGAGGAAATAATGAATAAGTGGAAAAATAAAATGATTAAAAATAGTTATAGCTGTTTTAAGATACAATTACAGCTGGACACAGTGGTGCATGCCTTTAATTCCAGCACTCAGGAGGCAGAGGTAGGAGGATTGTTGTGAGTTTGAAGCTACCCTGAGACTAGATACTGAATTCCAGGTCAGCCTGGGCTAAAGTGAAACCCTACCTTGAAAAATACAAATAAATAAGTAAATAAATAAAATAAAATACAATTACAAATGGATAATGAAACTAAATAAATATAGCTATAAATTTGATATAAATGTCAAAAAGTCTGTTATCAAATAATAAGGTAGTAGGTATAGTCATAATATAGTGGGTAAAGGAAAAAACAATAGCAAGTTAAATTTTACTAGAACAAAATCAGTAGATTTTGTGAAAATTAATTTTCTGACCCAGCCCATCACCTAAGTTTTAAAATACGAGGGACAGAGAAGATGGCTCATCGGTTAAATAGTTAAATGCTTTCTTGCATGACCTTACAGGTCTGGCTTAAATTTGCAAGCGATTAATGTAAGCTAGGCACTGAAAGTGGCTTAGCATCTGACGTTTGTTTGCAGCTTCAAGAGGCACTGGCATGTCCCCTACCCCTAACACACACACACGTACGGAAAAGATTTTTTTTTTAATTTTTTTTGTTCATTTTTTATTTATTTATTTGAGAGCGACAGACATAGAGAGAAAGACAGATAGAGGGAGAGTGAGAGAATGGGTGCGCCAGGGCCTCCAGCCACTGCAAACGAACTCCAGACGCGAGCGCCCCCTTGTGCATCTGGCTAACGTGGGACCTGGGGAACCAAGCCTCAAACCGGGGTCCTTAGGCTTCACAGGCAAGCGCTTAACTGCTAAGCCATCTCTCCAGCCCAAAAGATTTTTTTTAAACATGCAAGACACATATTTCAATTAAAGTATCCTATACAAAATGTCTGCCTGGACAGCGCAGGACTGACAAGGTCATCAAGCATGAGGAAATTTGAGACATTGTCCTAGCCAAGAAGAACCAAGAGCATCACGTAAGGGGGACCTCATGGAATATACATATTAAGTAAAAGTTAAGAAAGTCTGAAAAAGCATCCGAACTTAAAACTCATGTCTCAACATTGGTTCATTAGTTGTAACAAATATATTTTGCTAAAGTAAATAAAGTAATAGGACAGAGTCAGTGTGAAGGGAATAGAATTTGTACTATCTTTGCAATTTCTCTCTAAATATAAAACTAACTTAAATTTAAAAGTTTATGTTGGAAAAAAAAATGTGGCATTAGGCTGGAGAGATGGTTTTATTGGTTGAGCTGCTTGCCATTGAAGCTAAGAGGCTAGGTTCGATTCACCAGTACCCACGTAAACCAGATTCACAAATTAGCACATGCATCTGGATTTCATGTGTAGTGGCAGGAGGCCCTGGTGTGACAATTTCTCTCTCTCTCTCTCTCCTTCTCTCTTTTTTTGTGTCTCTCTGGCTCTCTGTTTCTCTAAAATTAATAAATACAACTAAAAATGTGACGAGAGGCCTGGGGAGATAGATCAGATAGTAAAGTGCTTATCTTGTATGCATGAGGACCTGAGTCCCATCCCCAGAACCCACACACAAAAAGCCAAGCATAGTGGTGTTCACCTGTAATTCCTGCCCTGGGGAGGAGGACATGGGCAAATCCCCGGGTGTTCCTGGCCAGCCAGTTTGGCCTAATTAGTGAGTTCCAGAAGAGTGAAGAGTCCTGTCTCAAAAAGAAAGTTGGTATACCCCTCTTGACTCTACATGTACATATACATGTGCATACATACCTCCACAGACATGCATACCTGTTACATACACATATGAGTGCATACACACAATTTGAGTAAATACATATCCACATTTAAACACAAGAACTCTAATATTGTTAAAATATCACAAACATAAATCTATAGAGCCACGTTTGTATAAGATATAACTACAACAAAATTATGTATTAAATAAGAAGTACCTGTCTTGGTGTATCAGGTTAATACAGTGATGTGGAATCATTAATAACAGAAAAGGAGGGCTCACGACAAAAAGCAGTTAGTGGGTTAGGGAGGTCATTCTTCATAATAAAGATATAATGGTCATTAGAGTTTCTGTTGTAAATATCGTAAAAATGACTTTGGACCTCATGAAAAATTGCATTACACAAAGAAGAGAAATTTAATATAACACTCTAGGTCTTTGATAAATCAAATTGGCTTGAATAAATGGGAAAGTGGTGATTGAATAATATAATGAACAAGATTAATTTAACATATGTATATCAAAATGTATAACCTAAGGGAATACATTTTTTTCTTCAAATTTCCATGACATGATTATAGAACTTTGATCATGCCAAAGGTCACAAAGAAAAGTTTGATGAGTTCTAAAAAAAATATTTTTATGAGCATATTTTAAAACTTAAAGTAGTAAGGCTACATTCCATTATTAATTGCTTTTATAAAATAAATAAGAATAAGAATAAGACAAGAATTAAGAAACTAGAAAATAGCAAGAGTCAACAGAAAAATAAGAACTTAGAAACAATAATGGCAGAGCAGTAAATAACAAGTTAGAAAACAAAATATTAATAGAAACTTTTAAATCCTAAAACTATTTTTAAAGTGTAAATAATAGCAACAGAAAGTGGAATCAAACACATAGTCAATATACATCATGACATTGCAGTGATTTTTCTTCAAATTAAAAAGATATAATTTTTATATCTATGTGGCTTGCTTGGAACATTTCAGCAAATTGGATGAGTTCCTGGTAAGCTACACTGACCAAATTGATCTCAGAAAGAGAGAGAGAAAAAAAAAAAAAACACTTTCATAATCTGATTACAACAAATTAGTGAAAATTAAATTGCATTCTGAAATTAGTCTCAATAGATGTGAATCAATTTCTCTTCCTGCTTTATGTTTTTTTTTAATTTATCATATTTCCCACTTCTAGGAATACAGCTAGATTGAACCCATTTTCAAATAGTTGAACCCAAGACAATATTCTGGAAAGGCTAGATTATTCTAGAACAAAGTCTGAATGTGCCCATCTACCCAGGATTTTAAAATCTTTTAACATAACTTTACACAGAGGGAATAGAAGAAAAGGTCAGAATCATATTTTGATTCAATTGGGAAATTTGTGTAAAAACGTAGAATTTTTAACACCCAAGAATGGAGAGGGCATTCTAGTGCATTTGCATGGGGATGGGTGTATAAAGCATCATAAATCCAAAAGCCACAAGCAAAGGGTCAGCACATATAGAAAGGTAGAAAACCGTGCAAGCAGGATATCAAATCAGTGCAAGGTAACAAGCAAAGCAAAAGAAAATGAAACAGTGCTGAAGAGATGACTTAGCCGTTAAGGCACTTGCCTGTGAAGCCTACAGACCCATGTTCAACTCTCCAGGTCCCAAGTAAGCTAGATGCACAAGGTAACTTATGGCACACAAGATTGCTCATGTTCACAGGTGGCACACATGACTGGAGTTTGATTATAGTGGCTGGAGGCCCTGGTATGCTGATCCTCTCTCCTGCTCTCTCTCTCTATCTCACTCTTGCATAAAAGAGACCAGTCTGTTGGGCTTCCCCAAAAAAGAAAGAATGAGAGAGAAAGAAAGAAAGAAAGAAAGAAAGGAGGGAGGGAGGGAGGGAGGGAGGGAGGGAGGGAGGGAGGAAGGAAGGAAGGAAAGAAAGAAAGAAAGAAAGAAAGAAAGAAAGAAAGAAAGAAAGAAAGAAAGAAAGAAAGAAAGAAAGAAAGAAAGAGAGATATAGGTGCCAAGCATCCTTGGATAATATACCATCAAGTGTTAAGGCTACATTGCATATATAGATTATGTATCTATATTCTTCATCCGATTATTTAATATACAAACATTGTGCAAATGTGGACAGAGATTGAATGAAAAGTATCTGAAATTCGCAAAGAATCTCCTGTAAAATATGTAAATACAGAGGCTCAGACTAATTTAAGACAGTAATAAAAGAAGACCACAAAAACACCAGAAGAAATTAACAAGAACAATTTTATAGGGTCTCTTGTGTATGATGAGACAAATAACTCAAAATCTACATTAGAGAATTTCAACATTGTAATATATGGAAATCTCCAGTAGAATGTGTTTAGTTTGTTTTATGTCATTTTCTTAGATTAAATGGTGGGATAATATATGCATAGATTTTATTGCAGAACATGGGTTTAATCATTACTCAATCATCATTTTATGAACTTATGATGATCCAGGGCATAAAACAAGCCATCTAGGTATTGTTATTGATTATGATCTTGACCAACTTTACCCCCTCATTTCTGAGAATTGCTATCATAATGTAGACTTATTTCAAAATGGCATCTAAATCAAGGTCAACTTGCTTGACAGAGTCACAAACTCAAATGCTGCCTCATTTGTTTTCTTCTATGTCAAAGGCAATGCTGGTTTACTAAGTTCATCTCATTTTCTGGAACTCAAAGAAAAGCTTCATTTTTCAATATTCCTTATAGTCAGTCTGGGCCATGTGACTCCTCTGGCTAGTATAACTGCATGAGTTACTATGTGCCAAAGGATAAAAGGATGGCAAGCTTTCCATCCCTTGCTCTGCTTAGCTTATCTCAGAAAAACCAAACAAGAGGGCAGAGCCAAGAGATGGAAATTGCTTAGAACTCTGAGCCATTATTTGGAGGGAGTTACCTTGGACAGAATATTGTTATGCATCAGGTGACTGGGATATCTAGGTTTGCTGTTAGGCCTTACCTAGCCTAATAGAAGTATGCTTTCTTGGACTGGAGAGATGGTTCAGAGGTAAAAGGCACTTGCTTACAAAGTCTGACGCTTGGGTTTGATACCCAAATACCATGTAAAGCCAGATGCACAAAGTGGAACATGGATCTGGAGTTTATTTGCAGTGAAAAGAGGCCCTGGTGTGCCCATTATCTCTCTTTCCTCTCCCCTTCTCTCTCTCGCGCCACGCTTTGCATATAAATAATAAAAGTATTTTTAATTTTTTTGTTTATTTATTTGAGAGCAACAGACAGAGAGAGAAAGAGGCAGATATATAGAGAGAATGAGTGCACCAGGGCCTCCAGCCATTGTATACAAACTCCAGATGTGTGCGCCCCCTTGTGCATCTGGCTAATGTAGGTTCTGGTGAATCGAGTCTTGAACCAGGGTCCTTAGACTTCACAGGCAAGTGCTTAACTGCTAAGCCATCTCTCCAATCCTAAAAGTATTTTTAAAAAAGAGTAGTTCTTCCCCATCTCATTAACCTCTCAGTACCATTTTTAAATGTATACTTTTCTACATTTTAAAACAATTAATTGTTACTATAGAAAATATAAGTTGGAATTTGAAGTGATGTGTTTCATTATGGCAACTTCATACATATATGTCATTGTTCTTTGTTCTTCTTCATTCCTTCCCCTATTTCCTCCCCCATTCATCCTGTTCCTCTCTTGTTGGAGCCCTTCCTCTCCTACCAGAGTCCTCCTTCTGCCTTTATGCAAAGGGATTTACCAATACTCTCTTTACCCCACTCTTAAGATCTCTTTTCCCCTTATCAAATTTTTTATAGTTGTCTCTCTCACCACTTATATGTAGATTCTGAATATGAGAAAAATATAGTACTTGTCCTTCTGAATACAGCTTAGTTCATTAAAATAATGACCTCCAGTTTATGCCTTTTCCTATAAATGTCATAACTTCATTTTTCATAATGAGTAAGTAACATTTCATTGTGTATATGTATCACATTTTGAATCCATTTATCTATGGATGGACATCTGGAATAGTTCTGTTTCTTAGTTATTGACAATATGCATGTGGTGGGCAAGTAATTTTGTGGCATGTTGAAAAAGTTCTTCGAATATATAACCAGGAGTGGTATAATCGGGTCATATTCTAGTTTCATTTTTAGTTTTATTTTAAGGAACTTTACTTTCAACTGATAAACCAGTTTACATTTCCACCAGAATTATATAATGGTTCCCTTTCTTCACATCTTTACCAGAATTTGTTACTATTTGTTGTCTTTATGATAGACATTGTGATACAAGTGAGATAAACTATCAAAAGTTTTAATTTGCCTGTTCCTATGGATAAGAATGTTGAATGCATTTTTCAAATATTTATAGGACATTTGTGTTTATTCCTTTGAAAACTATATGTTCAGTCCATGTGCTCCTTTACTGAATGGGTGATTTGTTAGGTGTGTGTAAAATTTTCAGGTCATTATATGCTGTACATATCAATCCCCTGTCTGATGCATGGTGGACAAAGACTTTTTCTCATTGTGTACTTTCCCTTTTCACTAGGGAGATTGCTTCCTTTTTGTAATAACATTTTATGTATGCAATAGCATTAATTTAATTTTATGCAATAGTATTTGTCAGACTTGGAATTATTTCTTATGCTACCAGAGTTCTTTTCAGACAAACCTTGCCAATATCTACATATTGAAGTGTTTTGCCTACATCTTCTTCTAGCAGTTTCAATGTCTTAGGTCTTATATTAATTCCTTTGATACATTTTGAATTGATTTTTGTAGGGGGTGAAAGATATGGATCTAGTTTTTTTCTATACACAGAAATCCAATTTTCTGAGCACCATTTATTGTTAAAATGTGTGAGTTTGGGAATGTTGGTTTATCCCAATGTACTCTATTTCATTGATCTAAATGTTCTTTTTTTTGTAACATTATAGTTCCTGCTACCTCAATATAGTTTGATAAAAGATATTATGATAATTACAGTATCACTTTTCCTGCTTAGGATTGCATTGGCCATTCAGAATATTTTATGCTTCCAAATTAATGTTAGGATTGTTTCTCCTAGTTTTGTAAATAATATAATTGGAATTTCGATCATGATTGCATTAAATCTGTAGATTGCTCTTGGTAACTAGTTTTAAACAGTATTAATTCTGCTGATAAGTGAGCATGGGAAGTCTTTCCATCTTCTTAAAGTTTTCATTATAAAGGCCTTATAACTCCTTAACTAGGTTTATTCCTAGTAACTTAAACTTATTAAGATAGTTAGAATGAAAAATTTCCCAATTTTCTTTTTATCAAATGAGTAAAAAATATTCTTTAAAAGCAAAACTTGGGGGCTGGAGAGATGACTTAGCGGCTAAGTGCTTGCCTGTCAAGCCTAAGGACCCTGGTTCGAGGCTCGAGTCCCCAGGACCCACATTAGCCAGATGCACAAGGGGGTGTGCACATCTGGAATTCGTCTGCAGTGGCTGGAAGCCCTGGTGTGCCCATTTTCTCCCTCTCTCTGCCTCTTTCTCTCTCTGTCTGTAGCTCTCAAATAAATAAATAAAAATAAACCAAAAAAAATTAAAAGCAAGACTTGGTACTGGACAACATGAGAGATAGAAAGGTTCATTTTATTTTGTACTTGACCTTGATGAGTACAAAATCTAGCAAGAGAAATAGATGAGGCACATAAACCACTTCAATATAAGTATAAAATGTGACAATATTTCATCAATAAAGTAAAATATAAGATGCATGAAATCTTATCATTCATGGAAGTCTGGCTAGACCTGGAGGATATCATGTTAAGTGAAATAACTCAGGCACAAGGTAAATCCTACATGTTCTTGCTTGTATGTGGAAGCTAAAAAGGATAAAGCAGAGGATATACTATGGGTTTACAAGAGCCTGGGAAGTAGGAAGGATGGAAACAGGATGCGTTACTGGTCCATGGTACAGTAGATAGAAGGAATAACTTACAATAGCCTGTAGAATAGCAGGATTGGTATGATTGACAATGGTTGATTGTATGTTTAAAAATATATCCTAAAGAGGATTTTGAATGCTCCCGGCACAAAGAATTGCTGAATGATTGAGGTGTTGGTTATAGCAATGACTCTGATATGATCATTATACATTATATTCATGTACTGAGATGTCACCCTGATTCCTTAAATATACCCAGCTATTATGTTTCAATAAAATATAACATTTATAAGAATTGGTATATTTCTTTCTACTCCTGATATGTATGTGTATGAGTGTGTGTTTGATGTAGTAGTGTCTTTACCTATGTCCAACAAAGCTGTAAAGCAGATGTTCCCATGTCAAATCTGTCCTTCTCCCTTTTACCTTGTGAAATGTACAGATTCAAACCACAGTTAGAAGGTACCGTTGTTCCATAACACTGAAGATTAAGGAAATAGGTGTGTTTGTAGACAGTGGTATAAATATATGTGGAACAAAGCTGCGAAGCTCCCAATGGAGTCTACAGTAGAAACTCCTAGAGGATGCTGCTCACTGCATGATAACAAGCCTGCTGTGTGAGGCGCTAGAGAGGAATACAGACAGGGCATAAGTCTCTAGGATATCTTTCTGACTGATGAACAATTGCTTTGTTTTTGTCTTAGGGACAATATGAATTGCATAATTTATCAGGTCTTCCTGTCCAAATTGTTCATGGGAAACTTAGAGCCAAATCTGTGATCTTCCTGTTGCAAAGACATGAGCCTTTATGGTTTGTATTTTACCATTTCTATTTTCACATTCCTAAATATATTTTCCATCTCCATCCTCGTTTTGTGTTTTTCTTCACTGCTTTTCCTATAGCGAGCAGTGCTGTGGTCCAGTAGATTGATTGAATAAGAAGCCATCTTGTCCTACTCAGAAAGATGGCCCAGCTCCTGCAAGTGCACAGTCTGGTACAGGAAACTCCTTAGACCTGTTCTTCACGCAGTTGTCTCACTTATACTTGCAGTGTACAAGGAACATTGTAGAACTGGGATTCTTACATGTAGTTCAGTGAGCCTGGTTTGTGTACAAATGTGCTCCTGAGGGTAGAAGTGAAGAGCTTTAAATAATAATGAGTTCTTGCATCCGGGAGAAATGTGTTGATTGTTTACTCCATGTTAGGCAATATGGTTGTTTTCGTAGCATATCAGCAAAAAAAAAAAAAGCAAGAGACTCCTGTTCTGATTGTATATCTAAGCAGATAGTATGCATATGTATACAGGGAGTTATACATAAACATGAGGTATAGATAGTTACATTGCATAATATGTTAAGAAAGAGGTAAGTTCTATAGAAAAATGTAAAGGTAAAGTGAGTAGAGAGATTGAAAGTACTGCTCTGAGACAATACTTTCAGAGATAGGGTACTTCAGTTGTAAGTACAATAGTGTAGGATGGTCTCACTGAAGAGACTTTTCAGTAAGGGCTCAAGGGAACTGAGTAAGTGACATATATCCATGTCTGTCCTAGGAAGAATTCGTACAAAGGTCCTGACTTAAAAATCTGCCTGGAAACCAGGGTACACCTTTGATCCCAGCACTCAAGAGGCAGAGATAGGAAGATCACCATGAGTTCAAGGCCACCCTGAAACTATATATCCAGGTTGTCAGCTTGGGCTAGAGAGAGATCCTAAATAGAAAAACCAAAGGGGGGGAAAAAAAGTGCCTGGAAGCCTCCAGTTAAAAACAGCACGTCCAATGTAGTTGGAATATGGATAGCAAAGGAGACAGTAAGAGTGAAATTAGGAGTTTGAGGCTCAGGAGAGGCTCTATGGTACTTTCAGATTTCTATGTCATAGAACAGGAAGCCATTGATGGGAAAATGACCATCAGAAGGACACAGCCTAGTTTGCTTTCTAGATGTTTATTCTGTCGCTTTCTTGTGATCCTAGAAGCATGCACAATGGTAGAATCTGTGAGACCAGCTGGGATCACATAACAGTCATCTCATGAGAAGCGAAGGTAGCTCAGGCCAAGAGCAGATGCTACAAAAGCCACAGCAAATGGCCCAACTCTTTACTTCCAAAGATGGAGCATAGAGTAGTTCCCAGGGTTGGATACTTCACGTGAGAGAAGGGAGTCAAGGGTAATACTAGAATTTCTTCCCTGAAAAACCAAGAGCTTGGTGTTGCCACTCATTGAACTAGAGAAGGCTCTGGAAGGTAGGGACTGGAAAGAGAAGATAAAAGGCCGCACCTTAGACACACACATTTTCACCTGTCTGGTACTCGTCCAATGTGGAGACAGGATGTGCTCATATGCTGGTCCACTGCTAGTTTAAGGGAGCAGTCGGGTCAGAATGGCAATGCAAACTTGCTAGCCCCTGGAATTCTGATGCTATGTGGAGCTGAAGTCTGGAGGTTACAAGTGAAGTGAGAAGACAGAGATGAAGGTGATTTCTGTAGCCTTCCATCATTTATAAATAGATATGAAGAGATGGGTCCAGCAAAGAAGCTGAGAAGTATAGCCAGTGAGGCAAAATAAAATAAAACAAAGTAAAAATTTAAGAGAATGATAGCCTAAAAACTAGAAAAAGGAAAGGTACAGAGGAGGAAGGTATTACCCAGTGGGTCACTGTAGATGAGGACAAAGAATTGATTTAGCAATGCAAAGGTCGCTGATGAACTCGATCAGAATGATGTCAGTGGACTGGTGCGGCCAAGGGATTGATCGGAGTGATTTCAGAAGAGTGAAAGGAAGATTGGAGGCAGAGGATACGGGCAACCTTTTTCAGGGTTTTTCTGCAAAGAAGAGGAGGAAAATGTAATTTAGTAGCCTGTAGGAAAGTGAGAGTCACAGAAGTTGAACTTTTTTTTAAATGAGAGAAATAGCCTAAGAGCAATATTTTTACATGTTGATGGAACTGTTTCAGTAGAAAATGAAAACAATCATGCAAGGGGATTGTGGGATTGCAGAAGTAATCTCCTTGAATATGCAAGAGGGGAATGGAAGCAAGCTCAGAGGTTGGCTTTGGAGGGGGTAACGGCCATGGAGTTAGGACAGGGCATGGGAAGACAGACAATTGCTACCTAAGAGCAGAAGGCACAGTAATGGCCACACATAATAAAATAAGCCCTTGCTGTTAGTTCTGTGTGACTCCCAGCAAAATGTACATAGTGAGACTTTGGATCTTAGTTGAGAATGTTAGAAGATGAGAGCTTTATGATGTAACTAGAGCCTGGGGAAGATGTCTTAATCAGTAAAGTGTTTGCCACCCAAGTATGAAGACTAAAGTTTGGAGACCCCCAAACCCATGTGGACTCTGGGAAGACCTAGTGATGCATGCCTGTAACCCCATTCCTTGTAAAGCAGGGACAAGCAGATCTACAGGGCTAGGTGGTTAGCTATAGTAGCTGAATTAGTGGGCTCTAAGTTCAGGAAAGGTTCTATCTCCATAAATAAGGTAGAAAAACATAGAGAGAGATAGGAAACATCAACATTTGGCCTCCACACAACCCCCCACATGCCACATACGTGCAGAAATAATTTTAAACTGATGTGATTGTGTTCTTGCAAAGGATTAAAGCTTCCATGTGGGACTAGACTGAGTACCGCAAGAGTGAACTACTATCCATCAAAGCCACCCTAGTATTTTCTCTCTTGTCTATGGGCCTTCTGCTTCCCACCATGTCGTCATGCATCTTGAAGACCTGCCAGGTGCCAGCATGTTGATCTTAAACTTCCAGCTTCCAAAAGTATAAGCCAAATAAACATAATTTCTTTATAAATGACCTAATCTCTTATCTTCAGTCATGGCAAGATGAAATTGATTAAAACAGCATATAATACATACAGGAGAGTCACAAAAGTCCCTGTGGAGTGGTCATTAGCATCCATCCACACCAGTTTTTACTGATTAGGAAAGTGAGGTTGAGAGAGCGGACATGACTTTCTATAGGTCACAGTGCCCGTGGCTGGTGCTTGGTAAGGTGGTGATGCCAGCATCCAAGCCTGCGTCTTTCTGACTCCACTGCTCACAGCACCCGTAACTGCTCTCTGTTGCCTTCCATGGAGACAGTCAGGCCCATTGTCCCTCTGGGGATAGGGGGGCGAGGTCTTTGCGTATCTCTCCAAAGATCAGTGAGAATCCAGTAGGAGTAAGGAGTGACATGGGAACCAGAGATTAAAGTCAGAACAACTTTTGTAGAATTTTTTTTGTTCATTTTTTTAAATTTATTTGAGAGCAACAGACACAGAGAGAAAGGGAGGGAGAGAGAGAGAGAATGGGCCCTTCAGGGCCTCCAGCTACTGCAAATGAACTCCAGATGCATGTGCCCTCTTGTGCATCTGGCTAATGTGAGTCCTGGGGAATCAAGACTTGAACCGGGGTCCTTAGGCTTGACAGGCAAGCACTTAACTGCTAAGCCATCTCTCCAGCCCCAGAACAGCTTTTTATCTCCTCTCTTTCTACCTGAGTGCTGGATGCCAAGTAACAGCAAAAGAGAAGTGCAACAACAACAACAACAAAAAACTCCCCCAGGCATATTATTAGCATGTTAAGGTCTTCTCCAGGCATGGAAGAAAAGGGAACTTGTAAATTTAGACTCAATTGACTCAATTGAAGATTAAGTCATTTATAAAGAGAGCAGTTACTGGTCAATTATAAAGAGAAGGAGGTAGGAGTGATTAAAGGAAGTTTACCACATGACATTGGATGTAAGACCCTGTATCATGTGTCTGAAGTCCTGAGTTCAGTACAAGATTGGGGTGCAACCTAATGTGCTCCTCCATAACTACCTTGTCCGGGTAGTCTCCTGTAAGGATAAGTTTCAGAAGCTGTCTGACACAGGAGGCCCCTTAGGCCAATCTTCCAGCCAGTGATCTCAGGGCTGATCCTGCCAGCTCCCTTATGGATGCCTCCAGTGATGGACACCTCACTGCCTCACTGGAAAGTTAGCTCCAGCGTTAAGTAAACCAACTATAACCATTAGAATTTTGCCTTATGTTGTTCTAATCTGACTCCTTTAATCATCCACCCACACAGGTCATAGTAATGTTTTTCACTTGCTAAGGAAAATCAGGTTTCTGGGTGTGCTGGATGATTCAGATTCAACCTAAGTAGATTTTGTGGGGGCAGAGAAAAGAACATTGATTTCTATGAGCTCCTAATTGCATGTGTGGTCATAAGAACAGGGACAGGTAAGAGCCAAGAGGTCACTGTTTTACAGAGCACTGGGGAATGGTACTTTTTATTTACTTTTAATTTTCTTTGTATGTGTATGTGTGTACATGTGCTCATATGTGCATGTGTGTGTGAACGTGTGTGTGTGTGTGTGTGTGTGTGTATGTGTGTGTGTGCATGAAGAGGCCAGATTTCAATGTCTGGTATCTTCCTCAAGTGCTCTTTCACCTTATTTTTTGTGGAAAATGAGGACTAGACTTGCCAGCCAACAAGTCCTAAGAAAGTCCTAAGAATCATCCTGTCTCTACCTCCCCAGCATTGGGATTACAGGCACGTGCCACCATGTCTGGCATTTTACATGGGTACTGGACATGAGCTTGAACCCTAGTGATGGTGTACCAAACATTTTATCCAGCGACTCACCCCCCAGCCCAGGTGAGGCTTTTTGGTACTCCAGTGAGATGTTCTGTGTTCCAGATGTCTGCAAGAGAGACTCCGGGGCTGCCTTTTTTCATGGCTCTGTCATGACTTTTCTTAGCCATGCTGATCTGGGAGATGGAAAGATGTAGAGGGTGCAAAGGTGCCCACTCCTCCCTTTTTCCTTCACAGCTTCTGGTTTATCTTGAGCAATCTTTGCTTGTAATGCCCCTCCCTCTGAGGGGAGCCCTGACTTTATTACCTATCACAGCAAGTGCGTAGCTCAAGAGAGGCACTGTCAATTCTGAAATGCCATCTTTCTTGGAGAAGGAAAGAAATCCAGGAGGTGCTGGGGCAATGCCAGTGACTGGTCTGGGTGCTGCTTGTTCTTCTTGTGCCTGTCATAGAAGAGGAAGAGGGAAAACCACCATCGTAAAAGCCTCCCAGGAAATGGGTTACACATTGCAGCTCAGGCATCCCAGCAAAGACCCTTTGCTGTCTGGAGACTGTTTTGAAAAGTCACATATTTAAAATGACACATCTTTTCTTCTTTATTCTTCCCCGCTCTCTAAGGTTCTATTAGCTACTGTATACATACATACATGCATGCATGTATCTATATGCATGTATAACATATTCTTCCAATTCAGCTTCATGGATAAGCCACAAATGAACAGTACAAACGTGGAGTCCTGTGCTCACTAACTATCTGTACTCCTGCCAGCACCTCAAACCCAAATCCAGACTGTGCAACAGAGAAGACAGTTTAAGCAGGAAGAGTCACAGGGAGCTGGGATCTGCCAGTAGCTGAAGGATGGTCACTTTGGTTTTGGGGAGGAAGTGAGAAGATGGTACACATGGTCACCGACACACGAAAGAGCACGCTGTGTGCTTCAATCAAAGGAAACACTTCCCCCATAGTAAGCCCTTCCGTCCTCCAGAAAGATGCTTTGTTATTGCTCTTGGCCCCACAACAAGATATGGAGCAGCTTCTGGTAAGAGTGCATTGTGCTTGTTCCTTGCTGCTTCACGAGGAAGACACTACGCATTTGATGGACTTCTACGATATCCCGAATACCACGCTAAGCATGTTCATGCATGCTAACACGTTTCATCTTGTCTCTGCTAAAAGCCAGACATTTCACTGGGGAGATGCCTCAGTTCGTAGTAAAGTTCTCGCCACACAAACACAAAGACTTGAGTTCAGGTCCCTCGTGCCGATGTAAAAAGCTGGGTGTGATAGTGTGTGTCTGTAATCCCAGTGGTGGGGTGGCAGCAAAAGGAGGTTCTTAGGTGCTTGCTAGCTGACTGGACTTGCTGGATTGGTGAGCTCAAGTTCAGTGAGAGACCCTGTGTCAAAGACCAAGGTGAAGCTGGAGAAATAGCTCAGCAGTTAAGTACGCTTCCGATGCATGCATAAGGGCCTGAGGACTCCTGTGTGGGAATCACCAGGACCCACATTAAAGTGCTGGGCATGGCCACATGCACTTATAACCTCTGTAGGGAATAGAGACCCAAGAATTTCCAGAGCTCTTGACAATAATAGCAAGCCCCAGGACGAGTAAAAGACTCTGGCTCCAACAAGAACAGGCAGAAGAATGAAGGAGCAGGACACCTGACATTCTTGTCTGGCCACCACAGGTGAGTGTCCCCTGCTGCAGGCAAAACACAGGCTGTCAGAAGGACACATACACATGCATGTACTCCCCCACCCCCAACACACACAAGCAAAGTAGAATCAGGTAGAAAGCAATTGGGAAAGGTACCTCACGCCAGTGTCTGGCCTACACTTACACACATACATGTCATTCACCTCTCCCACACACATGCAATTGTGAACCACACACAAACACATGCCAAAGAGCAAGATATTATTAATTCTTATGTATTAAGAAACTGGAGCTCAGAAATATGGTATAACAAGATGGAGCTGGGTTGTGACTGATTTAAGGTTTATGACACAACCATCTAGATTAAAATGCAAAGTGCTACCCCCATGTGCATCAAATTTACATAAGTTATAGAGAATTAACTTGAATCTTTGGATTAGGGTTGCACTGCACACTGTTTAAATAAGTAGGCTTTGAATTGTTTGTGGTAAGTAGAGACTTGGCACCACTAACTAGCTTGAGGAGTTACAGGACGTTGTGGGCAAATATCAGGGCCTTCTAAGAGAAGGTGACAATAACTGTCACCTGAGAGACACAGAGGACCTAAATGTTATGTATAGCTCAGCTGAGTGGGGATGTGTTAGGCATCCACTGTAGTCCAGCTCTCTATTATGGAAGACCCAAGTGTAGACATAATCCCTAAATTGCTTGAAAAGACAGAGGTTAAGCTGTACCCATGTATGAAGGAAGGTGATTGATATAAAGACCCAATGAGAAGTCAGAGGAGAGAGATGGAGCAGCTGCCATCTCAGGCAACATTCCCTGTAGGAGGAGGACTTGACGGATCTGTCTCGGAGAAAGAAATAGAGAATAGTTTCTAACTGAGAGGAAGAAGAACTACTTAACTATAGAGGTAAGAATGCTGACACTGTGCTTAGGGAATGTGGTGGTTTGAGTCAGGTGTCCCCATAAACATAGGTGTTCTGAATGCTAGGTCCCTAAACTGATGGTAATTGGATATTAAACCCTCCTGGAGGCAGTATATTGTTGGGGGCAAGCTTATGGGTGTAATAGCCAGTTTCCCCAGGTCAGTGTTTCACACACTCTCCTGTTTCTGTTATCCACTTGATGTTGTCCAAGGGGTGATGTCCACCTTCTGCTCATGCCATTGTTTACTCCTGCCATAGTGGAGCTTCCTCTTGAGCCTGTAAGACAAAATAAGTCTCTTTACTGCAACAGTAAAGTTGGTACCGATGAGTGGGATTGCTACTAGACTCCTCAATGTGAGGATTGGGCCTTTTGGAGCTGATTTTCAAGAATTTGGAAGGATTTGAAATCTTGACCTAAGAGATGCTTCGCAGTGCTGTAAGTACAGCTTGATGGACTATGCTGGTCAGAGTTGAAAGACCTGAATGCAATAAGAACTATGGACTGTGAGGGTCAGCTTATAAGGGTAAAAAAAAAAAGCTTTGTTTGGACTGGCCTAGAACCAGCTTATGTGAAAAGCTTACTGTTATGCCTGCATCCTGAACTTGTGCAGGGTTACATTGCATAGAAACGGACTGGTGTGTGCAGAGAGATATGGCACAGAAACTAAATCTTTGGCCCCAAATTGCTGCCCATTCAGCTGCAAATGAGAGATTTCAACCTTTGAGATTGGGCCAGCTGACCTGCACTGAAGCAACAAGAAGAATCTAGACTCTTTTGAAGGGGACTTAGTGCTTGAGTGTCCTATTCTTCAAAGTCTGATTTACTTCCCTCCCAGATTAACAGATTGGCCCCCTACCTGGTATTGTGGAGTATAAGAAATGCAGGAAAGAGAGGGTCATTAAGTTTTCAGTGCATCTTCTGTTTCGGAGAGAGGGTCATTGAGTTTTCAATGCATCTTGTGTTTTGGAAAGGGCCATGGTCAGTGGGAAGCAAATTTGCTGGATGCCTGCATGAAGACCTGATGGAGCTGTGAGAATGAACCATGGCTTTCAGTGAAGACCCAGTGGAGGTGCCAAGACCACAAGATGGCTGCCAAGGTGATCTTCCAGCCCCTGATGAAGTTTTCCAGGACAGTGAGTAGCTTAGCTGGTGGGGCAAAATTGGAATACTAGAGAGTTGTTGCTGGTTGGAGTTATCATACTTGGAGACCTGTCATTGACTAGAGTAATTGGACTTGAAGCTACATAGTTTGATGTTTGCTGTGGTTGTTTTAGATCATGTATTGGCTGAATATTTCTTTGCAAAGACCAGTGTCATCTTTTGCAGTGTGAATGTTTATTCTGCACCATTATGGTTTTGGGGGGGATTTTTGTGGTATTATGACTCAGTTAAAAGATCTTGGAATATGGGGATGTATGAACATCATTGAAATTGATAAAAAAAAAATCTATGGGAACTTTTAAATTTGGATGAATGCATCACATTTTACATTATGTAGAGTTATCAGCTTATGGGGGCCAGCAGAAGAACGTGGTGGTTTGATTCAGGTGTCCCCCATAAACTCATGTGTTCTGGATGTTAGGTTTCCCAGCTGATGGGGATTGGAAATTAAAGCCTCCTGGAGGCAGTGTATTGATGAGGTAGGCTTGTGGGTATTAGAGCCATTTTCCCCATACCAGTGTTTGACACACTCTCCTGTTGTTGTTGTCCACCTGATGTTGACCAGGAGGTGATGTCCTCCCTCTGCTCATGCCATTGTTTCCCCCTGCCATCGTGGAGCTTCCCCTCGAGCCTATAAGCCAAAATAAATCTCTTTTTTCCCACCAGCTGCTGTTGCTTGGATGATTTCTACCACTAGTGTACACCTGATTGCAATAGGGAATTAGGAGGAGCCCATTTTGATGGGAACATTATGGAAAACAGTTTAAAATAAGGTAAGAAATAGAATCACACCTTGAATGTTCATCTAGACAATGAGGTTTGTTCTAATGGCCATGGAAGCTATAGTAGGATTTTAAGCAGAAAGAAAAAGAATTTCAGTTTAAAAAAGTACAGTGTCATGCAGAGAACATGCTGTAACTAATCCTAGGGTGTGGGAGGTCATTTGCTAATCTGTGACCATAATCCAGAAGTAAATTTAGGAGTGTCCCACCAAAGATGAAGTGGGGAAGGCAGGAAGTACTAAGTTGGGCTGACTCCCCTGGAGACAGAAGGCCCGGATCCAAGCATCGACAGAGGATGAGACCATTGAGGAAGCTTAAGTAAATCAAGCTCTCATTGTCACTTTGGAGCAGGCTTCCTGGGAGTTAGAGTGCAGGTAGTCACCTGGTTCAGGGGCACTGGACTAAAGTTCCAGCCCCAAGACTTTCAAATTCCTTCTGTGTAAATCAAAAGCACTTGTTGCTGTATAGCAAGTGCCTATGAATTAAAACATTCATCCAGGAGGGACGCTCATGAGATTCAGGGAGCAAATAACTCACAGTTCTCGGGAAGCTTCGGAAACTTAAGAGGTCCACAAGGCTCTTCCCCAAGCTTACAGGAGCAGTAAGATTGCTGGAGGAGACACTCAGGCCAGCAAAGTGCCAGCAAGTTGTGTGGTAAGCTCCATGAACGCTCCTGCCATGCGTGGTTAGCTATGCTGTGGTGACCTTTTGAATCACTCATGCTCTAAGAAACCCTTGCTCCTGGGTTCTTGTAAGTAAACCCCAATAAATTCATTGGTTCACCAAGATGGACTTTCTTGTAATCTTCACTTTGGACTATTGTTGGTGCCCTACCTGGAGTACATAGTTGCCTGCTCATGTCCCCTCCAGAAAAGTTAACACGGCATCTGGTATAAACATGCTCTCAGATCCTCTGCCATGCCTTCATTCAAGGCTCTGTGCGGCTAAATGCTCATGTCTCCGCTCCTTCCCAAACCCTCATGCCTCCCATAGAGTTCTCTCCAGAACCTTGAATGCTTGAGGGGCCCAACTTTCATGTTTAAAGGCCACGATATTCCATTCCACACCACTGTGGTCTGGATGAGCACTTATACCTGTGGGCATTGAGGTTAACTCAGAATCAGAAAGACTGAGCTGGGTGTGCCAAACCTCATTAGCTGTGAGATTGGGTCACGGTGCCCGCCCATGAGGATGTTAAGTGGCAGCATTGTCAAGATGCGACAATGTAGCTGTCTACCTGCATTAACAGCCCATCAATCCCTCCAGTACCCCCACCCAGAGCTGAAGGTTGCTGGGGGGATGTTGTATGAAGCCTGCAGCTGGCTGTGTGGGAGCTAGACTACAATGCTCTGTCTCCAGCTTCTGCTGGGCAAGGGCTGATGCAGGCTGAGGGATGCTGGGACCCTATGCTTTGCCCAGTGGCAGGATCCTGCACATCGATACAGTGTCCTGGGAATAAACACAGAGGAGGAGGGACTCCACATGGAACCCAGTTTCTGCAGACCTAAGCAGCTCCTTTTGTCACTGTAGGGATGGAGTTATCGTAGGGAATTGACGGATAGGGTATGTCTCAAATGCAGATGGAGATGCTAAGATTTCAATGCCACAGTCAAGTGTCTGACCTACTCAGGCATAAATCCTTAGTGTTTGTAAGTGGAACCTAAAATTCCCATTGTCACACATGCGCTGCTCTGAGAAATTGCAGTTTTGATCACCAGGAAATAGGTGACCTCTTTTCAAGTTTCTCAGGGTGAGCTAACACATTATGTCATATAAAGTAACCTGTATTTTTTTTCTAGTCAGTTTTTAGTTTATTGATACCTATGTCACCTTTTGTATATGTGTGAAAATTTCAGTATTAAAATAATCCTAAAATATTAACAGTATTCTCACTTTTTTAAGCAAAGGTCAAATTTACTAAATTTCATGTGCTCTCCATACCTGTTAAAGACTCATAAATCAGATGTGTCTTACAATTGTTATATAACAGGTTTTCTCTCTTCTCTCTCTCTCTCTCTCTCCTGTTTTTAAACAAAAGAGTGATTAAAGAGATAACCATAGAGAATAGACAGTGTACAACGCGAGCAAGCTGATCTGTTGGCAGTATTCTGCTGCAGTGTAAACTTCGACTAGTTAAGTGTTGATGGAACAGAGAAAACGATTCACAGCATGGTATGGAGAAAAGGCACCTTGCCCTGGACCATAGTGACCACAGTGGAAGTGCAAACAAGCAGTCTGAGGGCTCCTCGTCCTTTGAGAGAAAGATGAAGACTATGAAAGGAGCTCTGAAGCTGACAGCAATGAATGCAGGAACCTTTTTGAGGTTTGGGTCCTTGAAGTGCATAATTATTTCGTGAGCTATTTCATCCAAGCTTTGTGTGATTTCAAACCATCCACCATTTATAGAGCATTGCCTTTTTTTTTTTTTTTTTTTACTTTTCTGTGATAGAAGAACTTATATAAATAGTTCCCAAACTTACTTGACCATTGTGCACTTACCAAAGCATACTTAATGAAGCACCAGCAGGCGCTCAATACAAAGTGCGTATTTTTGCTTAAATTTTTTCTTCTGTGACAGCCCTGTGAGGAGGCAGCCTAGCTTGCAGGTGAACAGGTCAGATTGCTTGGATTCAAATCTTCATTGGATCACTCACACTCTGGACATGGAATGTTAACATCTCCACTTTGCTTCTTCACATCTCTTCTATAACCAACACTGAACTGGCTTACCCAAATGACTTTTTTTGTCATTTGCCCCTTCAATCTTCCTCTTGGGAGGTATGAAATCATCCTTGTTACCTTGCATTGCCATTCCCAGACCATTTACCACCTTCCGTTTTGTAAAATTTTCCAGACTCTAAGGCTCAACCAAAAGTCCCTATTATGGTCACCGTAGTCATTTGAGACCAACTAGTCACATATTCTGACTTACTGAGACCTAAACACTTGGTTTGCCATCTTCCACTTTTCACCACTTGCCTTCATGCTAGGCAAAGTCAGGACCCATATAGATAACTAGATCCTTGGTGCCTTAAATTTATCGTGACCACTTCTCCACTTCAGCTGAGATGATTCCAATCATGACCTGAAGCTAGTCCACTTCCAATACCTTGAATTTGATAACTACCTTGGTAATAATACTTGCTATCCCTTCACCTTCACTGACTAACCCCCGGTGCATGCGGACGGTGGCCTAAATCTTCCATCCAGGGTGTTACATTTCCATCCATCTCCTCTTCTCTTCCCAATCCATCCATTTTTGCTTTCTTATTTCATCATTTCAATGAATCTAGTCTCTCATACCTTCAAGTCAGATGCTGCTTGCCTTTTCATTTTATTGACTTTGAAAAGCCTTAATCCTGATGGAAACAACAACAACAACAACAACACTTCCTCTGTGCTTACACCGAAGCAGCTGAGCACAGTAGGGGAAATATTGCAGAAGTGAGAAAGTGATTATGGCCATGGGATGACTGATGACCGTTGTCTTTGGTTAAATCTCCTAGAAAGTTATTCTGAGATGCAGACTTGTGAGTAGGAGAATTGCTGGCAGGAGATTGCTTTCTGATGTGTTCAAAGAGTGGGGAAGGATCAGGAGTGTGCAGATGGGGAATCCGTGCTGCAGTGCCGTGACAGTGAAGGCTGAGCCCACCTCACAAGGAGATGCAGGACAGAGACACTTCTTCACAGAGTTGCCCCAGATTAAGACCAGAGGGTTGCACCACTGTACCTTCATGCCTGCTAGTTATTAAATATGGACTGACTCTTGGGAGGAAAAGGGTAATTCCTGGTAAGTGACTCGTCTCTGAGCCATCAGCAAGTAACATCCCCACACCTGAGTTCAGTTGTCAAGGTTCTGAGGGAAGGTCTTGGGGTGTAGCAGTGCCCACTGCTCTTAGTCCCTCACCCTTCCCCTTCTGTGAGCAGCTTCCCCAAGAGTCTCACTGTTCTCATGTCCTGAGAAAACCTACTGCCTCCCTCTTTTAACCACTTGCGGGGTACAAGTTTGTTACCAAATTTCTCCTGCTCTGTAGAGGTTCCACATTTTAATTTATTACCAACATTGGAAAAAAGTGTCACTAAGAAGACCAGGGGGTCACTGGGTGAACAAATGTATTTCTGTTTATCCATAGCATGCAAAGAATATACCCCTGGCCATTAGAGTTAATTAAACTGTCAGGCTTTTCTTTTCTGCTAGTTGTATGGTACTAGGAGCCCAAAGTGACCATAGAAAAAGCAATGGAACAAGTTTTAATGACAGCCTTCCTGTGACCTTAGTAGAAATGTTTATATTGAGAAGCACAAAGGGTCATCACAACCACCATTTTTTAGCATTTGGACCCATTTTCATATGAATACCTTATATATAAATGTGTGTGTGTGTGTGTGTGTGTGTGTGTGTGTGTGTGTGTGTGTAATTGGTCTTGGATTTAACACCATGGTACTATGTTTTACCAAGGAAGAAAGGCTTCCATTATTTCAGAGTATCATACCACACTGGCACATATGTTGTGGCCTCCAAGGGCCATTCTATTGCCTTCAATGATGGCAATTTCTTGGGGGTATAGAACAGAACAAGTGAGTCTTACAGATATGTGCCTATCTTCACTGTCAGTGGATCTCCTGCTCGGTTGTGATACCATGTGAGAACTTATGTTAAACACTGACCAACTTAGTCTATGCATAGGTGAGGGCCTACAGGTAGCAAAGGTGAGACTCATGTGTGAAATGTTTACCAAGATCAAGCTCTGTTATCTTTAGAGTAAAGACCCTCTAGGAAACCCATCTGCCTTCCAGCACAGGGTGGGTCGTCTCTAGGACTGAATGTCACAGCACTTGTTTGATGGGGGCAGGTTGGGTACTCCATGGACTCAAGAACAAGGTCTACTCTGCCATGTGGAAGCTTATGCCACTGAGCCTGTGCACGACATCTCTTCCTGCTACCGAGGTTGCTGTTGTTTTCAAACTCACTGTGGAAGTCAAGGTGCTGTTGATAGAGCCTGGCTAATGTCAACAGACTTAGTTGTTGTCTCTAATGTAGCTGGTCACCTACATTCTGCATTTATGGATTTAACCAAATGCAAAATAATTGAAAAATGCATCTTCACTGAACATGTGCAGGTGTTTTTCTTGTTATATTCCCTAACTAGTACAGTATAACAACTACTTGCATGCCACTGCATTAGATATTATAGATAATCTAGAGATGATGTCAAATAATTAGGAAGAGGAATATTGGTTATATGCAAATTCTATGCCATTTGGTTATATGTGTATGAGCATGTGTGCCAATGTTTTGCATGGATATAGGTTAATGTAAGAGATATGTGTGTTCATATGTGTGCCTACATGTAGAGACCACTGGACAACCTTGCATGCCATTTCTCAAGTTGTCATCCACCTTTCTTTGAGACAGTTACTCACTGGCTTGGAATGGATCTAATTAGGCTAAACTGTCTGGTCAGTGAGCCCCAAGGATCCATAGGTCACTTCCACCCCATCTGGCTTTTCTTTATGTGGGCTCTGGGGATTGAATTCAGATCCTCAAGGAAGCACTTTACTGAATGTCTCTGCAACTTAACATTTTATATGAGTAACTTGAACATCCATGGATTTTGGCATTTGGTGGGAAGGGGACATGAAATTCATTCTTCATGGATATCAAGGGATGATTGTATTTATTTACAACCTCTTGGTGGGAGACATGGGATTGTTCTCCTGAGCCATTATCATATAATATAAGGGAATTCATTCTATGGGCCATTCCCATAGGTGTGTCTATTAGCTGTCTTTTATTATTTTATGATCCTAATATTCTAATCTATTTTTGTACAGGCCAACTGGCCACATCTTTATCACTACCTTTGAAGCCGTGTCTGATGAGTTATGGCACGTTGCTTCTAGTCCCAGAGTGGCACTTCAACTGTGTCCTCGAAAGGCCACTATATTACCCTACCAGGTTGACAGTTTCTCGGAGGTGTGGTAACAGAATGAGTGAGTGGTGTGGCTGAGCTCCTACTTTACTGCACAGTCGGTGTCTTGTTCGAAGGTGATGCAGTTTGACAAATGGGTGTACCCTGCCGGCTGACCTGGTGTCTCTCCACGGTCTTTCAAACCTCCTCTGAGTGGTGCCATGGTCACTTTATATGTGCAGTGTACGTTCATCTAGGACCACATTTGTTTGGTGTCCTTTTATTTTCTGTGTTACGGAGTTGTCCACACATGTCACAAAATAAAAAGAAAGATCCCGAGTGCCTTCAGAAATCAGACACTAGTCCAAGAAGGGTTCAAGAGCAAATGATTCCAGAGCACCTACTTATGGGGCCTATTTGAATCTGCTTACACCCGAGCCTGAGCTACGTCCAACTTCTTATGGATTGTTATCAAGTCTGGTAGGCATATTGCTGGGTGGCTCTGACAGAGCGCAACTCATGAAGAGCAGCTGTGATTGCCTGGCCTCTTGACATCATTTGGTCAGACACTGGGTTTCTCTTCGTGACCTTTAGCCTGCTGGTGGTTGCTTTCGGAGTGGTATATTAGTCTTTGCTGCACACGGCACAGCACGGTGTTGCTGCAGGATCTTAGAGGAATGTGTTGATTCTCCTCTGAGAACTTGCTATAACCACATCTGGTGTCTTCTCTTGTCACAGATACCTCTAGTACTGTAGGCCTTCCAGGTATATGACACAGTCCAAAGGCTACTTGCTCATTAGCCTGATCTGATGCTCAGCCTTTCCCTACATTGGGTCTCATTCAAAGCCTTCCATTGCAGCCATGCAATAGACTGGCGTATTATTTCCACATGTGGTCTAGGCTTCCCTCTGTACAGGGAGAGGCTTACTAAACACTCTGCTATCTTCCTTCCTGTTGTTAGGACATAGAAGGGACAATAGTTTCCTTTTGCTTTGGAGGGAGTATCTTGGCATATTACACTCCCCACACATGCACACTGGATCCCTAAAATTTTCAGTAATATGACAAGTCTTTTAATGTTCACGGTTCTCTGCAGGTCAGGCCTCCACGTGGCTGCCACACTGAACTTGTCAATCATTATGACATTGCATCCACCTTGCTTAGGATGGTTAAATGCCACCATCTGGCCTCTATTATTTCATGACTCTGCCATCCCTGCTACTACTACAGAATTCAATTCCAGAACACTTTCTCCTATTATAAACTTTAGGCTGTAGAGGACAGCCACCACTGAATCTTTCAAGGATTTAGAGGCCCTCTGTATTAGTCAGTCCTGAACTTCCATAACAAAATACCATAGACTGTGTGGCTTAAATAACAGGCATTTATTTTGTCCCAGTTTTGGAAGCTGAATGTCAAGATCAAGATTCTGGTCAATTTAGAAACTGGTAAAGGCTGTGTTGTTCCTCCCCAACACCTACACACCCCGGCTTGCAAACAGCTGCCTTCTTATAATGAGCTCCCTGGAGTCTTTTCTTATAAGGACACCACTTCACTGGTGTTAAGGTCCTACCTTCACATTTAACCTTAGCTTTTCCCTAAAGTCCCCATCTCCAAACACCACTGCTCGGGGCTTGGGGTTTCTACACATGACTGTTGCAGGGGACACAGTTCCGTCTGTTGTGTTATTCTCCTGCACATTTTTTCACAGCTGCTATAAATGAAGCATCCTACAGGCCTTCCCAAAAGCTGACGGGTTCTTCTGCCTTCCCATGATGTATAGGTTCTACCATGGCCACTTCTCTGATCTTTGATATTCCTTCTTTCATCATCTACCACTACAGTTTGACTTTTCTATTTTATTGAGTGGGACTATCCCTTCTTCTAAACTCCCATGTCTTTTAAAAAATATATATTAGCACAGGTTCCCATAATACTTATTAGGGTGTTAAACTTTTCCATCTGGGGAGAATATACCTGTATCAATAAACTCTCTTTAATCTAACTTTATATTTTGCCATGTTGCCTCACAGATTTAGGACCTGTTCTGGTGCCTACTCTCCTGGCGCCTGCTACTAAAATAGGCTGCATGCCCCAGGTCTTTTGAAGGCAGTCCTTCTTCTCCCTTAATAGGCCCAGTATTTCCCCAGGTGGGTTGTTCTGAGATGTGATCCTAACTACAGGTTTTTCTTTTCCTAAAAGGGGGAGTAAGGTTATATTCATAGATAGCTTGGGTTTTCAGAATAGGAGCTCTCTGGAACATTTTTAAGATGAATGGGAGCCTCAGTCTTCTTCTGCAGAGAGCAGAGACCGCCGTGGTTCTTTTCTTAATTCTCCAGTTTATCAACACAGACGCTCTCCCCCAGTACTCTTGTTCACACTTCTCCCAGTCACATCCCTTATATTGGTAGAGCAGACCACTAAGGCTGAGAATTCAAACTCCTTCTAAATAGAGCTTTGTCCTAACCTTGAGCCATTCCTTCCTCCTGCTCCTAGGGAGGGGACCATCTCTTCAAGAGGCCTCTGACTTCCACACTATGCCTTAACTTGGTATTTAATCACATTTACACTTTGCCAACTTTCTCCACCACACAGCACCCACCAATGGCCATTTGGCTCCATAGTGTTCAAGACCGCCATTTTCTAGAAGTTTTTCAAAGCTTGCGATATTGCTGCCATACATATTTTTTTTTCCTGCTGCTGGTATCTCCATTTGGTTCATCCCCAGTCAACTTGGTTGATTTTATTTTTCGGGGGGGAGGGGCTTGAGGCAGCAGCTCGCCCTAGCTCAGGCTCATGTGAAACTCACTGTGTAGCCAGACTCACGGAGCTCTTCCTACCACAGCCTCCCATGTGCTGGCATTCTAGGTGTGAGCCACCATGCCTGGTAGCGGCAGGATACATTTTAAGCACGGCGCCAGCAGAGAATACCAAGGGCCTTCGTGTATCGCTGTTGAGAGAGGGGTACTGTTGCTTCAAAGCCTTGTTTTAAAGGGTTTGCTTGCAAGCCTGTCTGGAGAGGTTGGATTCCCCAGTTCTCCATGCAAATCCAGAAAGGCATTCATCTGCAGCATCATTCTGGTACCTTCTCTCCCTAACACACATGGGCACATAAAAAAATCTTACTCTTGGGCTGGAGAGATAGCTTAGCGGTTAAGCGCTTGCCTATGAAGCCTAAGGACCCCAGTTCGAGGCTCAATTCCCCAGGACCCACGTTAACCAGATGCACAAGGGGGCGCATGCATCTGGAGTTCCTTTGCAGTGGCTGGAGGCCCTGGCATGCCCATTCTCTCTCTCTCTCTCTCTCTCTCTCTCTCTCTCTCTCTCTCTCTCTGCCTCTTTCTCTCTCTGTCACTTTCAAATAAATAAATAAAAATAAACAAAAAATTTAAAAAAAAATCTTACTCTTGATGCATGCCAGGTGTCGCCGGTCGATTTCTTTGAGTATAGACCTGGCCATGGGGATTTGCACGCGTGAGGTCTATTAGGCTGTGTTCTTGGGTGTGCGCCACAAGGCCACAGGAGGTGCAAGACTGGACAAAGTAGCCAGCTAAACTGTGACACAGTGACAGCAAGAGCCTCAGGCAGCTTCACAGAAAGTTAGGGAGCAAGCTGCCTCTCCCAAAGTGGTTAGAAATTAGTTTTAACAGCCCATCAGCCTTCACTTTCTGGAGTTCTGTGACATTGGCGGGAGAGTCAAGAAGTCATCCCAAACCTAAAATAACAGATTTATTTGCCATTTCTTTCGTCTATTCATTTATATATTTACTTCACTCGATCCTTGTGGGCAAACACATCATAAATAAATAATGATACAATGTCTGGCTTATCTAAGCATAATAAGGTCTCTTGGACCCAGACCTTGCATTTCATACTTGTTCCACTTGCTTTCCTCAGGTGGCTCTTGTGATTTTTGAGGAATTTTGGAGTATACAGACTTCTCAGGGGACTACAGAGCTCATGTCAAACCAATAGTCAAAAAGTGAATAAGAAATAAAAAACACATTTCCAAATATATTACAAGAATGGATAGTTTGAGAATATGCAGAAAAAGGAAACAGAGTTCTCTAAGGCCCATATCATATAGGATGTGCCGCTTCCTTTCTCTTCCTTTTCCCTTTCCTTCCCTCCTTTTTTTGTAAATGTAATTTTTAAAACTTTATTTTTTTATTTGAGAGAGTGAGAGAGGGAAAGAGGCAGACAGAGAGAGGGATTGAGAGAGAGAGAGAGAGAGAGAGAGAGAGAGAGAGAGAGAGAGAGAGGGAGGGAGAGAGAATGGGCATGCCAGGGCCTCCAGCTATTGCAAACAAACTCCAGATGCATATGCCACCCTGTGCATCTGGTTTATGTGGATCCCATCTCTCCAGCCTCTTCCTTGCTTTTTTCCCTTCCTTCCTTCCTTCCTTCCTTCCTTCCTTCCTTCCTTCCTTCCTTCCTTCCTTCCTTCCTTCCATCTTCCCTGTCCCTCTTCCTCCCATTCTTTCTTTCTCTCTCACTACCACTCTCTCTCTTTCACAAGGATTTTATATTGTCAGTTTGGAAAATGTGTTTCTGAATTTCATTAAGATTAATTGTTTACTAGTAGGCAGAAAGAATAAAACACAGTATGTTATATTACAGACCATACCAATCACATCATAATGTCATATGATACCCTAAGATATAGTAAATAAGAAAGAGTAAAATTGTTCTTAGGCAGACAACAGCATAGTGAAGGATACAAAGATTTAGATCAATGATGAATGAGAGGGAAGCTTCTAGTGAACTTCCCCAAGGTTCTAATTCATGTTCTGTGCTAGCCAAAATTTTTTCCAATGACTTCTATGAAGGTAGAAGCCATAGTCATCAGATATGTGAATGACATAAATTGGATATGGTTAGAATATATTCTGGATGACAGAATCAGGCCCTTAAAAGTTCTCAACAAACTGAAAGAATGTAGTGAATCTAATATAATAAAATTTACCCCAAAGGGAATGTAATATCCTATAGTGGGTTCAGAAAAACAATGTCATAATCATGGGCTGATATCATTACAATGTTGAAGTAGTACTTGTGAAGGAAATGTATAAATATTCTAACTACATGTATGCATATGTATATTTATGTATTATGCACACACATGTATATGTATACATATATATGTAGAAACCAGGGTCTAGTGGGGAATGAATTAATGGAGGTCATCCAGAAGCAAATAGACTCTTGGCTATATTAATGAAACTGCAGCATCTTCAATGACAGTGGTGATCATTTCACTATGCTCTGTGCAAATGTGTCCAGTCCACCACACTGTGCTAGACCCATATCTGGAGAAGGAAGATCAATGGAGAAAATCCATAAAACCTTACATCCAGGGACTTATGTTGGCCATTGCTGATGGACAACTTGGAGAAGGTAAGTTCAGGGGATCACATAGCCCCTGGCTACAGAGATTTGAAAGTATGTCATCATGGAAGTAGTTTACATTGGATGTTCACTCCAAGGGTTAGAGAATTGGGACCATACATTGAAACCTGCACACACAGAGAGATTGGGGTTAAATATAAGGAAGGACTGAGGTTCAGAGTTGACTTTGAATGCCCTTTGGTGAGTTATTCTAGGAGGTAGGAGTATCTGGTCACTGGAGATGAACAAGCAGAGAACGGATCATGATACAGCATGTGCATTTGCATGTTTAATGAGTGCTCAAGCCTCTATCACCTTGGAGATTGGAGTGCATGGGGATGAACATTGCTTTCCACCCTCACATTCTATGTCACTGTGACAAAAAGGCAGAATTTCTGTTGATTATCAGTAGGTCACTGCTGGAATGCTGTCTCCTGCTCAGGGCTCAGTGAAGCTGGGTTCTGCTTGTCTAGATTCAGGGTTATGTAGGATGGTGCTTCAAAGAACGCTCCTTCTGAAGAAACGTGAACTGCTCAGGTGCCATGCCTGCGTCTGTGAGTATCTGAGGTCGAAGCAATGGAACAGAACATCTCACCCCTGTTCATTTCCTTTCTGGCCTCTGTTAGCTGTCAACGTTTGCCTTTATAGTCCTTACTAGAAGTCAGACACGTGACTCAGAATAGCTCCCAGTGCTGTCCCTGTAAGGAGCAAGAGAGTTGAAGGCTAACAATGGGACCTCTTAGTTAAATGTTTGCTGTGCAGTTACCTTCTCATTGCCGGAATAAGAGTCTTTAACAGAAGCAGCTGATGGGAGGAAAGGATTTATTCCAGCCTAGAGTTTCTAGAACAAGTCTCATCATGGCAGGGAAAGCATAGCATGAGTAAAATAGCAGGGGAAGGAGGTAGCCTGGGAGAGCTGAGCTAGCACTGGCGAGTTGGGCTAATGAACCTCAAGGTCCACCTCCAGTGACACACCTCCTCCAGCAAGGCTCCCCCTCTGAAAGGTTCTACCATTTGGGGGCCAGTTATGAAGCTTAATCACAAGCACTTGTAGCTGTGGGGTGTATTTTATATTCAGGCTACAAGTACATGCCAAAGCACAGTGCTAAGCACTTGATTTTATTTAGTCATGTTGTCTTCCTAACAATCCCTTAAGTGGATACTGCCATTATTCTCCATTTTCAGATAGGAAACCAAGGCTCAGAAAGTCAATAATCTTAGCAAGTAAGTGGCAGAGATGAAACTCCTACCTAAATTGTCAATCTCAGAACAAAATAACCTATACAATTAAATGCAGTGCAGTGCACTGTCTAAGACAAAGAGAAGATTCTAGTTACATTTGCCCTTGGCACCAACCAAGCAATGTGGTGCAGTTCAGATGAGCAAAGGCAGTGATTTTTGGATAGCTAAAGAGACCATTGCTTCAAGTTGACCACTTTATTTATTTATTTTTGAATGACCAATGGCCTCAGTCTTCTCACACAAACTGAGATTTATTTCAGTTGGCTCATTTGCTGGGCATAACCACTGCATATGCAGAAAGGCCACAGGGTAGAGGATAGTGCAAAAGGCATTTTTCTGGTATGTCAAGAAAAAATAAAGACCATACTCATTATGTTCTTCTTTTCCTTGTTACAGCAGTAATATTTCCTCACTCTAAATCCAATTCAAAAGCACAGGAAAGCACAAAGAAGCAGGTATTATTTGCTGTCATCATACTGCCCAGAGGCCAAATGACCCCTGCTGGGAATGTATTGGCATATATAATCTCAACCACATAGACTGAAATCCACACATATTTCTATATAAAAATGTGAGCATTTTTCATAAAATAAAAACCTTCTATTCACATGATTTTTTTTTCTCTCTCTCCTCTCTCTCTTGCCTCCTGGATGTATTGTTGTGAACATTTTCTACCTCATTAAGTTTTCTTCTACCCCATTATTTTAAATGGCTACATAGCATTCCGCTCTATGGATATGCCATAATTGGAACCTTGTTTCTCACAAATAAATAAATAAATTTCAGGAAAACTCTCCTGCAGGTCAAGCACAGATGCTTTAAAAGGTAGCAGAGCAAACGTAAGGCCAGGGAGGAAAGAGGAGAAGTGAAGGACCAGAGGTGCTGGGTGGACTTGGAATCTGCCTGTGTGTTCATAAAAAAAAAAAAAAAATGGAGGTTGTGATGGACATTTAATATAGACTACTCAAGAGGGAGGAAGAAGAAGGGAGGTGATAGATTGGAGAGATTACTGAGATGGAACAGAAATGGGTGTTGAGACTTCTGAAGAGAGAAGCTATATATGGAGGGAAGCGAGAATCCTGATCTAGATGCAGAGCAGATCCAGGGTGTGTCTAGCTCTGAGCTACTGGAGAGGTTTGAAGGCACAGTCTGATGTGAAGCCCCACACTCACGCTATCATTATGGCTCACTAAGGAGTCCCTTGACCACCGGAAAGCCTGGATGTTGGATGTGTCCCTGAGTGGCCAGTTATCCAAGAGAATAAGCTCCAGAGATTAGGAAAAGATGAGATTTAACTCTATGGCTATATATCCCTGGAAGATTCTCAAGTGGGTGTCCATCAAATGTGATTGGGATGGACTACTGGAAAGATGAATAGACTTGCCCCTCACATCATCTCTAAGTGGTTAGAAGCTACTGTTCACCCTCTCCTTCTGCCAGACCTTCTGTACGACCCAGGGACCAGTTTATGTGTTATCTTTTATTGCAGGGGCTCCAAGGTCTGCAGATGAAAATGAGTGTTGAATGTGGAGTCACCTCAGAGATACCTGAAAGAGCACTTGTAACCATACTTTACAGCCTTAGCAAGAGGAATCCAAAGCCACAAAGGACCAAGAACGGAGATGGACAGTTAGCATCAAGAATATTCAATAGATGGTAACAGGAACAACTCAAAAAGATCTCTATTTTTTTAATTATATAGTTATATAAGGCCAGTTTCATGCAAGTATATAATGTATTTTGAGTATATTATCCCCTATATTCTGCTACCCTCCCCTTTCTCATACCTTCTCCTTACCATTAATACTCTTCATTCCTCTAGCTAATTTAACTTCTACTTTCATATTACCTGTACATATATGATATTATGCAGCTATAAAGCCGAGGGCCCACAAATGAAAGAAAACATGCAATGTTTATCTTTCTGAGAATGGCTTAATTCACTTAATATGATTATCTTCAGTTGTATCCATTTTACTGGAAATGACATAATGAATTAACTTCAGTCTTCTTTTTGATTTTTATTTATTTATTTGCAAGAGAGAGGAAAAGAGAGAGAGAGAGAATACGGGTGTCCCAGTGCCTCTTGCCGCTGTCCCACGAATTCTGGATGCACACATCATCAGCCTAACTTTAGTCTTCTTCATGGCTGAAAATTCTACTGTGCTTATAAACTGCATTTTATTATCCATTCCATTGATTATTGATGAATAATATAGCCCAGGATGTCCGTGAACTTACAGCCTCCCTGGAGCTGGCGTTACAGGTGTGTGTCACCATGCCCAGTTCAAAAGAACCCATCATGGGGAAAGACACCTGGGTGGGGAGGTTCCTTCTCTGCTCCTTACTGTGGTCATCTTGCTTGAATGGAATTTAGAGATTCATTTTCTTTGGGTTAGGGAACTGTGCAAGTCACACCTTTTAATATGGCGTAAAAGGATCTGTTTGTAGCAAAGGACCTTCAGAGTTGGATAAAACTAAAACACTACCAGGTATGTGACCTTGAAGCTTGAGGAAAGGCTATATAAAACCAATATTATACATTTGGGGAATGAAGTCCCAAATGCCACCTTTTCCCAGGGAATGCAGTCTGTGAAAGGTGGGCCTCAAGCTTTGGTTGGTATTTTCTCCAACCGATTCCAGCCTTTCTAAGGTCCAGGCAATGGCACTGTGAGCTCATCAGTCCCGTCCTGTTAACTGAACTCAGCTCACAGTAATAAGAGCCTCAAGAGGCAGGCGGAGATATGACAGTGGTACAAGATGAACTGGATACAGGTTGCTGTGGCCCCTCCAGCCCATTCTTTCTCCATGAGCAAGCTGCATGGGGATGGGGAAGGAACAACTTTCCTGACTGAATGATATGTGAGGATCACAGAATCAGAACCAGAGAAAATAATTACAGGCACAAATGTTTGATAGCCTGGTGCAGCTATGTCCACAGTGGGGATCTGCTTGTTAAACAGGTGGACATGTATCGGCACCCAACAGGGCACCATTGGCACAGTCTTTCTTCTAAGAAGGCACAATATGATTGATTAGGTTCCTCCTTAACAAATTACAATCTTACTCTGATTTTTTTTTTTTTTTTCTGCTTAAGATCCCTCCTAGATCACCTTGACTGGAGTTTTGGGTGTTTCCAAACACTTCATCCTCACAATTACAGATAATCTCTGCGTTTACTTTCATGCCTGCCTAATCATTTCCATTGTGCACCAACCACTTATAAGGGGCTCTCAGCATCTCACTGTCACCGCCTTAAAGTCTGCAAATGTAGATGGAAAAGCTGTCTGAACTCCCTAGAGTTGTTGATGCATTGTCGTGGGTCATGATGATGTGTGGCTAATAACAAGACTAGACCTCAAAGCTCACTTCCTTCTTAGAAAGGACTCTCTTAGTTCCCCTGGATGCAAGAACAGCAAACTGCTTTAAGAAGTTCAAGGGACACCTACTTGCTCATCAGTGTCCAATGTCGTCTGTCTCCCATAGAACTCTTACGTAGCTGATCTCCTGACATCTATTAGCTGGTAGTTGCTCCCAGTATTATTACAGTGGGTTTATTATCACTGCCTTTGCAGTCTGTGCAGAAGATTAGTCAGTAAATTGTATAAATATTTACTTGACGCTGAGTAATTAACCGAGTAAATACAGAAGGCCACAGGCCTTGGGGCGATGGCTGTTGAAGTGACAACCTCTAGGTAAAACTGCTTAGTGACAATGTAAGTCATGAACACTTTTTTCAGGGGCGATGGAGCAGACACACTGCTTCTGATAACTGATTATCACTGGCAAAAGCTCCAGAGCAAACTTTCTTTCAGGTAGTACTTAAGGGTTGGAGGAGGTCGAGGCCGGATGCTTCAAGGCCTACCATTGCTGTTGGCTGCTTCATTGACCATGCACTGGCCCTAAACTGGTAGCTATCTGAACATTTCCAGAACCCTTCCTTCCAAAATCCCCCAAAAGTCTGGGACCCCTCTTCATTATTCCTATCTTGATGCTCCATGCTGCATGACTCAGCTTTTTTTTTTTTTTTTCTGACCCAGAGTCTGAAGGATTAACCCCTGTTTTCCCCATCCAGTACTGAATCCTCCCTTTGCCACCTCCAGTTTAATGCTTCTGCCTAGACACTTAACAAGATGGGGGCATCATTTTCTGCTGTATAGTGTCCATGTGGGGGTGTATGAGGAGAGCCCATTGTTTGTTTCCATCACACACATTAAACTCGATGGTGTTTGCTCATCTGGAAGAATGACAACTCTCTCCTCTGGACAGGCTGGCTCCACAATTGCTCACTCGAGGGGAAATCTGATAAGAAACTGTAGTCTGGTCTTTGGGGAGCATTAAACCACTGTATTCTAATTTAACTTCAGGTACACTGACTGTCTGGTTTGTCTTCTCCTTTTGTGTTTTTTTTTTTTTCTTTTTGGTCACATTATTGATTTTTGATTCATTCTTTTTTGAAAAAGAACAAGATTCTCAAAACCAAAGGCTGCATGAGAAAATTGAGTAAGGTCATCGCAGTGTGAAAAGGCGGAGGCCACTGCATACAGCTCAGGCAATATTCAGATGCCAGGAAATAGGGAGTCCCCAAGGCCATTGTGAGCAAAGGGCAAAGGGCAGAAGAGACCAGGGAGCTGTAGCTCTGCTGTGGCCGTGCAGTGGGGAAGGATGGCTGTACTATGTAGCCAGGACACAGGGTGGCCTGAGCGAGGCCAGTCACTGGGTGGGAGAGGACGGTTGTTTATCCAGCCAGCACACAGGAAGAATAACAGTAATTACCAACACAGTTGCCAGGTGCTTGGAGAAGGTCCAAAGAGGGCCAGACACCTGATACTTTATGAATCAGAGCACTTTTATTAATGTTTCCCAAACTTTGAGCCAGTGCTATAGCTTTGAGGGGCAGAGGAAAAGAGCCCTAATTTGGTGCAGCACTGTAGCTTTAAGAGAATGGAGGGAAAGGAGTCAGTGCACAGCCCTGGTGTGCCCTGGGTGCCAATAGGTGGAGGTGGTCTTTGCGGCAGCGATTGGCCAGATACAGGTTGTGGTGGTGCTCCCAGGAAATCAGCCCATGGGTCCCTGGCAAGACAAAAAATCTTCTGGGTTGGGAAGGCCCAAAGTTGTGGGCACTCATACTATAGGCTGAGTGGGAGACAGAAAGAGAGGAAGTGAGGGATAGAGAGAGACAGAGAAGACATGCATGTGAGTAGAGGAAGGGACAGGGATATGTATACCCAGAGGACAGAGGGGCAGGAAAGAGAAAAGCTGGTGGCAGAAGGACTGTTCATGCCTGTTTGGGTCTGAGGGGACTGGTCAGTGGGAGGTGGTCAGTGGAGGTGGAACTCTAAGGCCAGGTTGTCTGGATCACTATGAGGAGGGGCATGGCCCTTTGAAGTGTCCCATGGCTTTTTTTTGGGGGGGGTGAGATATAAGAGACTGACAACAATCATTTTGTTGGTTAAAGTACTGCCATTTTCCCCATCCTTTCAATGTTTACTTGATGAAGTATCATGGAGTTACAGAGTATTGGGCAGGAAAGAACTGTAGTGAATATATAGTTCAAACTGGGCTTTCTTTGCAGATGAGAAAGTGGAAGCCATGACACATGGAGTAGCTTGTTGGAAGACTCATCTTTACGCCCGAGAAGAGTCCAAAGCAGGCGGGGAGGGGCGTGGGCAGCTATATTTGTGCACTTTCCATACCTACTGTGTGCTAATTCCTTTGCCAGGATCTGAGCATGCCATGATAAACACAGCTGCTGTGATCTTGGCATTCAGAGAGATCAGGGGTGTTTGTGAGACAGATGATCAGGCCATGGGGCAATGGTTACAGTGGGATATTGTTCATACTCTTAAGGTGGAATCTAACAGCTAGGCAGTGAGGAGAAAAGTTTCAGAGATAAAGTGGCATATAAAGCAGGACTAGGGTATGCAACGGTCACGGATGAGTATAGGGCATGGAAAAACAGACAAAAGGAATTAAAGTGTTCCTCTGAGTTTCTCCTCACACTTAGCTTCTGAAGGACAGAGAAGAGACTAGTCTCAAATGTCACTCAGCAGAGGGATCACAATGGTGTGACTCACTGTATGGTATCGTTAATGTCATCGTCACGTTATGTGGAGGCAGGACATATTGTCACTGAGATGACTGACTGGCATCAGGCATTTGACTAGTGGCAGGGTGAGGAGAAAATCTGCTCTCAGTTTGGGGTTGGTTGGACAGACACATGAAGGGCCAAGCGGGCTCTAGTTCTGGGCTGGGAGAAGAATGTCAAGCAGGTGAAAGATTAGAGTCTGGTTGCCCTGGGCATGAGGTGACTTTGGTTTTAGATCCCAGTGTCTTTCTTTAAACTCCCAGAGGAGAACTGGGAGTTGACAGGATGAAGAATGTTGGGATCAGAATGACCAACCCTTGCGACTTAGAAGCAATCCTGTGTAAGTTAAATACAAGACTCCGACTGTTTTTGAATATACATAGAGGCTGCGGTTATCCTGAGAGGCATTGTGAACACTTTAAAATAAAAGAAAAATTTAAATAGAATCAATTCAAATCAATTTTACTTTAAAAAATTCATGCACAGGACTTTTAAGAAATGGGAAGAATGCAAAAATGAGCCATCTGTAGCCTCCCAGCGAGGCCATGAATCTTGGTTGTTCCATATGCACGGAAGGTTTTAGAGGAAATTGCAGACCAGCAGGTAAGTCAGAGCTTTCACTGGTCTGTGAAGGGGGGGCTCCCTCCTACCCTCTCTCTGCAGTGGCTTAAATAAACGTCCTTCTTCATCAGTGCCTACAGAATGTGGGGCTGCCTTCGCTTGTTGCAAAGCAAAACTGAAGAGCATACCACAGAGTCTACCTCCAATTCTGACTTTTCTGTTCTAATGTAATCTTAGTTATTCATTTTATTGTGTTTCTTTGGTGTGTGGTGTGGGATGTGTGTGTGTGAAAGAAGTGCAGGCTTGGACAGAACATGTATGTGTGTGCGTGCAGAAACATGTGCCGTTGCTGCAAACATGTGCAGAGGCCAGAGGCTAATGTCAGGTCTCTTCCTCTGTCACTTTTCTACCCCATTTCCCTGAGATAAAATCTCTCGCGGAACATGGCACTTGCTGTTCTTTTCTGTTACACTGGCTGAGCAGTTTGCCCCCAGGATCCTCTTGAATAGAGTCGCCTCAGTGCTTCCAGCAGGCAAGACCACACCCAGCTTTTTATTAACGTGGGTTCTGGAGACTGAACTCAGATTCTATGCTTTTACAGTGTAGCAGTCGGGTCTGCATTGCTGGCAGAAATCACCCAACCCAGAGTAGCTTGTGGGGAAAAAATGGTTTATTTTGGCTTGCAGACTCGAGGGGAAGTTCCATGACGGCAGGAAAAAGGATGACATGAGCAGAGGGTGGACATCACCCCCCCGGCCAACATAAGGCAGACAAGAGCAGCAGAACAGTGTGCCAAACACTGGCTATAGCGCCCATAACACAGTCCCCAGAAACACACTGCCTCCAGGAGGTGTTAATTCCCAAATCCCTATCAGCTGGGAACCTAGCATTCAGAACACCTGAGTTTATGAGGGACACCTGATCCAAACCACCACACGCAGCAAGCAATCTTATCCACTGAGTCATCTAATCAACCCCCACCTCTTATTTTCTAAAGTAAACTTAAAGATTTGTTCTCTCACTTGAGACCATGGCAGAGTGGAGAAGACAGTACCTTGCATCCCAGCTCCAGCACTCCATGAAGAGAAGTCTAGTTTTTGACCACTCTAGTTTTTGGTTTAGTGATTGTTTAAGTACGTAAAATATCTACTTCATACCGCTTCTCCTTCAAAACTTGGATGACTTAAGGGATGCAGAGTATGTAATGTAATGTGTGGCATCTCTTCAGTGCTTGGTATCAAACAAACATAATTTCTATCCATTCACTATCTTAAGAGGTTATTATGGAAATCAGGGTAACTGCCTTTCCACAGGCGGAGAAACCAAGCCGTGGAGAAGCATGGTGCCTTGTGCTCGGCCACATTCCTACGTGACTAGGGGTTGCAACTCGGAAAATGAAAGCTTTTCTGACACTCAGGCTGGTGGTCTCTCATCTCCTCGAGCTTTATAAAACATACTGCTTTAGCATCTCCAGGACTCCTTTCTCATTGCTCTTAGAAGCAGTTGCGTGGCCATTTACTGGCATTTGGCTTTTATTCTAAATTTTGTTCTCAAAATTGTCTTAAAGATAACATCAGTGATTTTTTCCAGGTGCTGGAGAGGGAGGTTATCTTCCAGCTAATGTCTGCAAGCAAACGGAACCACAGTCCTTGCGGGAGGTCTGCAGCGTGTGTAGCGGAACAGGGCTCGAGCAGCCTTGGCTGATGCTTATGAGAAGGCGTGACGGCAAGGCAGGCTCCTGGCTTGTGCTCTGCACTGGCATAGTGTGGGGCGACTAGGCTTCCAGGCTTGGGAAGGTGAAGAACGTTCCCCCAAGAGGAAAACCTTCCAAGTGGGAATGATCACCTACATCCTTTTGCATAGAAATGAGTCTGGATTCCTTCAGAAGACTCCCAGTAATGGGCTATTAGGGGAAGCAGTTGAGGCATCTATTAAAAATGGAGCCATTAAAGGGACATGAACTGGGCTCCCAGTCAGAAGAGCTGGGACCTGATCCTTGACAAATTAGGGCAAACAACTTGACCTGCTTTATGTAAAATGTGCTTATTCATTCCTGCTCTGCCAACCTCAGTCAATGTGGGAATGAACTGGCACAGAAAAGGTGGTTTGCAAAGTAGAAATATGATGTATAGCTCTGTAGGGTGTAGAGCAGGGTACAGAGGACACACTGACCTTGAACAAAAGCCAGAAAGCCAGCCTTACCTTGTATGGAGAGGAATATACCATGTTGAATAAAGGGAAATGTAGACTAATTCTTTAGGGTTTTAAGAAAGAAATCACTAACAGCAACTGACCTGAGAGACATGTTTCCAAAGGTGCTGACAGACCTGAGAGAGAAACATAAAGAATGATGCATTTCAGTGCAGTTGGAGAAAGCCGTTGTATTTTTTTTACTTACTGACTGAACACTGCGTAACAAGGTGCCCCACAGCCCTAGTGACGTAGAACACCATCTCATACTTATTGTCTCCCACCATATATCCGTCTTGAGAGGGAGTTAACTTAGGCGGGTAGTCCTGGGACAGGTCTCTCTTGAGTTGCATTTGAAGTGCCCACTGGGTTGCATCATCCAAAGGTTTGCCCACGGTTGTGGATTCAGTGGGGAGAATGGCTCTCATGTCCACATGGCTAATTGATGATGCTGTTGGTGGGTGGCTGCAGCCCTTATCCCCATGTGCTTCTTCTACACAGGCATTTAAAATATTTTATTTTTATTGATTTCAGAGAGAGAGAGAGAAAGAGGCAGAAAGAGAGAAAAATGAGAGAGAATGGGTGTGCCAGGGCCTTCTGTCTGTGCAAATGAACTCCAGATGCATGCACCACCTTGTGCATCTGGTTTACATGGATTCTGGGGAATCCAACCTGGGTCCTTTAGTTTTGCAGGCAAGCACCTTAACCTCTAAGCCATCTCTCCTGCCCAGAACTCGTGTTTGCAGTTGCTCTTGTTGGGTGTCAGCCATCCTGATGACCAGCTACCACCATCCTGGCCTGTGGCAAATTCCTGCCAGAGTACTTCAAAAATTTCAGCTGGCCATCAGGGTTACTGCCACCTGGTGAGGTTGCTGTTGGCAACACAGGTCAGCTTCACCCATTGTGGACAGGTTTGGACAAGGACATGAGTGAAGATCCTATTAGATGATGGCTAACATGAACACTGTGGAATTATGAGCAATGCATGTCAGGAAAGCAGAACTGAAATCGATTTATCATACCTGGGTGTTGAACTGACATTGAATTCAAAGAGGAGTTGGCTAGATAGTGGAGACAGCACTCAATGGAAGGGAAGCATACTTTTCCACAGAGTGAACTGTCATGTCTAGGGTATGATGGGAAGGTCAGGAACGCAGAGACAATTTATAGGGGCAGAAGGCAGAAAGCAAATGGTATGATAGAGCCAAGTTATAAACGACTCTGAGGCCAAAGTCAAAGTGTGTACATGTTACGGCAGTGGGGATTCAAGAGGATGTGATCTGTAGGATATTAAGAAAACTAACTGCCTACTCTATTAAAAAGCAATGGATGTTGAAAAGGGTCTTTAGAACTAGCAGTGAGGAGAGAAGCATAGCCCTATTTGACAGCTGATCTGAAGGTTTGGGGGTTCTAGTCATCACTGAGGTCCATTCTTTTGGGAAATAGTGGGGAAAACACTGAGACAGAGAGATGTAACTCATTCAAGGATAAACAACATAGCAGCCTGTTCTAAGTTAAGGTTTGCTTGTAAGCCTAAAGGAAAGCTGTATTATGGATTTCTATTTTTATTTTTATTTTATTTTCTTGAGAGAAAGAGAGAGGACTCCAGAGGAACCGAAATGATAGAATGAAAATATAATGCAAAGGGAACCGATTAGATTGGTTCTCACGATGTGGACTGCGTCCTCCAACAATGCTTGTCTGCAGACTGGAGAAGCTGAAACTTGGGCGCTGCCTGGTCCACGGGGCTGGATGGCTCAGCAGTCCTCACCTGGCACTGTCAGCCTGGAAGGTTCCCAGAGAGATGATGGTCCTCACTCCACAGCGGAAGGACAACGAAGCCGGGCTCTGATGTCCGTGAGGGCCGGAGGCAATAGGGCAGGTGCACTCCCCAGCAAGGAGTGAAGGTGGTGGGCGAACGCGCTCCTGCTTTTCCCCAGACCCCCTTGTACCCGAGCCGCCGCCGCAAAGGCTGTCTACTGGGGAGGGGTCTTCCTCCTTCAGCTGACGCTTCTGGGAAAGTCCTGCACAGACTCACCCCGAGTCGGGTCTCTCACTTCATTCTTGACATTACCAAGTTGACAGTTGAGATGAGCTGCCACCATCACCAAGAAACAAGTCAGGGGCTGGAGAGTTGGCTAAGCGGTTCAGCGCTTTCCTGTGAAGCCGAAGGACCCCGGTTCGAGGCTTGATTCCCCAGGCCCCACGTTAGCCAGATGCACAAGGGGGCGCATGCGTCTGGAGTTCGTTTGCAGTGGCTGGAGGCCCTGGTGTGCCCATTCTCTCCTTCTCTCTCTCTCTCTGTAGCTCCCAAATAAATAAGTAAAATAAACAAAAAAAAATTTTTTAAAAATAAACAAGTCAGAAAGAATGAACGAGAATGTGGGAGATGGTGCGTGCCCATGAATGTGGAGTGATTCTTCTACGGGACTGCAGGAATCCTTTGCTGATGCCCCTGCCTCAGGCTGTGTTCCTCACATCTGTCAGGCAATTCGTGGGTCTACTGTGGTTAGCTGTCTCGACTGCCCACACTGCCTGTGAGCGCCACCCATGAGGGCCTGCTACTGAGTCCAGTGGTCCAGTGGTCCAAGAAATGACATACGGAGGACCAGGAGAAGGAGGCTAGCCAATCAGAAGGAACTTTCAATGATAGGTCAATTGTGGTCGATAGTTTCCAAGATCCATTTCAAAGCGTAGGTGACTCCTGGCTCCTGCGAGGAAGCAAGTTTGCAAGGCAACAGTGGCTATGATGAGGAAGAGTCAGTCACAAGACATCAGTGTTCATCTTTCGAATGACCCTGACTTCTCACTTAGTGGGAGTGACCATTCTAAAGCATCCATCACCACAAACAACTTACCATGATTCAACTTTCAGTGTTTTGACTTCATTGTGGAGCAAAATCTTATGCATTCGTTGTAAAGTGTACTAAGATGAGTGATGCCTAGTATGACACTCTCATGGCCTCCAACTGTAGGTGAATATTAAGTATTTTGAGTGTGTTTAAAGCAGACCAGGCTAGATTCCGATGGTCAATGAATTAGGTGTATTCAATAAAGTTTTATTTATTTTTATTATTATTATTATTATTATTATTATTATTATTATTTTGGGAGGTACGTTCTTGCACAGGCTGACCTAGAGTTCACAATGTGGTTTTAGGCTGGCCTCAGTTACAGTGTTCCTCCTACCTCTGCCCCCCAAGTGCTAGGAATAAAGGTGTGTGCCTCCATGCCTGGTGATGTGAACTACATTTTAACTTACCATACTTTAGCTTATCCTGTAAGTAGGGGGTCATTTCTATTATGTTACCCTAGGGAAGAAAAGACAACTTATGGCCTGAGGCAAAGGCCAAAGACGGCTCCACTGGCCCTGATCACTAGCCCTAAGTCCCACACGTGGTGCCAATGGGGCTCTAGGCTGCTCTAGAATGGTGTGATGAGAGTGTGATGTCCAGTGCCTAGACACAGGCTGTGGCTGAAAGAGCCAGTAACAGCTATGGTACCAGGCAGGAGGCAGCTAATATGTATGTTAAACATATGGAAATGAGAGCAAATAGTGGAGCTGGGGAGACAAATATTGAACTGAGTCTGGGCCTGAGACTAAAACAACACGGGGAAATAAGAGGCTGCTGAAAGCAAAAGAGCTGTAGGAAGGGAAGGGGCGCAGGGCAGGGGAACAAGAGGCTCAGGCAGGGCTGCCCGCAGCACCTCAGGATCCTTGTTGGGGGGCTGCCCGTCCTGTGAGCAGAGCCACAGAGATGCTGTACATGCCAGCCAGGTTCAGGCCCGCTACTGATTTCTGAGCTTGGTGGGAACTGAGACTGAAGACCCTACTGGTCTTTGGGCAGCTGGAGGCGGGGTCGGGTGTGAACGTAATGCATGGAGCAGCTACTGGCAATTCTGAACACTGAAATAAGAACATGGTCCCACTTGGCCATCATACCTGGGATGATTTAGATAAAACCAGTTTTGCTTGGCCAGCCTATTATAGATTGCATTGGTATGTTTGAATGTGTCACCCACGGGGGTCACGTGTCACAGTTCTGGTCTCCAGTGTGGTGGGGTGTATGGGTACTAGAACTGTTCAGAGGCATGGCCTCATTGGAGGCAGCTAGATAAATGAATGGTCTTTGGAGAAGATTAATGATGTGAAGTTATCCACTCCGATGGGACGCAGCCAAGGGAGTTCCCATCACAACCAAATCAACGTGACTGCCAGATCTCAGACTTTCAGTTAAAACTGTGATTTGTGTGTTAGCCAGCCTCAGGTATAATGTCATAGCAACAGCTGACTAATAGAGAACTGTTCATCTCCTCAAGGATGGGAAGAATTGCAACGCGTAGTCATTACCTGGTGAGCCCAGGTGCCAATTTATGACCCTACCCAGGCAAAGGAAACTAATTGTACTGAGCGGAAACCTATAATCTATTTAAATGAGGTAATTTACATGAAGTCATTTAGCAGGTACCTGGGAAATTCCAAGCACCCAATAAATACTGTAATAACTGAATCTTCATTAAAACTCAATGCAGTAGGTCTTGTGTCCCCATTACATAATGTAGTGAAACTTAGAGATATTGTCTTATTCATTCAAGATTTTACAAGTAGTTGGTAGATAGTCAGTATTGGACTCTTGGAATGATTCCAAACCTTATGTAAGTCTGTTGTCAAAGAAGCTCAATGATCAGGTAAGGACAAAGGTTCTTGGATTTTAAACAAACCACCCTGCGTTGGTCCAGGTTGGCAGGGTTGGAGAGGATGAGGAGGAGTTGCTTGCTCATTCATCATCCACTTTTATACTCAAGTCTGGTTGTCTTTGAGACCTTTAAGAGGGAGTTAGCCATGTGTTGGTTCAGGTAGCCAACCATGGAACCTGGAGCTCGCTGAGAAGCCGGAACAGGACATGCTGAGATCACCACTCCCAGCACCACCTCACGGCCCCTCTGCAAGAGGTGTCTTCTCAGTCCAGGCGTCAGAAGGGACTCAATGAGGCCTTCTCTTTCTCAGGGGTGGCATTGGAATTTGCAGCTCCTCTGAGGCTCTGAGTCCTGGACCATCTTTCTTTGGTGCGACAGCCTATGTCAGTGAGTAACACTTCACCTGATGGAGTGTCATGGGTGTAACACCCTTGCCAGGCTCTTTTGTCAGCCCAGATTTAGCTGTCTCAGAATGACACACAAATGGAGGACATTGGATTCTGCCTGCATATGTCTCAGCAAGTATGCAACACTGGCTGTTTTTAGTTTTTATTCATTTTTCCATTTTTTTTTTTTTGCTCTTTCATATAGTTACCTAATGTATCTTGATGTTATTGCCTCCCTCGATTACACTCTCATTCCCCCTACCCACCCATTAACACTCTAGCCCCTATCAACCCTCACATTCCATTTTAACCACTTTTACACAATGTACCTTGATCACAATATCAGCAATGTAACTTGATCATAATCATAATCCCTTCTCATCTTCATCTTTCTTCCTCTATCCCTCCTCCACAGAAGAAGCCCTTCTTCTTTCTAAGTAATCCTCTTCTATTATGATGTGAACATTTTTTTTAATCCTCATATTATGCAGGTCTTGTGTAGGAAGCATCTGCCATTGTGAGGTAATGAGTGTAAGGGCTATGCTGTGTCTGGAGGACAGCATTCCTAACCGTTCCTCCCCATCCTTGGACATTGTTTCGACCACCTCTTCCACAATGGTCCATGGGGATTGAAAGGCATGATAAAGACATTTCACTTAGTTTTAGACACTCCACTGTCCTGCTACTTCTTCTCAACACTCTGATGAGATTCGAGCCCTCCCCGTACCCAGTAGTCACCACCATTTAAAAAAAAAAAAGAAGTCAACTCCAACAGGAAGTGAGAGTAATTTTAATACATGGGCCTAAACATAAATATCCAGAAGGCACTTTAGTGGGGCACAATACATCCATTTAGCCAAAGAACAGAAGTAGCTTTCCACTCAGAGCTTATGGCCTTCCAAGCAATAGGCTTGTGACTAGGTTTTCAGCCCAACTTACCTTTGAGCTTTCTTTCTTTATACCATTGACTTAAAATTGGCCTGCTTACATGATCGTGGATGGAAGATTATTTCCTGAAGTACAAGCAACTTAACCGTGTTGTCACCACTGATGGATCTGACTACCTCTGTCCCAGCAACCATTATCTATTCTAGTAGATCTTTTGCTTTCTTCTGGACACAGTGTCCCAGCCTCTATTTCTAACTCTGGAGCTGAGTCTCATGGCAACTGGTGTGAGCCGCAAATATATAGGTGCCTACCTATAGCATAACACCCAGCCTATGGTGAGGTAGTCTTGCCCTTGGGATCAACTGAGTGGGTTCAGCATCAAGGACTTCTTGCTGTCAGTTTTGCTCTGGCTTTCTGTCCTTGTATGGAATGATATTGCCCCGTCTCTAAGCCCCACTGGTTCACAGATGCTCTCCCGGTGGAGCCTGTCCCTGGATCAGTTTCCATCCTCACACTTTACTGCCTCATGACTGTTCTCCACCGGGCTTTCTTTGCCTGTCTTTGGACTTGTTGAGGATGACTTATTTGTATTTTCATCTTTCCATTCCCCAGACTCCAAGCCCCATCTCAGATGCCACAGCTCCTCTCCATCTCACCACCTATTGGCCTCGGCGATGCCTTCTTTCAACATCCTCTCCTGTCATCACGCTCTTCAGAAGTAATCCTATCCGAGCTTTGGCATAGCTACAGACTTCACCTTCTACTGGGCTCAGCTTCTACTGGGAGCCTTCAGGCCCCAGTCAGCAGGGACTCCCTGGGCTGGTGGACATTGGCTGATTTGGAGCCCTATTAAGAATTTAAATTTCAAATCCCAAGTGATCCAAATGCACATTTTAGGGAAACTTGAGCAAACTTCACATTCCTCCAATATTTGCAAAGTAAGAGAGAAAGTCAAGCTATTATGAAATGATACCCTATTAATTTTCATTAATGAAAGCAGCACAGTGCCATCAGTCCTTTGGGTCCACACTTTCGCTCCAGCCTGCCTGCCCGAGCTGCCTGATACTTGGAGACGTCTCCAGCTCCTAATCTGCTCTGTGCTGCATCGTTCAGGGAATCCTCGCAGGCTAGAGGAAATGGGGAGGTGCCAAGTGGGCCATTAGGCTATGGCTGTCAATCACTTGTCTTCTGACTGTGATTAGGGATGCAGCCCAGGGGGTAAAGGATCTAGTTATGTCAACCAGGTCTAAATACATCTAAGGTTCTAGACATGTAATCAGTACCTGGTGGTCTGATTATCACAATGCAAAGAACCATTTTTTCCCCTTCCTGACTTTCTTCTTGCACCCTTAGACTCTTCGGGCATTTCTTTATGGCAACCTCCTCTTCTGTTATGACTGCAGGACTCAGGTGATCACAAATTTCAATCCATCTGATCTCAGAATGCACTTTGGTAGTCAACTGGGACAAAAAAAGAGTAAATCCCCTTTCTTACCACTCAGTAAAATATGACCTTTGGGAAGTCCAGGAAGAACTGGGTCTATTTTCCAACATTATGTAGAATATCTATAAAGGACTCTGCAAGTATCTTTGGGGATTCAGATATCAGAAGCCTAGCTTTTGGTCTGGGGAGATTTCTCAGTGGTTAAAGGAACTTGTATGCAAAGCCTGCTGACTCAGGTTCAAATCTCCAACACCCATGTAAATCTGAACAAACATATACTCTCTCTCTCAAATAAATAAATATTTATTTTTTAAAAAAAGAAGCCCAGGGGCTGGAGAGATGTCTTAGCAGTTAAGGCACATGCCTGCAAAGCCTAACAACCTACGTTCAATTCTCCAGGTCCCTCATAAGCCAGATGCACATGGTAGCACATGTGTCTGGAGTTTGTCAGCAGTGGATAGAGGCCTCTCTCTCTCTCCCTCTCTCTGTCTCTAATAAATAAATAAGTTTTTAGAAAAGTCCAGATTAGCTCATATGAGACTTGCAAGCAATATAAATGGTGTTCTGATGACATTAGCAGTGAGATACTGCCCCAGAGGCAGAGGGTCCTTAGAGAGTCTTACTCTGCATCGGCCTATTTGTCATCACTTAAGAGCAGCAGTTTCAGAGATTTTAGGAATCGCCCTAGGGCATGGCTCTGTTCACAGTTGCCCCTAAACATCAAACCATGCTCTTAAGTCCTGAGATACCTGTTGTGGCCATGAAATTCCACTGTCACAGAATGGAAGATATTTTGTAACAGAATATCACAGCTAGAGAGACTTGGAGGGCATCCAGTCTAACTGTTTTCACATTTTCTCTGTTTAGACCCCTCTGAGAACTCAGTGGAAATCAGCAGCTATTTTCCCATGGAAAAGTCCCTGTTTAGGTAAGGAGATGGCTTAATAATTAAAGGCACTTGAAAAACCTACCGGCTTGGGTGCAATTCCCCAGTACCTATGCAAAAACAGATACGCAAAGTGGTGGGTGCATGCGTGTGGAGTTTATTCATAGTGCAACAGGCGCTGGGGTGCCTACGCTCACTCTCTCTCCCTCTCTCTTACTCAAATAAATTAAAACAAATAGTTTTTTTTTATATATAAAAGGGGATGGAGAGATGGTTTAGTGGTTAAGGCATTTGCCTGCAAAGGCAAAGGATGCAGGCTCCATTGCCCAGGACCCATGTAAGCCAGGTGCACAGGGGGGCACATGCATCTGGAGTTATTTGCAGTTATCTCTGTCTGTCTCTCTTCTCTCTATCTCTCTGTGCTTGTAAATAAATAAATAAAATTTATAAAAGAATAAAAAATGTCTGGAGAGATGGCTTTGTGGTTAAGGAGCTTGACTGAAAAGCCTAAAGACCCAGGTTCATTTCCCCAGTACCCACCCACATATGCCAGATGCACAAGGTGGCACATGCATCTGGAGTTCATTTGCAGTGGCTAGAGGTCCCAGTGCACCCATTTTCTCTCTATCTGTCTCTTTCTTTGTCAAATTACATATATACATATATATGTATATACTTAAAGTAAAATAAAAGAAGACCTTGTTTGTAATACCCATACACATGATGAGTCCTCACATATGATCTGCAGACAATTCATGGATCCCTCCAACCTCTCACACTCATTTTTGAACACCAGGTTAGCACTCCTTTAATTTAGCTCTCCTCTACATTTCCAGTCAAAGCAATAGGCCAGAGATGCTAGGCAACTTGCTTAGCATCACACACTGAGTAAAGGCCCAGTTATGGCCAAGCTCACCATCTCCTTTGTTCACTGCCGTGTTATCCAGACAGGCTTCCTTGTCCCCTGTGACAAGGAGAATGGCCTTGTTTTCTCCTTTGACCTCATGCTTCAGACAGGCAGGGCCGTGTGGGCAGCTGGCTGAGTGTGAAAGAGGCCGAGGATGCTTCAGAATGTCACCCACTAAGAAGTGGCAGTGTGTGTGTGTGTGTGTGTGTGTGTGTGTGTGTGTGTGTGGCTGAATGAGGAATCTGTGCTCCTGCCATGTAATGTAACTATCGCCAGATTAATCAACCCGAGACTCAGTTTCCTTGTCTCCCAAATGGAATTTATGGGGGTGCATGGGATGGGTGTGGTGGAGGAAGTGTAAGACAAGCGTGGTCACCTGCCCTGCTATCACCAGGTCCTCGTATGCAGGGGAATACCTGGGATGAAGAGGCAAAGGGCCTTCTCCTTACTGCTTCTTGGTAGCTCCGCCTTCTCCTGGCTGGCCTGAGCCTTAGGGCTCCTGAGCAAACACTTTGCCTGCCACAGAGAAGTTTGCCCCTTAAAAGTCCCTTTCCTCATACTAGGCTGCAGCTGCTGCCTCTCCCGGCCCAGCCCTTAGGTGCCTGCTGCAGACTGCCAGCTGCAAGGCCAGCTTGCCCCCTGCTGGCCACCCAGCTCTGGATGGAAGTTCCAGGCCCAGGCCAGGTAGTGGCTGGGCTGAGGGTTGGGAGGTCAACTTCTGGCCAAAGCTGGGGTGGCTTTGGGAGGGTGGAGTGAGGCAAGGCTAGAACGAGGTGGGGACAGGGATCAAGCTGAGGTCACTTTTGGCAACTGCCGTAGGGGTGACTGACTTCCTGGTGGTCACCTGTAATTCCTCTCCTATCTGACACCTTCCAGCTGAAAAATCTCCCCTGGGGTCAGCTTGGGGAAAAGGCAAGAGGGTGGGTGCAAAGGTGGAGGAGGAGGAAGTGGGAGAAGGCATAAGTTATTATCAGGCTCTTAGGAGCATAGGGTGTGTGTGTGTGTGTGTGTGTGTGTGTGTGTGTGTGTGTCACAGAAACAGGGACAAAAACAGAGATTGGAAAATGAACTAGAGGGAAGAAGGGAGGGAGCTGGAAGGAGAGAGAAAAGAGAAAGGGAAAGAGGGAGGGGAAGGGAGGGAAAGAAGGAAGGGGAGGGAGGACAACAGAGGAAGAGAAGGAGGGGGAATTCAGGTATTCATTTACCACAGCCTATCCTCTCCCCTTTGGGCTCAAGATCACCCCAGGCCCTGGAACTCACTCAGGATGACATGGGCGCGCACCGCCAGACACACAGGGCCCCCCTCCAGTCCTGGCAAGGAAGAGGCGCAGGTGAGCCGGGGAAGACTGCCCAGGTGCACGTCGCCGCGGGCTGGCCGAGGAAGCCTGCGATGAAGAGACCTCCGCCACCCGCGAGTCTGGTATCTTTCCGGAACAGTTAAATCCCGCACATCAGGCGCCAATGGAATCCCTCCCCTCCGGGCTGCGCTGCCCCCCTTCGTTCCCAATCTCAACCCTGGGCTGGCTCTGGCTCGCCTTTCAAATTGGTTTTAAGATGCATGCTGGATTCAAATTGCAAAGGTTTGGTCAGCTTCTGAGCGGAAAGCCAATGTCATAGCAGGGGGCGGGGGGATGGGTGGAGGAGTGAGGGGAGGTTGGGAGGGGTGAAAGCTGATACAGAAAAATCGCTGCAAAGCCTTCTGCATCCTGTCAGGAGCATTAACTTCGGATGATGTAGGGGAAACGACTAAGTGGTTTCTGTGTCAGCTACACTGAATCAAACTTGTTCAAATATGCGCGTGCAAGGGTGCAGTGGCAACACGGAGCCCACCTCTGCGATGGAAAGCAGCCCCGTGGCTTTAAGGGCTTCTTAGGTTTTGCACATATGACGAAAGCTGTGCATACATCAGGTTAGAAAGAACAGAGATGCATCCGGGAGGTGGATGTCAGGTTTGTGGGAGGGGTAGGGGCGCAGTGGTGGGGGGCTGAGTAGGGAAAGCCTGAACCCTCGGAAACCCACCATTCTGCCTTCCTGGGAGGCAGAGGGAGAAGGGCGGCGGTCTGCAGCAGGACTCCAGGGGCAGGGAGAAGCTAGGCTGGCATTAGGAAGAGTGGCATGCCCCTAGACCTGCAGAAAGCAAGGAGGTCCTGTTCCTCCCTCGCCTGCCCGGAATCCCAGATGTCTTCAGCCACTTCCATATTCCAACTCTCCTTTTCCCCTGTTTTCTGGGGAGGACAGCCTGTAGAGGGGAGAAACCCCAGGTGTGTCCGTGAATGCCGGCCTTTAGAGTTGGCCCAGCTCCTCATGGAATGCTTGCCTCAAGACAAGTAATAGTGAAATTCAATTATTAAATAAAAATCTAATAAAAATGTACAACATATGTGATGGGTTAGGACTTCAGATATAATAATTTATTTAACTATTATAAATTGTCATTTTACAGAAAAAAAGAAAATGAAGACCAATGATACTCCCTTTCTTAGGTACATGCCTAGGGTAACATGATAGGTAGCTAATCATACCATTATGTAATGCCCTCTAGCTCACTTTAAACAATAAAAATAAATACAATATAATATATACATATAAATAAATACATAAAATACATAAATATAAAATATGTGGGATAAGCTTATGTGGTCATAGATTCTCTGAGGAGACTGGAAAAGAAGTCAACTGTGGGAAAGACACAAGGCAGGGCTGTCTCTAGGTGCTGATGTCTTAGTCTTGCAACAGAGCAGCTAACTTCTGCTAAACACTTCCGTGACTTGGGAGAAGAGCCCCAGCCTTGGCTGAGGCTGGAGCCCTGGCCAACTGCAGCTTTGAGACCCTGCGCAAGGGACCCAGCTAAGTCATGCTTCTGACTCCAGAAACTGAGCTCCCATAAACCTGAGTTGTTTAAATTTTATAGGTGGGTGACCATTTGTTACATGGCATTCCTGTCCTAATAAAGCGGGAGATCTAGGCTGTGAGCCTGCCACCAGTGCTGCTTGGTACCCTCGTGTGTGTGTGTGTGTGTGTGTGTGTGTGTGTGTGTGTGTGTGTACGTGCACGTGCGTGGAGCTGTTACTTTTCATTTGGACCCCAGATTCCTTTATTTCCATCTACGGCTGGGACACAGAGGCCAAGCAGCAGTGGGTGAGTGGGGTGCCATCCCACAGCTACAAGGACACCCCCGGGAATGCCACAGCCTTCTCTTCCTCATTGATCCCTTGCTTTGGGCCCTGTTTTTCTCTCTCACCTGTTCCTCTCTGAAGCTGCACTGTGTACAGTGTTTTTACTTCCCTCCCTCTTTATCCTTCCTTGCTTCTCCTTCAGCTACCCTGCCCTCTTCGTTATTACCCCCCTCTGTCTTTCACGGATCACTCATACTGTTTCTTTCTTGGTACATCCTCAACCTTCAGGCCTTCAGATGAGGGCTCTGGCACCAGAATGTTCACCTCATCCAACGCATGACCTGGGGGCCGCATCTGATCCCCAGGTAGCTCCAGACCAGGTGCCATTCTCTCTGTTGGCTTTGGGTTCAGAGATGTCCTCTCCAGTCCCTTTCCCTACCTTCCCGTGGCACGCAACACCCGTATTTTGAGGAGAGCTCAGATGCTGCCTCTATGTTTTAGCCACAGCATCCCTTTCCAGCACATGCTTTACCTTGATTAACTGCTCTCTATGTCCTCATCCTGGAGAGCTTTGAGCCTGGAGGAGGGCCCAGGGACTAGTTCCCCCTCTTCTGACCTCTTCCATCTGGACCCTGTCTTGGACAGAAGCCGGGAAGATGGCCTGTAAAGAAATTGGTCTCTGGCACCTTTGCCAAAAGGTGGATAAGCCATACCAGCATTGTTGTCCTTTGGCCAGAGGATGGGTGGCATGATGCCCAGGAGCTTTGGAGGGCCCTTGTTATGATATGAGACAATGTAACCTGTTTCAGCCTTGGATTCTTTGCAATTTCCCTTGTCTATTCCCAGCCTGGAACATTAGCTACAATTTCACCTAGGCTTCAATGCCTGTGCTTGTGCATGTGTGTGTGTACACACACATACACACACACACACACAGGCACCCTCACAAAAACAACAATGTATGTAAGCATGCACACTACTGTACATGCACCCGTACATATACACACAAAAGCACATGTTCCTGAGTGCTCAGCCTCATATATGCATGCATATACACAAATGCCGGCAGCTCCCCCACGCCCAGGTACACCCATGCCCATGAGCACAAGAGCATATGTGAGCATACACAAATGTTCGTGTGTCTATATGCATGTAGGCATCAATGTGTTTCAGGCTCAAGAAACAAATCCTTCATTTCCTTTCTAATATTTCTGATGATGTTCTGCACTTCCAGCTCCCATCTGAGTCCACTCTGCACCTGAAGCTTAAGCCTTCTTAATTTGACACTGTTTGCTCTTCTCTGATCAATGTACTCAGGTTAAAAATAACCACCAACCTCACCCCAAAGTCCTTAGAAAGATCAATGGAGACAGTGTACGTGCACGCGTTTTGTGGGGTGGGAAGGGCTGAACAAGTGAAGTGTAGCCAACTGTCTCAACGGAGGTGCAGTGATTTGCTTCGTACAGGCACTGAGGATGCAGGAAGCTCGCCTTCACGTACTTGCTCTGTATTAGAGATTTTTATAAAACCTGAAAATGCTTTCCCCTTTAAGATTCCGGGACATTGTTGTTTATATCTCTAATTGTCACTGTGGCTGGACTGAGGGCTGGAAGAGACCAGGCTGTGACAGTGTAGGGACAAGCAGTATTTCTTGCACAGTGGGAGAATTCCAGCAAGAAGGGAAGAAACAGATTCATCAGAAGCTGACAAGCTAGATTTTGGCTCTCTGGGCCCAAATGGTTCTGCTTAAGAACCTAGAGTACCCCCTTATCTGACCCCCTCAGCCATCTGCTGCCTTGGCATCCTGAAGGCTTAGTACCTGTGCTGGGGATAGAGCTGGTTTGGGATGCCAGGCAGAGCAGGTGTGCCCATAGCTGCAGCTGCTCAGGGGCATGGAGGCCTCACCATCAGGACAGAACTGATCCTATGTGCTTGAGAGTTTGTTTTTTTTTTACTCTCCTGAAGGATTCTCAGAAGCTGGAAACTTCCAGGGGACACTAAGAGTGGGCAGTGGAGCCCTGCACTTAGAAGACAACCATCATGCTACATGGAGATGTTTGCTGACAGGACTTATCCACTTGTACCTGGAGGCAGTGATTATAGATTATAGATCCTGCTCTTACAGATGACCATCGGTCCTAGTGATCGCATCTGAGGAGAGAAATGCTGAAGACTTGGATTCTGCCTCTGAAGAGCCATTCTGAAGATTTGGGCTGTATTCCTACCCCATCTGCTTGTGAGATTTTAGATATGTTCTTAGTTCCTCCGAAGACCAAGGGATCTCAACACCCACACTCAGCAGTGATCAAATCCACTACCACTGGGCATCCCTAGAGTTTCCACCACTGTCCACACTGCAGGGAATACTGGAGAGAGCTCTTGTCCTGGCACTAATGATAAGGTATTTGGTTCAAATTTGAAGAAGGAATCTCCCTTCCACCCTTAGGTCATACGAATGGAATTTTTAATCTTGTTTGGAGTCACAATTTAGCAAAGGGGCTCATGGTCCAGAAATTCCCATCCGTGAGTTGTATCTTCGTATGCTCGAATTTTCATACCATTGGTGAGAACTATATTCCTTTCACAGAGAGCTCACAATCTGATTGGATGGATAAGATGGGCACAGCACAAGGTGCACCTGCTATGTAGAGAGTTGCCCTGTGTGAAGAAGGATGGGGTCAGGCTGCCAGCCTCCCGGGTAGAGGATGGTATATGGTGCCTGGAGCAGTGGGGAGAATGCAGGCGGAAAGTGTGTCTTGTTGGATATTTCTCCTTTGCCTGGAGTGAAAACAACAACCCTCTTAGCAATTTCAGAAATGTTAACTTGGCCCAATTCTCTCTCAAAGAGGCCGGGATTCCGAAGAGCGCTGCTTAGAAAATGGGTGAAATATCAGGGGAGTTGAAATCCATGAAACTCACATCAGCAAATCGAGGTTGCATCTCGAGCTCTTTTAGGAATGGCAGCCCGGTTCCGCAGCAACAGTGCCCCCCAGGCAATGACACCGAGTAACTGCCATTTCCTTGTGGCATTTGTGGAGCGCGTCCCAGGCGCTATGCTGTGTGTTTTGCACATTGTATCTCATTTAATGCACTTGACACAGCTAAATGGGATATATTAACTTTCCAGTTTTATAGATAAATAAGCAGGTTCAGAGTGGGAAAATGGTAGGCAGATGAGCCCTTTATTATAAGTACTGGCAAATCACTTACTACGTGCCAGACCTCATTATAAAAGCATACCTGTATTGTTTACTTAATTATTATGACCAGATAAAATAGGTATACTTTTTTATATATTATAGATGAAGGAATTGGGGTTCAGAGCATGCCAAATCGTTTGCCCCCCAATTTTTTAAGATAAAAGAATAGAAAAAAGCCAAAGCTCAAGTTCTTGTGACTGGTAAGATAGAACTAGAATTCAGAACCAAGCTGGTGGGTCTCCAAAGCCCTAGGGCTCAAGCCCCCATATAGGGCACCAGCAGGAGCCCCAATAGCGGAGGAAAGTACTCACACCCCTGTGAGTCTAGGATATTGCCTAAGGCAGCTAGCTGTGGGTGTGAAATTTCTTTGAAGCTATGTGTTTCATGTCGAAATTTTGGGTGAAGTTTAAAGCATTCTATTTTATAATGAGTATTTTTTTTCATAGAAAAACTGCTATTTTGATTTTCACTATTGTTCTCAAAACTTTGAGGAAATAAAGATGCTGGAGGAAGTCACACTTTTCTTCCCCATGACTCCGCTTATCCCCTGGCTGCAGCTGGGTGCGTCCTGCTTCTGGACAGCGCAGCGCTTAGGGTGGTCGGAGTAGGAAAAAGCTGGTTTTCAGCACTGGCCCAGTGGGAGCTCAGATCTTTGCTCCTCCACCCCGCATGCTGCAGCTTCACCTATGAGAGGCAGTTCTTCCTTCCTGTCTCTGAATCAGACGTAATGATGCCTGCCTGCCAGAGGGGCATTATAAATATGGCTGTTACTCCCAGTGGCTACTTATGACTTGTCACACTTAGGTCATTTAGTAAGTCCCATGGGTGTACCACTGTGTGAAAAAGATCATTTCTGGATCTCCTTAGCTGTTTCTTTGGTGGTGGGGCATAATGGAGGTACCGTTTCATGCTCCACAGAGGATCTCTGTATTTTATGTCCCTCAGAAGTCTACTATATCCATGAGACTCGGGTGGGAAATGACTGCTTTCTCATTCTGTACATCTCATACAGAGGACTTATTTCCTAGGTCTGCTCAGAAGAAAGACCATCTTGAAGGGAATGGATAATAAACAACATTATTCATTTTGTAAACATATTGTATTTTAACTTCTATCTAAACATTTCAAACCCTTCCAAATCTATAACCATGGCTCTAACAGACAAAAAAAAAAAAAAATCTACTGGTCAGGTCAAAAAAGAAGACCTGTGACAACTTTGCACTTGCTAAGCCTTCTTTTCCACATGTCCAAAGTAAAGCAAACATGTCAGAATATGATAATCACAAAAGACTTATCATACACATGATGGTTACTGCATAATAAAAGAAAATGACAATATTAAGTGTCAGTGAGGATATGGAGAAAGTGGGACCTTTGTACATCACTGGTATGAATGGAAAATGGTGAGCAATTAAAAAGTATAGTGGCTCCTCAAAAAGGAAGACATGGGACTATTTTATGATCCAGATATTCTATTTCTAGGTGTATGTAAAAAGAAATTATGACTGGAAATCCAATAGACACTTGCTTACCAATCACTCACATCAGAATTATTAATGATAGACAAAAGATTCAAACAATCTTAATGACTATGAACATATGAATTGATAATAAAATGTGCCATATGTATACAGTGAGTTATTAAGAATTACAAACACGTGACATTCTGGTATATGTGGTAACATGGAAGGACCTTGAAAGCTAAGGAAACTAATCTAGAAATACAGATCATTCTATGGCTAACAGAAGGACTTGATTTTTGCTGAATAAAATAAGCCACAGATATTATAGGACTGCAGCTGTATGAAGTACCGAATGTGGTCCTGTTCATAGAAACAAAGTGTAGGGTAGTAATTACCAGGGCATGTAGGCAAGGGAGTTTGTGATGGTTTAATAGTCATAGAGTTCCAGTTTTGGATGATGGAAGATGTTCTGGATATGTCTTGTGGTGGTAGGAAAATAATGTGAGTGCACATTAGTCCTCCCCTTACCTGAAATTTTGCTTTTCAGCCATTGTCAACCACAGTCCAAAAATAATAACTGAATACCTTTTATAAATAAACAGTTTCCAGGCATTAAGTTGGATGCCACAGTTGATTACTGCGATCAGATCTTGTCCTTGTGCTCACATTTAGGATGTGCACCCATTCCCTGGTCCAGAGCATAAACCCTGGATATGCTACCTGCTTGCTAGCCACCCAGCAGCCCTCTCAGTTATGACATCAACTGTCATGACATTGTATCACTTAAATACTATTTTACTTAAGGGTTCTGAAATAGAGGAACGGTGAAGTTGACAATGTAATTATCAAAGGCATGTCAAAATACTGCCTTTAAGTGATAAAGGTGAACGTACGCTATGTTCCAAGAGGGTGAGAGGGCACATCCTCATGACTTTTATTACGTTACATTGTTATAAGTGCTCCATTTTATTAGGTGGTGTTAATCTCTTACCTATGCAGTGTTAATAGTTATACATAATATTTATGCATAGGCAGAACCATTGTATATCCAGGATTTGGTATTATCGATGATCTCAGGCATCTGCAGTTCCTGGAACTAATCCAACATGGATAAGGAGGGGCTACTCTGCTTAATGTTGAACTGCTTGCACTTAAAAAATAGAATAGCAAATTGTATACTATATATTTTCCCAGAACAAGGATCTCTTTCTTAGAATATTTTTAAATTAAAACTCATTTTGGGTCTTCTTCCCCCTTTATATTCTTTTCTGGACTTGGAAATAAAATCATCCATTTCCTTATAAGAAAGAAACAGTCTCAGGCATAGTAGAGCTCTGTTGCAAGGCCATCAGGCGTGTGGGCGTAGGTTCCTGGAAAGCCCGAGCATGGGTCTGCTGGGTAGGAAAGTCAGTGTGAAGAAGTAGCCTTTGAGTTGACCAGACTCTAAGTTATTGCTCAGCATTTTGTTGCATTGTGTCTAGTTACTTGGTGTTGAGCCACCAGGCAGGAAGCCTGAATGCCAGAAACATGGGCTGGGCCAGTAAGGGAACAACAGCCCAGATTGCAGAGGGAAGAAGCTCCTCCTTGGAGATGCTATGTCTTCCCACAGTGGCATGACATTGACAGCATCAAAGTGCCTTTTAAAAATATGTTTTAAATATATATATATATATATATATATATATATGTGTGTGTGTGTGTGTGTGTGTGTGTGTGTGTGTGTGTGTGTGTATTTGACAACTTCTGTACTTATAGATGACAAACCATGGTATTTCCCTCCCCTCCCCCCTTTCCCCTTCATATCTCTGATCTCTGTCATATTGCCTCCCTCTCTCCACTAGTCTTTCTTTTAATTTGATACAATCATCTTTTTGTCCTATTATGAGGGTCTTATGTAGGTATTGCTAGGCACTGTGAGGTCATGGATATCAAGGCCAATTTCTGTCCAGACAGTTGTATGTAAGGAGTGGTACCCTTTCTTTGGCTCTTACATTCTTTCTGCCACCTCTTCCATTATAGATCCTGAGCCTTGGAGAGTGTGATAGAGATGTTTCACTCCTCCGTCTCTTCTTCTTAGCACTATGTTGCCTTTGGGGTCATTCCAGTAGTCATTGCCATCTGAAAATAGAAGCTTCTTTAACCATAAGTGAGATTAGCATTAATATATAAGTATGAACGTTAAGTGTAGTGCTTTTAGGGCAATTTGGTGAGAGTAATATATGCATTTATCCAGATAAGAGCAGTCTTTATACTCCCAAGGCTCATGACCTCCCCTGCCATAGGCTTTTGATTAGGTTTCCAGTACCACGCGTGCATTTCCTCCCATAGAGTGGGCCTCCAGTCCAGTTAGGGAGCAGCTGGTTTCCCCCAGAGCTGCCATGCACTTGTTCAGTCACTTGGCCTGTCTGGCTAAACTTGAGGCTTCCAGTGTCCATTGCTTTTTACTGCTGATGACTTCTGTCTGCTATAAGGCTACCTACAGTGTGGAATTTTCCAGATTTCAGTGGCTGGGCTACTGGGAGAAGGTTTTCTGCTCAGCACCAGCTTGATTTCTCAGTGACTTTGCCTCTCAGGCATCTGAAGTTTTCAACAATAGGATCTTACTATCTTTTTCTAATGGGAAACCAATGGCTTTAGCAATAGCCTATAATGTTTCAGAGGCAACAGGGACCTCTATGGCCAACAACTCACTGGAAGGTATCCCATCTCTCACACTGAAAATTTTCTAGTAACAAACTATAGCTTCTGGGTGTGCCATTATTCAAGAAAGTAGATTTTTCATATGTCTTATTCAGAATATCTTGAATTTTGATTGATCCTCCCTCCCACCCTTCTTTTATACAGTCTTTCCCCCTGACCTAGCTTAGGCCTTTCCCCTCCCTGTAATCTGTTCTTCTACTTTCATATACACAATACCATCGCCTAAAGTCCTTCCCTCTCCTCCTTCCCTTATAGCCTTTTTCTAGCTTATGGGCCTCTGCTATTGATTTTTAGTTCTAGCTTACACACAAATCTATACATTTGTAGCTAGGATTCACATATGAGAGAGAACATGTGACGTTTGGCTTTCTGGGCCTGGGTTACCTCACTTAGTATAATCCTTTCCAGATGCACCCATTTACCTGAGAATTAATGTGCTTATGACTGAGAGCTGGCAAGAGGCACTGTTCTCCAGAGGTGGTCACGGCTGAGTATGACCTTTCAGGAGCCAGGTCATTGTGTGATGCAGAATTTCAGTAACTTTCAACTCCATCATTTGACATCTTTGTACAATTACCACCATCACTGAGGTGGTCCAGCAAAGGTGCCATGAGCAAACAGGAAGAAAGTGATTGCTTTGTACAGAAGTTGACAGAGAGGCCTTGGTGGATACAAACCAGTGCCATGGACAGTAGGTTTTGTCTGCCTTCTACACTTTGCAGGGTGAAGATAAGAGGAGAGGTAGGAGGAACCAAGAGTATGTTTGGCAACCCCAAGAGTCTAAGAACCCCTACAGACTAAGTGCTGTGTGCTCAACACCAGGCAGTGTGGACAGCACCCAGCACTCTGAACCTAGTTCTCCTGTTGGACCTAGAGATATCAGGGACCACTATAAGGGTTTCATCAGCCATGGTGTGATGGTTGGAATCTAAAATGTCCCCAAAGCCTCAGCCTCATGTGCTTGTGATCAAGTTGCCTACTTAGACTCTAGCTGATGGAAGCTTTGGGAGATGGATTCTTGCTGGAGGGTGTAGTCACTGAAGAAAGACCTTGAGGTTTATTAATGCAGTCCATTGAATGTTTGGAGTTAACTTGCTCTGACTGCTTCCTCCCAGCTGCTAGCTCTGTCATATTTTCTGTGCCATGAGGAAAATCCCCCTTTTAAACTGTAAGCCAAAACAAACCCTTTCCTCCCATAAGCTGCTTCTGGTTGTGTATTTTGTCCTAGCTTTGTACTGGAACCTCTTATCCTCCCTGAGAGGCTAGAAGCTCTTTCCCTGAGGGTCCTATGAGGATGGTCCTTCCATGGACACTTGATAGCTGCTTATGGAAGTGATTCTGGCCTGAGCTTCACCTGAGATTTCACTCGGTCCCTGAATGAATTCCTCTTGTGGCCTTTCATCTACCTTGTGATGCTGCAGGATACACCAAGCCATGGGTCAGAAGGACTATGAGGTTAATAGATCTTGGGGAAGTGTCTGCTGGACAAGATAAGGAGAAGGGGAACAAGTAAGACAGAGGGGAAACAGAACAAAAGCACCACGTGTTGGAGATCCTCTGAGGGAAAAGATAGTACTTACTATCTACCTAAGGTGGTTCCTGCCATCATCAACATCAATGTCAACATAACAACAATAACAAAGTTATCTCTTCTCTCTCTCTGAGATGTCAAAAGCTATGTCTAAACAGCCTTCTCACTCCTTGTCACCAGGATTGGGAGCCCCTCTTTCCTGGTCCTTTTCCCTTTCATATAATCCTCTTTTCTTCCTGGACCCCATCCCCACATGATCATGTAGGTTAACTGTGCCATATGCTGTTGCTTCCTCAAGTCTCACTCCATGGCTATGAACTCAGCTACTTGTTCTTGCCCAGGTACTCAGATTTGAACATCTCCACTCTAATTCACAAAAGAAGCTGTGGAGTTCATTATCATACTCATCTTCATGAGTATTCTCTGTGTTATTGGAAAGAACTTCTGTGATGAACAGGAAAAAGAAAATCTGATTCTCAAAAAAAACACACACACACACACACAAAAAAAAACAAGCCTTTCTTGCTTCATTGGCCCCTACACATTCCATTTGGATTGATTGCCTACTACAGTCTGTGAGCTTTTGAACATCGAATTTCAAAACAGAAACATAAAAGTGTGAACATGAAATGAGCTGCTCCATTCTGCCCTCCGTGCTGGGGACATGTGTTCCTGAAGTGCAGGAGAGAGAGAGGCGTCTTGTCTCTCCTGCCTACTTTATCTCCTGGGCTTCTCTGATGGCAGCCTTTTTTTTTTTTTGCTGGCCAGACAACAGAGTGGGGACTTGTGACAAAGCATTTGTTCTGAGCTGAGCACTGGGTACCAGGAGGTCTCCAGAAATGAAGAATCTGGGGTTTTGACAGATGGTGGGCTCTTTAGCAAGTTATGCATATGCAATCTAAACCTTAGAGAAAGGCTGAAAGAGCTGTTCACAGGACAGAAACAAAGGCAGAGTTTGGCCTTGAAGTGTCAGAGATGGTGAAATAAGAGACAGGAAAACTAACAGCTTGTGAGATGGTTCACTCGGCAAAGCACTGTCCGGGTAAGTGTGAGGACCTATGGACAGTGCCCCAGCACCCAAACATGGTGGTGCACACTTCTGATCTCAGCACTGAGGAGGCAATGACAGGTGTACACCTGAGGTAATTTTTAGAGCTAGATTAGCTGAACTGGTGAGTTCTGAGGTGAGTGAGTGATGCTGCCTCAATAAATAAGGTAGAGAGCAATTGAGAAGACACCTGGAATCTACCTCTGGCATCCCTGTGCAAGCATATGCATCCACACACATATGAATAGGTGTACCACATACATACGGGGAACAAAAAAGAGGTAGGAAGCCTAACAGACAGGAAATGTATGTGAAATTGAACAAGATCACCTCTGAATTTTTCACTTAATATCTCTCACCTTTCTGTAATGCTCTACTGTCCTAGTTTACGATTTGTTTAGTTATTCCAGCTAGAACTCAGATTTCTCCTTCTACCTCATTCTACACCTGGTGCTTACCACGGCCTACTGAATCTCTCTTAAGCGTCTGTAGAGATGGCTCTCCCTGTGGGTTTCTGCAGCTCCTGTCTCTGCCCTGTCTTTCATCACTGTTTCTGGGTTCTTGCAAATTCTTCTGACGGTTCTTCCCGCCTCTCACCCAAGTCCTCCTCCCTGCTGTTGAAGTAAACTTTCTTAGAAAACAAATATGTTTGTGCTACTCTCTTGCCTAAAGCTTTTCAAATATTCCCTTTGATTTCATAACAAAACTCTTTGGAATGGTCTTCAAGGGCTTTCACGATTTGGGTCCCTGCCCGAGTTTTGAATGTCACCTCTTATGATGCGCCTATACCCACCAGCCTCATGCCTCACCTTGTGTCTTCTACTGGAGGTTCTTTACCTAGCCGTGTTCTTGCGTGACTGCTACACCAACTGTCTTGCTGCTGGAATGCTCTCTTCCCATATCATTTCTCTCTTACATAGTGTTCAAAGTGCAGCTTGCATATCCTTGGGAAAGCCTGGCCTGGCACCTTTTCCTGCTTCCGGTCCATACCAGGGTTATCACACATGCCATAGCACTAACTGCACTGTGTTGCCCTGGTGACGGATCAGTGGCTGTCTTTGTGTAAGGGCTTTGACCTGTGTTCCTTCTGTCCAATACCTGGTACAGCACCTGGTGTGGGACAAATAGCTCCATAAGGATTGACTGGAAAATGAGTGTTGGAAAGCAGGTGGAGCAAAGCCAGGAAGATGGGACTTAGACATGGGACCTCAGATTGAGGGGCTAAAAGAGACCTTGGACATTTTTAAGTCTGACACACACTCTCTCTGTAGCTAATGGCTATGAGGTAAAGTGAGGACGGTGCTTTCCAAGTTTGTATAGATGGGGTTAGTTTTAGCAGGAAGTGCCTAATAGTATAACCTGGAGAACAATAGGGGAAAAGAGAGTCATTGAAATGAAAAGAAACACCAAACTCAAACATCATTTAAGCACGTAAGTGTTGGAAAAGGACTGTAGAGGCAGGATGTCACTGGGGATGAAGATTAAATGGAGAATAAGATCCAATTCTCTGTACTTATTTACTTCGGGTCACCCTCATGTCCCTCTCATTATTGTAACCGGCAGTTATTGAATAATTCTACTGTGCCAAGCCCTTAAGCAATAAAGGAAATCAGCTTTGACCTCTGCCCTGATGAGGAAGGGGACTTGGGATCAGACATCCAGAAACTAGTGTTGGCCTGGAGAGATGGCTTAGTGATTAAGCATTTGCCTGTGAGGCCTAAGGACCCTGGTTCAAGGATCGACTCCCCAGGACCCACGTTAGCCAGATGCACAAGGGGGCGCACGTGTCTCGAGTTTGTTTACAGTGGCTGGAGGCCCTGGCGCGCCCATTCTCTCTCTATCTACCTGCCTCTTTCCCTCTCTAGCTCTCTCTGTCACTCTCAAATTAATTAATTAATTAAAAGAAAAACAGAAACTAGTGTCCTGAGGCAGGAAGTAAAATTCTCAGAGCACAAGTGTACTGGGCTGATGGTAGCTCACTCCGCATGGGGATCTGAAAGGTGTCACGTGGAGACAGGCAATCTTTGTGCAGGGTCTCCAATCACCTAAGGCTCTCGTCTGTATTTGAATTCTGGGCACTCTTTGGTGCTCTGAATTTCTAAACATATTTTTCAATCCCTGGGTCTTCAGCAGGCTCCCCACAAGACAATTCTGTTCCTCTCCGTCAATTTTAGACTTAACACATCTTGGGCCCCTTTGCTTCATTGCTCTCAGCAATACTTCACTCATCCCTTGATTCTTTCAGCCTGGCACTCAAGAACCTATTTATTTTCTCCTGGGCACTTCATGCTCTAGCAGGGTATACAGCCATCTTTTCCACACTTCATTTTCTTTGATTACCCTCTCTCTGAGGAGGTGAGCAGCAACGTAGACGTGAAGAGCGATCAGCCATTTACAGATGGACCAAATAAAATAAAGCTTTACAATGTTCAGTTACTCTCCCAGTCTTTTAGTCCATCAAAGACTTCAGGACTCTGCTCCTGTTCCACTAGGGACTCCTGGTTGGGCGTCCTACTCATGGATGGAATGGTTCTTTAGAAAACCAGTGTCATATACATATAGAGAAATAGAATGACCTCTTCAGTTTAGTCCTGAGTAATCATTTTAGTGACAGACGTGACAGGGGTGAGGGAGAGGGAGAAGGGGGATAGGGAGAAAGAGACAGACAGACAGACAGACAGACAGACAGAGATAATGAGCATGCCAGGACCTTCAGCCACAGTGAATGAACACACGCATGAGCCCCCTTGTGTGCATGCATGGCACTGCATGCTTGCTTCACTGTGTCTAGCTTACATGGGACCTGGAGGTTTGAACAGGAGCTCTTGGGCTTCACAAGCAAGCGTCTTTAACTGCTATGTCACCTCTCCAGCCATGACATTAATTTAAATAATATGTTTTAATTAATATAGACAAAATATTAGTTTTATATGAATCACTAGAAAAAATGACTAATGACAAAAATTCTGGTTTTTTCCCTTGGCAATTTGGTCATTGGTGGGGTTTTTCACACTTATAGAATGTCTCATCGAAGATGGGCTGTTTTACAGGTGCTCTGGACCTCCTCGCGGCTGCTCACTCCTATGTTGGGTGGCGCAGTTTGTAGGGTTCGGTTGGGGTTGTTCAGGCAGCTATACAGTTGTCCAAGCCTGAGAGCTCTCCTCCCCACTTCTGCTGAAGAGAGCTTTTGAAAGAGTGAATCTATGATTAAGTTTTGAACTCAGTGAGCAAAGAGAGGTCCTGGGAGGCCAACTTGAGGAGGAAGAATGACAAGCATTGGGTAGAGAGGAGGTGGAGAGCATGATCTGCCTCTTTGGGACACTCAGGGCTGATGTAAGAAGTTGTCATTGCTATTAGAGTGTGGGTCCAAATCACACTACATAAATAAAAATAACTCACCTGAGGTTCAAGTGACTAATTTGCAAATATTTGGGTTAGGTATTTAATAATCTCTTATTCCTCTCTCCAACTGAACACAAAACCACCAAGCTTCTATCCACTTAACCTCTGTTTTTTAGTTTATCTCCCCATTGGATCACAGACTATCTGCTGCTATGCCATCTGGGGCCCTCAGTTCTTCCTCCGCAGAATGATGTGTGGTGGTGTGTCTTGATTGTCAGCTCTATTGGCTTGAGAAGAACCTATGAGATTAGTCAAGCACAGCCCTGAGTGTGATGTGCAGCAAATGTGGGAGGCACCATTCCATAGGCCCATAGAATAAAAAGGAGAAAGGAAAGGCCTCTAAGCACAGTCTCACCCTCCCCTCACACACTGTCACTCCTTCCTGGCTATCATCATGTAAGCTACACTACTTTGACATGCCCGTCCTGCCACAGTGGACTGAAACCACAGCCACAAGAAGTTAGCCAAGACACAGCACTGGTAACCTTCATTCTTGGCTCATCTTGTCTCCAAGCAAGAGCACAGACGTGAACACACACTCACAGCAGTGCAAAGCGGTCGAGGCAGGGAGGACCAAGGGCTTCAAGACAAAGTGCTCACATACTCACCTGGACCCTGACCCACACGGAGCTTTCATAAATGTCTCTGGCATGAGAGCTTCTGGGGCACCTACTGAACTGACCTGCCAAACAATTTGCACTGTTCTCATTCCATGCCTGTCTGCACCATGTAGGAAGAGCTATGCAGACAGAGCTGCCTGGTAGAGGAGATGTGCTTCCTGTGCTACCACCACTGCCTCAGACCCGGCCGATCACGTGTTTTGTTGTAACATCTAAGTGCTTTCCTCCCCTGTAATGGGAACAACTGGTGACCTTTAAGATTTATTGTCTCCAAGAATATCAGTACCTATAACCATTAAAATTTGTGGTGTACCGAGCCCCTCCACGGAAACCTATAGCCATCGCCTTTTCTAAAGATAGCATTTCATAGAGCTCTGGCATGCTTTGTTCATAACAATCACATTTCTCACCTGGCAGCTTAATTGGATTTTTTTTTTTGTTGTTGTTGTTGTTTAGTAACTTGTAAAGATCTTTCCACTAGAGGATACCACCTGCTTCTGGGAAGGAACCGCGACCTCAGATGATGACAGAAGACATATGAAGGCTAGCACTGCCATTGAAGAAAAAGGAGTGCTGTGAATTTTTAAGCATGGTGAATGTTACCCTGTGGATTTATTTATTTCTGGAAAATTGCTATGACACTCCCTTTCAAATGTTCTTCTTTTCCTCATGAAGATATTCTCTTAGTTTCTTTTCTTGTTAATCCCCTTAGAAGAGTGACCCTATGTGTATAACTGAGAAGGACCTTCTGGCTTCAGGAGATGCTAACTCTCTCACCTAGCAGGTTCAGACTCTGAGTTTTCTGAGGGTTGATACTCCCTCTTGAGTATCCAACACTGCACTTACAATCTTCAACAAATTACTGAGTAGTTGTGTGCCTCCCTGTGGAAGCTTTGTGTGACACTGATGCAGCATCCAGACACCTGTTTGTTATGAGTCGTCATCTTGATTTCTGAGTAGCAGAGACCATTTGTGTCCATTTACTCATTACAGTTCTACAAGGCAAGTATACTCCCTGCATTTTACACATCGGCTACAGAAGCTACAGGCAGTTAAGGAAAAGGCCTGGTTGCTTGGCTATCTTGGGGTTTCCACTAGGATACAAGTTACTCTTGAGAGTCTAAAAGGAGCATGTGGAGGTCTCATCAAAGGAGAGTTAATGTTATAAGGAGGAAATTGGAGAAAGGGAATTAACTCATGGATAACACACAGAACTAGAATTACTAGAATTCAGATCTTTCCGCTCAAAACTTTGTGTTTCTATTTTTATGCAGACCTATGAGGTCCACACATGTAGTTTATTTACGTGTCTGGATGTATTTTGGGTCACTTAGACCTATTGTGATGAGAATGTCCATCTGCAGAGCTGTATGTAGGAAATGCTGACATAATCCAGATCCGGGTGATCATGAAGCATGTATATATTTGGTGTATGTTGTATGATTGTGGGAAGGGGGCAGAAGAGCACCATGCATGTGCCAGGGTGTGCATGTGGGAGTCAGAGAGCAACCTTGGGTCTCACAAGATCCTGGAAGGCATGACCCCTCCCCCAAAAAGAGTAAGATTAGTTATTATCTGTTACACTACTGGAAAGGAAAGCTTCAGAGCCCTAGGGATTTCCTCTGGACACAAGTGTCAGTAAGTGGAAGTGTGCACAGGTAGCCAGCATTGTGGGTGTCTATGCCCAACACGTATGCAACAGCCACGGAAGGAGAAGCGTGAGACAGGGATCCCAGCCATTCACACCGTCACCACCCTGGGACAGTAGCTACCCTGGTATTCTCCTGCCCTGAGCCTGGTGGTCCCATTCCCAGCATGCTGAGAGGTGGAAGATGGAAGAAAGTAGATTCTTCAGGGAGACTAAGAGATAAGGATTTGACGCCACATGATCCCACAGTCTCCTGACACCTCATTTACTCAGCACTAAATTCATTGTCTTCAGAACAAAATTGTCTTGTTCAGTGTCTTTTCAACCAAGGCAGAAATGGCAATGAGATTTAAACCTGAGTGCCTGTTCCATTTTCCCACATGGTTCCTACATGCAGCCAGGTACCTATGAGGACTTGTTTAACTGAGATAACCCACATGCAATGCCGTGTAAATATAAACTGTTAGAGGAGTACTGACAGGCCCTAGACAAGTCAAGGAGAGAACTTAGTTGGCTACAGTTTTGCCAACCTGTTATTTGTTTCCTCTGCACCTTGTTCCTTTGTTCTGTTACTAACAAGGCAGAGGAGTGGGAAAAGCTAGGGAACAAAAGAGAAGTAGAGTCAGAGGGAGAGAAACAGAAATGGAGAGGGACATGAAACAGAGAGGGAAAGAGATGGGGATGGGTAGATAGGGACAGAGAGGTTCACAGAGATGGAAAGTTAGAACGGCACAGAGAAAGAGAGCTAGAGATAGAGCCAGAGAGGCAGAAAAAGAAAGGGGGGAGGTAGAAAGGGACAGAAAAATGAAGGAGGGAAAAAATAAAGTTGATCATAATGGAAGGGAGGCGAGAGAAAAGAGGAGAGAGGGAAAGAAAGTGTGTGTATGTGTGTGTGTGTGTGAGAGAGAGAGAGGGAGAAGCCTTGGTCCTTTCTGACCCTGAGCTCATCTGCCATGTGTGCAGACTGCTGTTGTTGATCAGGAGCCATGCTTTCAAACTCCTTTCGCTAAAGCACCGTGATGGACCTCCCTGGGATCTGACCTGCAGCCTTGGGACCCAGATTGCTGGCGTTGCTTCCTGGCAGTACTATCACTTCCTACTTGACCTTGGCTAGCTTTTATCACCCTGGGGCTCAGATGGAGATACGGTTGGAACACACAAGGAACTGGAGTGTTAGCTCTGCATTAGACTGCTCTCCCAGCAGGTATGAGGCCCTGGGTTCATCCTCGGGATCACAAAACCAAAATGGCAGCAAAACATTGCTGGGATGGAATCCTCGTGGTGGGACTGTCCTTCTGATGAAGTCCGTCTGTAAGGTCCTAAGCACAGTGTCTAGAATGACAAATAAAATAAATGGACCTTGATGCCAAGGTATTTTGCCTTACAGGGCCTGCCCACACTTTCCTTTCCGGATGCATATTGCCACTCAGAGTTAGTGAGACCCACCCAGACACCACCTTCTTGCTTGATGTCTTTGAAAAGCCTTGTGCTGGGTTCTTTGAAGGCTTCCGCAAGGAACACATGAAGAATTCCTTGACTGGTGCAATGTGTATCTCGGACTCATATGTTCTTGATTCCTTTGCCACTTGCACCTTCTCACTTTCTTTAGCTTTAAACTTTTTTTTTATTATTTTTATTTATTTATTTATTTATTTTTTTTTTTAGCTCTTTCCTCTAAACTTTCTGCCTATGTGACTCAGGGCAAATCGTTGAGTGGGGTCCTACCCATCTGTGTGTGCAATGACTCTGCTCACTTCCCTAAATGCTGATCTCATGGTCCCTGACCTGGGTGCATATTATCCTGGAGATGAAGGTGCCTGGTCCCCAAAGATCCTCCAGCTTGCTGTTCCAATATCTCCTTGGCCTCAGATTCCGAGCCTCCCTTCCCCTTACCATCACAGATTGCAAAACCATCACCACATCCAGAGTACAGCCAATGTGGAATTTACTCTGGGGTATCCTCATACCTTTAAGAATCCTGTGAGCAGGCTGGGGACCAGCGGTTCACTGTTTTCTGCAAGCTCTTAATAAACTTTCCCATTAATTAAGCATAGCAGTGTGGGCTGATGCCCTGTCCACATTACTTGTCTTTTTATTTTGTAGTTACATGGAAGATCTTCAGTGCAGGAGCCCTGGAATTATACACTGGGCCCTAATATTTCAAGACCCAACAGGAACAAATATGCAATTATATAGTTCAGCGATGCAGTACCATCGTGGTACAAAGAGAGATGAGAAGCACTGCTCCAGCTCTGAGAAATTTCCTATGAAAGGAACTACCAAACTCTGTACTTGAACCCCTTCCCAGCCAGGGACCTCAGCTCTGTCACCAGCATGAATCTCCCCATGAGCAACTTCAGTGCAAAGCTTATACGGGGGTGGGATGAGGAGACTGCCCTTAAGGCACCATGTACATCTCCTGACATCCTCCTCTTGCAGCCATCTCACAGGCAGAAAGGAGGCAGTGCATGCAATTGGCCTCTGGTAGTCAGTGTGTGGGATCATTTGTGTAGATTTGAGGAAGGTTTCCATTCTTTCTTAACTAAGGCTTCCTCATCATCTACAAATCAATGCAGCTCTAAAAACCTACTCCAAGAGCCACTCGGAGGATGAAATCAGATCACCCAAATCAAAAGGCATTTTTGCTGTTAGGTTCCCCACTTGATAGCTGCAGGAATTATGACTCAGGAAGGCTAAGGAACTGAACCCAGGCCACAGAGTACAGTCACCCGTTCAGTCCCCAATGTGCTTAGTTTAACTCTGTTCCTTTGTCCTAAACTTGGTGGTAGGAGTGTCGAAGTCAATGGTACACTTGATTGTATCACTCACCTATGGGTTAAGATGGGCACCATGCCGTGCCTGTTCTTGTTGTAAAGACAGCCTGCTCAGAAGGAAGGGGCTTGGAAGGAACCTGCCAAGATGACCTGCCAGGATATTCTGCAAAAGTCCCCGAGGTCATCCTCTCTCCTGTGACTGTATCAAAGGTAAGAGGGCAGAATAGCACAAGTGTGATGAGAATGAACAAGTCTGTGTGAGCATGTGCGTGTTATGAGTATATGTGTGTGGATGTATACATATGTGCGAATGTTTCCATGCGAGTGTGTTTTGTAAATGTCTTTATGTGCACATTTGAGCACATTTATGTGTAAGCATATACATGAATGTGTGTGAATGTTGTATGTATAAATATGTGAGTGTGTATATATGAGCGTGTTTATGTGTATGTTGTAGGAAAGTGTCTGGGGCGGAGGGTCCAAGAAGGAATCACAGAGTTAGATGTTTCCATGGTAGCTGAGAGACCCACTGGTCCATAAATAATTAACCAGCCAGAGCTTTTAAATACATTTCAAAACAAATACTCATTTCCCTTTAATGCAGTCCTGATTCTACTTTTCGCTCACTGCCCAGAGCTCTGGCCTGACTCTGATTCTTCCTCTGATGGAGGCAGCATCTTGCATGGTCATGAGAAGCAGCTCCTTGTTGTAGCAGGAGGGAGCCCATGGATCTGCTTTGTCCAGAGGAAAGAGGGATTGGAAGGAAGGGGTGCTCTTCTGATCCCCTTTAATATGGCCTTGGTGACCTCTGAGAGGTAATCTTCCCCTTCACTGAGAACTTGCACTGGCTGCTTCCATCCAACTAGTAGGCCTCCGTTAAAATCCCTGGCTGCACCTCCTCAAGGGAAGTCACCCTGACACTGGCACTTTTCCTTTCTGATCATATTGTTCTCTGCCGACAGCTCACCTTGATGTGGGTGACCCTAGTCCCCCGTCTCCCCTGCCTCTCTTGCTCAGGTCCCTATCATGTGGCTGTACATGCACCCCCTTGTTGGGGTGGTCTCTCCCTAAAACCTATGCCTCCATATGGCACCATCAGATTCACAGGACTGCCAGGACATTATGCTACTCTGGTCCTTGTTTTTCTTTTTTTAATATAATTAATTTATTTATTTATTTGAGAGAGAGAAAGAGGCACAGAGAAAGTGAAGGAGAGAGTGGACATGCCAGGGCCTCCAGGCAATGCAAACAAAGTCCAGACGCATGCACCCACTTGTGCATCTGGCTTACGTGGGTCCTGGAGAATCCAACCAGAAGCCTTTGTCTTTGCAGGAAAATGCCTTAGCCGCTAAGCATCTCTCCAGCCCCCTGGTCCTTGTTTTTCTTACTCACTTACACCCTCTGTTGAGGCCACGGGCTTTGTAGAGCTGGGAGTTAATGTACATGTTGGATTTCAGGGGAAGGAGTGATGTGCTCAGTGCTTTGAGTCTTGTGTGGAGTGATTCCGATGTCTAAGCTCCTCACTTTGTTGTGATTTGGATCAGCTTGGAGAAGCTCTGCATAGCACTGTGGTTGCAGTTGCAGCTGAGCCCACTCACTGGTCACTGTGGAGGATGACCTGGTGGGATGCCTCTCCTGGACAGACAAAGAGACAGCGGCACCTGCCACATTAAGTCTTCTGCTCAGCAGGACTCAGTGCTTCATGGGTACAGTGGTGATTGTTCTGTCCTACAGGTCAGTCAGTAATGCAAATAGGGCTGGAGAAGGGGCACAGTGATTAAGTGTGCTTCTTGGGCAAGTATAGGAGCCTGAGAGGGCCTTAAACCACCCAAGGTTGAATCTCGAGAACTTTCCAGAGTCCTTGCAAACAAGTGCACGTGGTCACTGTGCCATTAACTCCCGTCCTGCAAAGGGGTGAAGAGACCAGGGAGTCACCCAGGCTCACAAAAATCAGCAAGCCCAGATATCACTAAGAAACTCCAGGTTGAACAAGAACAGGCAGAGGAGCGACAAGACAGGACACCTGATGTTCTATTCCGGTTACTACAGACAAGCACCCTCTGCCTTTGGCATGTGCATTGGGCACCACAAGGGCACATACCTGTGCGCACATTACGCAAACACACGTGCATACACCCACATATACACAGCATATTATATGCACGTATACACTCAAGTGAAAAATAATGATGGGGAAAATAATCCAACTAATCCCTGTCACACACTCAGTGGGCCAAAAGCTCTGGGTTAGATGTATTACCAGCACTATTTCAGATAATATTTTCACTGTCAATACTTTGCAGATGTTTATACTAGCCCCAGATAACAAAGGAGGAGGCAGGCTGGGAGGTCAAGTGATTTGTCCTGGGTCACTGCAGCCCATGGTGGAGTCACGGTCTCGGCCTAGACCCAGTGCGCTTATCCACTCTGCTTACTTGTGTGAGCAGACCTTGACCTGGAGCAAAGGAGCCTCTTCTAGGCCCTGAAGAAGAAGTTAAGAGGATATGAATAGGACTGAATGTCTCCAAGGGGAGGACCATTTCACTTAGACATGGAGAACTTCAGCTGAAAGTCACAGAGCACTTTGGGAGGAGGCTGGTAGGGGCCAGGTTGGATGGTGAGCCTGCAGCAGGATAGGAAAAGAGGCACACGAGTCTGGAGCTGCCCCATGGCTGGGGGCATCTGGAGCAGAAGATGATGCCCACTTGCACTTCCTGAGGGAGTGCTCTTCAAATCCTAGGTGTGAGGAATGAATGGGTTACCCCATTGCTAATGATGCTTGGAGTCTGTTCAGGGACTAGCCACCCAACCTGTGCAATTACACTGGGATTGTAGGTGATGGGCACTGTTACCTCACGTATGAGGAGATGGAGACAGAGCGACAGAGAAGATGAGGAAAAGCTACCAGAGCTGCCCTCCTCGCTGGCTGCCTACCCTGAATGATCCAACCCTGAAGTGTTCTGCACTCCTCCGCGTTCCCTTCTTGATTTCTCCTTCTTATCTGTGTGCTTGTGTTTTGACCTGGTCATCCAGACACTCTTTTAACCGAAACTCCTTCAGCCCCTATTATGTTTCAAGTAAAGGAGATGCTGACATAAACATTAGACCATCTGCCCTGAAAGGGTTTCTAAAATAAAGCATTAAAAGATAAAGTCCCGCCGGGTGTTAAGTGCTGACAGCCAGAAGCTGTGAGACATGAGGGAAAACAGGAAGATCTGAGGCACAAGACTATCCTGAGCTTTGGAGAATTCATAGAAGTTTGCCATTCCTCGACAAAAACAGAAGGGGATGTGATGGTTTGTTTCATGCGTCAGTTTGGCTGGGCTATGGAGTATGCAGGCAATTGATGAAGTGTCATTTATGAGAATGTGTGAGAACGGAAGATGAGATTGGCATTTGAGCACATGGTTTGAGCAAAGCATGTGGCTGCCCAACGTGAGTTGTCATTGTCCAACCTACTGAGAGTCCAGTGTAAGCAAAACGAAGACAGGGAAGCCTGCCTGCCTGCTTGCTCGAACTGGACAGTCCATTCTCTCCTGCTCTAGGACATTGGAGCACCTCATTTTCAGTCCTCAGATTTAAACAGGGACTGAAATGAGCCCCTGGGTTGGAACTACAGCACTCCTTCCATCTCAGGTGAAGTAGTCCCTCATCATAAATCTCTTTCTCCATATCTGCAGGTACCCTCCTGGTTCTGTTTCTCTACAGAACCCTGACTAACGCGAAGGAAGTGGTATCTGAAAAATGCCCCATGCCTCTCTCTGTCTCCCCCACACCCACTGCCTAGGTCCAACACAAGCAGATCTTTCATGAAGGGTTATCCCATACATGTCTCTCCAGATGTGTGGCTCCTGTCTAAGACTGTGCTTATCTTCTTAGCTTTGCCCCGTGTTCATGCACGTCTCACTGGACTGGGCCTTTGCTCTCATGGTGAGTTCTAAAGTCATGTGAACCACAAGACTTCTCCCAGACTGTCTTCTGGTCAGGGCTCTGAAGGGGATGCTTTTTGTCACAGATACTCCAGAGCAAAAGATAGAGCTCTTTCCCTCTGGAACACATAGTTTAGGCAGAAAAACAACAGAAATTGACCACCAATTATGCCAAGTTTAGTCTAGTCAATACTGTGCAAGAGACCCATATATACTGTGATAGCTTGAATATATGTCCCTCATAGACTCAGCTTTAAAACAAGTTATTATTTTTTTATTTATTTGGGAGAGAGAGAGAGTAGATAGAGATATAATGAGCATTCCAGGCCCTTTAGCAACTGCAAATGAACTCCAGACACATGTGCTACCTCATGCATCTAGCTTACAGGGGTCCTGGAAAATCTAATGTAGGTCCTTTGGTTTTTCAGGCAAGAACCTTAATGTCTAAGCCATCTCTCCAGCCCAACTCAGCTATTATTTTAAAGCTTGTAACTTGGGTCTCCAGCCACCTGGTTGGAGGAGATTGTCAATGGTGGTGAATCCTAGGGTCTAGCCCTAAGGTATGTTTTGGGGGTCAGATTTGATTTCCAGTCCCAAGGTATACAAGAGGTCTGAGCTCTGGCACGGTCCCTGATTCTTGTTGCTCATTTGCTCTTCCTGCTTTTGGATTTTTTACAGTCTCTTTGGTTGTTTTTCTCTGCTTAGAAGTATGGAAGCAGCTTCTTCTGCCATTGATATAACTCCCCTCCTGCCCCCCCACACACATACCCTGGACCTGAAAGCTTCAATAAAAACCCCTTCCTCCCCTAAACTGTAGCTGGTTTAGATGTTCATCCCAGCAACATGGAATTGTCAACAAAATATGCTAAACTACAGAGCCTTTTTTTTTTTTTTTTTTTTTTTTAAGAACCAAGAGATGGATGTGCTGAGAATCTCAGCTGGTATCTGCCCAGCACATTGAAGTTAATACATGCTTTAACATGGCTCCTCAGAGGTTTCCCAACACAACCTATGTGAAAACAAAATGGTAATATTCATTTGACACTTAGGGAAACCAGAGCTCAAAGAAGGCAAGTAATTTTCCTAATTCTGACCAAGTTGTGAGGCATGGCCCAGAGTCTATCCCTTTGGGCTCAAATTCTGAGTCCCTTTCCTTGATCATATAGGTTGTTGAGAGGAAAAAGCAAGCAAGTCCAGGAAAGAAAACAACTTGAGGATGGCATCACATGACAGTGGTTACATCCACAGCACTCTCTAAACAAGCTGCCTTCTCATCTGAGCCCTTCCTGGTTCTTAAGGTACCTTTAGGCTTAACATGCTCTCCATCAAGATTTTAGAATGGAAGATTGAGGTAATGACACTCCCACAGGAGAACACACAAAGTCTTAGCTTGAGTGACTTCATGCACTGGCACCAAACAAACCAGGAAAACACCAATATGAAATTTAATTTAAGACAATAGGGTGGTTCCTAATTTCTCATCAACTTTTCAAAACATTTGCCTATGGAAAATTTTAAAGATATAAAAAAGCTAGAAGAATTCTACCAAGTTTCTTAACTTGTTACTTTGAGATGATTGTGGACTTATAATAAGACTCCTAAGAAACAATGGTGAAAAAGTCCTAGATACCATTTACCCATTTTCTCCTAAAGTTAATACTTTGCAAAGCTATAAAATGATATCAAAATTAACAAATGAACACCAAAACATCCATCAAATGATTCAAAATGCATCCTTTTGTTCATGCTCATTTGTATGTGTAGTTTCATGCATTTTGTAATGTGTATAAGTTTTATCCTTGAATTTATGTGCCCAACACTAGGATCAATATACACAAGATCCTTTTATAAACACAGCCACCTCATTCCTTCCCCCTCTTCCCTAAATCCAGAAACCACTTATCTCTTATTCACCTCTATATACATCATTTCAATAATGTCATGTAAATTACTGTTAATATTTCATGTAAAACACATATGTAAATATGGTACTATATGATACAAATTAGTATCAAAGTATCCAGGTAAAATAAAGAAAGTAACAACATATAAGAGGGACATGATACAATGGCAAAGGGTCTAATCCACCAAGAAGACACAAAATTCTAAATATTTATGCAGCAAAAACTTATCATACATGAAGCAAAAACTTGATAAAGGGGAAAACAGAAACAGACATTCTTGAGATTAGAGTTGGTTTTTCACCTTGCCATGCCCAGAGATTGGTAAAAATACTCCATAGAATATCAACAAAGGTGCTAAAGAAATGACAATGGAACCAACCAACAGAATCTAAATGGTGTACGTAACAGGCCATGTAAAAATAACAGAATATAAATGGTTTTCAAGTGCCCATGAAGAGTTTAACACATTATATTGTCATCTTAAACAAAAGGAAAAATAGACTCAAATAATTGAGATCATGAAAGATGTTTAAAATCATTAACCAGTACAAAAATGCAAACTAAAACAATGATGAGCTATCACTACATACCTATCAGAATGACCAAATTTAGAATATAAAAATGCTCATTGTAGGGCTGGAGAGATGGCTTAACAGTTAAGTGCTTGGCTATGAAACCTAAGGACCCCAGTTCAAGGCTCGATTCCCCAGATGCACAAGGGGGTGCCCATGTCTGGAGTTTATTTGCAGCAGCTGGAGGCCCTGGCACACCCATTCTCTCTCTCTCTCTTTCTCTTTCTGTCTTGCCTCTTTCTCCCTCTGTCTGTCACTTTCAAATAAATAAACAAACATACAAAAAAAAATTGAAAACAAATGCTCATTGTAATATTATGTTATACTAAGTGCTGCCAATGTTTCAGAGAAATGAGATGGCTCACATATTGCTGGTAGAAATGTGAAGTGGCCATTTTGGAAATTAGTTTGGTCAGTGTCCTGTAGGGGTTTCTTGTAAAGCTAAATAAGCGCTTATCATAAGACACACAAATTGTACTCCTGGGCCTTTATCCTGCCAAATGCAAAACTTATGTTCATGCAAACACCTGTGCAAAATGTTCACAGTGGCTTTGTTCTCAGAAGTCAAAAACTAGAACCAACTCAAGTTTTTTTTTTTTTTTCTTTTTCTGATGTGTGAATGGATAAACAGTGTGTATCTGTGCCATGGAATATTACTCAGTAATACACAAGAACTTCTTATGGATTCCAGTAAGAACTTAGAGCTCAAAGACATGATGCTAAGTGAATGAAGGCAATCTCACAAGAATGTATATGTAAAATCCCAGATATTTTAAAGAAAAAAAAAATCTTTTAATAGAGTTCTGAAACAGAATCTGCCACAAGGCGAGTCTGTTGCCTCCTTCCATTGTTATTTGGGGGAGATTTCCCCTTCAAGTAAGGATGGTTCTGAATCAAAGCCAGCATACCCGAGCAATTACAAAATGCATTCTAGAACCACCGAGTGTGAAAGGGAAGAAGCCTTAGGTATCGTCCAGTTCAGTTGTTTCTAGCCGTGGCTGAACAGGAGACTCACCTGAGAAGCTCTCAAATAGACTGAGACCTCAGTCCCTCCCCAGAGCCTGGCTTTAATTGGCTGGAAGAAGTATCCAGGCATTGCTATTTTTTAAAAGCTCCCCAAGTGATTCTAAAGTGTAGCCAGGTTTGAGACCCACTGACAAATCCAAGCTCTGAATTTTATAGATGAGGAAACTTCAGGCCCTGGAGGGGACATAACTAGCCTGCAGTAAGTCATGTAGTTGAATGTGTTAGAGCTTCTCATGGGTCCATGGACCTTTTGCCCTATGTAGATGACGCTTACATTACCATCATCATAACTGTCCTCCTTGTGAGTCCTTGAGGTAAGAAGCTCAACCATCATCATACCCATCGCAGGGATAACACAAGGAGACACATGGAGAGAAGACGATGCGCATAGGCTCTGTGGACTGAAGCAGGAAAACCACCAGTTTGCCCTCTTCAAGACAAAGAGCAGCTCCTACAAGGAAGCTTGAGTGAGCATTCATGTGGCATTGCCTCATTACTGAGAGACAAGTGACCAACTCAAGCCCAGGAAAGGGCTACTGAACTCTTGGATCTGTTCAACATAACTCATTAAAGTCCTCCCAATTTTCATAGATCTTAATCTGTTACTGCCAGCACCTATTGGATCTCTATTTGCACCCAATTTATCTCTGCCTTTTACAAGGAATGAGAACAAGCAGCCCATGCTCTGCTTGCCTCTGAGGTGACTTATTTACAATTGTGTCTTAGTGCAAATTGGCCCAGTTATTCATTAGTTGTAATGTGTCACTTTCAGTGCCTGATTACCACCAGAGATGTTGACGTCATTCACCATGGCATTAAGGGTATCTACATGTCAAAAAATATGGTCTTGGAAGCAGGAGTACGTGTGTGGCTGTGGAGAGAAAAAGGAAGCACAAAGAAGGCTAAAGGAGCCACAGACCTTGGTCCCCTAGGGCTCTTTGCATTGAATTCCTAGGTGGAAGGGCTGTGAGTCAGAGGGTATTGCCCAGTGACTTCCTGTGGCTCACTGGACAAACATCAAGTTTCCAAAATGACAGGAATGTGAAACCACACTGCCACACACTTTACCATTTGTTTTGGTGACTTTACTGCTTAGAAATTGGGTGCCTTCACTTTTATTTCTCAGATACAACATTTTTAACAAGAGTCGTTGAATTTTGAAATACATACCAGAACATGCTGGCAATGTCGTGTTTAGTTTATGGGATGTCATTACTTTGCCTTTTTTCTTTTTTTTTTCTCTCTCTCTTTAAGATGAAACTGACTCTTGTCTTTAATACAAGTGAAATGGTGCATAGTACTAAGGAAACAAAACTTTAGAAGCGAGTGTGTGGTGGCTTGATTCATAAACTCAGGTGTTCTGAATGCTAGGTTCCCAGCTGATGGAGATTTCGGAATTAACAGCTCCTGGAGGCAGTGTATTGTTGGGGCAGGCTTATGGGTATTATAGCCAGTTTCTCCTTGCCAGTTTCTGACACACTCTCCTGTTGCTATTGTCCACCTTATGTGGGCTAGGGGGTGATTTCCACACTCTGCTCATGCCATTGTTTTCTCTGCCATCATGGAGCTTACCCTTGAGTCTGTAAGTCAAAATAAACCCTGTTTTTACCTCCAAAGATGCTCTTGATTAGGTGGTTTCTGCCAGCAATGCAAACCTGACTGCAACAGTAAAGTTGGTATCAAGGAGTGATGTCATTTGCTGTTAGACACCTGACTGTGAGACCTTGGCTTTTTGGAGCTGATTTTCAAGATGAATGTGGAAGGATTTAAAATTGTGGCCTAAGAGACACCTTGAAATACTGTAAGTACAGCTTGATAGATTATTCTAGTCAGAGTTGAAAGACCTGAATGCAGTAAGAACTGAGGACATGATGTTTGGCTTATGAGGGTGAGAAAGAGATTTTTGACTGGATGGGGCTACAAGCAGTTTGTGTGAGAGGCTTGCTGTTATGCCCATGTCCTGAGAAATTGTGCAGGGTTGCATTGCGTAGAAATGGACTGGTATTGAGTGGAGGGACATGGCAAAGAAGTGACATCTCTGGGCTGAAACTTCTGCCCATTCAGCTGCAATTTATGAGAGATTACAACCATTGAGATTGGGCCAGCTGACCTGTCTTGCAGCAACAGGAAGAATGTAGACTCTTTGGAAGGGGCCTGAATGATCAAGGAGTGTCCTAGTCTTCAAAGTCTGTTTTATACCCCTGGATTAACAAATTGGCACCCCACCTGGTTTTATGGAATATAAGAAATGCAGGAAAGAGGATCATTGAATTTGCAACAAGTGTTTTGTGTTTTGGAAATGGCCATGGGAAGTGTGAAGCAGGTTTGCTGGGTGCCTGTATGGAGACCCAATGGAGCTGTGAAGATGAACCATGGATTGCAGTGGAGATGCCAGGACCATGAGACAGCTGCTGAGGACAGCTGCCAGCCTGAGATGAAGTTTTCCAGGACCGTGAGTAGCCTAGCTGGAGGGGCAGAATTGGAACTCCAGAGACTTATTGCCTGTTAGAGTTATTGAATGTGGAGACTTTTCACTGAGTAGAGTTGTTGGACTTGGAACTACATAGTTTGATGTTTGTGCTGTTTAAATCTTGTATTGGTTGAATATTTCTTTGCTATGCCTAATACCATCTTTTTCAATATGAGTGCTTATTCTGAACCATTATGGACTTTGGGGGGATTTTTTGGTATTATGGCTCAATTAAAAGACCTTGAATTATGGGGATATTTGAACATCATTAGAATTGATAAAAAAAAAAGATATGGGAACTTTTAAAGTTGGACTGAATGCATTGTATTTTACATCATGGGTAGTTATCAGTTTATGGGGCCTAAGGGTGGAATGTGGTGGTTTGTTTCAGGTATTGGACATTTGAGAATTACTGCCTTCTGGAAGCAGTGTATTGTTGGTGGTGGGCTTATTGGTGTTATAGCCAGTGTCCTCATTCCAGTGTTTGGCACACTCTCCTGTTGCTATTGTCCACCTTATGTTGGACAACGTGTGATGTCCACTTTCTTCTCTAGTCATCATTTTTCTTTGCCATCATGGAGCTTCCCCTTGAGTTTGTAAGCCACAATAAACCCCCTTTTTCCCCAAAGCTGCTTTTGGTTAGGTAATTTATGCCAGCAATGTGAACCTGACTGCAACAGGGTATTTCCCTAGAGGAAGTCTACACTCATGAAAATATGGGATTTGAGGCCTGGGGAGATGGCTTAATAGTTAAGGCATATGCCTGTGAAGGCTAAGGACCCATGTTCGGTTCTCCAGATCCTATGTAAACCTGATGCACACAGTGGCACATACATCTGGAGCTCATTTGCAATGGCTAGAGGTCCTGGCATGCCCATTTTCTCTCTCTCTCTCTCTCTCTCATAAATAAAGAAAACAAAACAAAATCTTTAAAAAAGTAGTATTTGAGCCAGTTGCCCTGAAAGTTATTTTTTGCCTTATGGTAAATTATATCCACTTGAGTTGCCATTACACATCCATCCATTTAACCAGTCATGCTACAGCCTCTATGATTGGTACATTTTCAGGACGGCTAGTGTTAGAAATTTTAAAGAACAACTATTAAAGTTAGCCTCTCGGCTCACCATGATACAGCTCAAAATGCCATGGTAGCATGGCTATTCTATCTCCAAGGGTTTCACTTTCAGGAGCTGTGTTTTCTCTCTCTCTCTCTCTCTCTCTCTCTCTCTCTCTCTCTGTGTGTGTGTGTGTGTGTGTGCATACATATATGTGATAGTGTAAAAATAGGCAGACTTGCATTTGTTTTTAAGAAAACCATTTGCTATGAACATCTATAATACTATAAGCTCTCCCTCACTTGTATGCCTACAGTAATAGGAGCCATATACATGATCCTAAAACTGATCTCTGCTCCCAGATCTAGATGGGGCTGTCCTTGTCTGGCTGAGACACTGACTGAACCCAAAGATTATTTTAACTTCATAATCAGTCCAGTGTATTCTCACTGTACTCTGGGTAAGTGGAGGGATGTCTATCTTGGGGAAATTACATTGCAAGAAACCTAGTAAAACATTTACATAGTGAATGAATGAATGAGTAAGTGAGCAAGTACTTTGAACAGAAGGCACACCTCATCCATGCTTCAAGAGAATATAACTTGGAAATTATAATGTAATACTACTGTTTACTTTATAAATGCTGACTGACACCTACTTAATCAACCACGTATTGAAAACACCAGGGAATACACAGCCAGAGGAAAATATGGATAAGCACACAAGGCCAAATGCCAGTTATTTTTTATACATGCACATAACAATTTTGTTATGTTAGAAATAATAATGAACCAGCACCACTATTTAATGAATTACCTATAAAAAACAAGGCACTTTCAATACATTATCCCTCACTTTTACCAAGGTAGTTTCATTTTCATTTCAGAGTGAAGGAAATGGGGCAAGAGTGATTAAACCACTTGGTCAGAACTGAGGACTCCTATCACTTTGTTGCTATGGCCTTGGATAGCTTGACCAGCCTTTCAGACATTTCCACAGCATTCCATGTCGCTTGTGTTACACCAGCACTACTCAAATATGAAGATATTATTATTATCTTAAGTTATAGTTTAGGAAAAGGTTTATGATAATAATTATATCATTGAAAGTCTTCCACTACAGGTTTTGTGAAATTTCCTAGCAAGTCATGATCAAGTTAGAGGCTGGTGTTTAGGTTATTAGGATCCTATGCTGTCTGCATACCAGGGGAAGGTCATGAGGAGGCATACGGCGGATGACCAGATTTTTCCCTATAGGCCAAGACTTTCAAAATCTTACCACCAAAAGTTTTGTATTTCTAGAAATTCCTTTGTCCTAGGAAAACTAGGATGGTTTGTCATCACCATGCCTTCCAATGTGCTCCTTCAAGCTCACTAAGAGTTAGTATTCAATCCTTATCACCTTTCGCAGAGTGGCTGCAATGGTCCTCTCATTGGAGGTGAGAAAAGTGAGGATTGGATGACTGTAAAAGGTGACCCCAAATCAAACAAGACAGGAATTCGTGCCTTGTTCTCAGGACCATGGTCTTCCCTTGACCTTGCATGTAGGAAACACGTCCTGACTGGCAGATTGATGCCTAGGCTAAAGTAAGTCTGTCACACACAAGACCCCGGACTGGATCTGCTCCACAGGGCTCAGCAGTCACAGTCACAGAGCAATGAGGTGCTCATTTGTAAAGGCAGGGCACGGTTAATGTGGAAAGGGTTCCAGCTGCTGGGTAGGACCATCTCAACCTTTGCTTCAAGAGCAGAGGATAGAAAGCTTTCCTGGAAGTGGGAGGGAGGGAAGCTTCTTCAGGAGACTGGCTGCCCTGCTTTATTATTAGGTTAATTGAAACCATAAAAGCAAACACAGATTTGCATTACAGCCCTGCCAAGCAGATGGTGACAAGTTCTGAGCATCATAAAAAGAGGATTGAAAGTTATAAAGCGTCTTGGGCTCATCTGTGCCAGAGTGAGGAAGGAAAGGCATCATGGGAGAAGGCCTACGTCCCTATCCACCCTGTGCAAACCTGCTTCAGGCACTGTTCAGCCCAGGCGTCTACCCGCATGCCCATGTCCTCCCCTGGAGGTGTGCAACATCCTTCTTTGGGTTTTCTTGTTCTCACCAGCAGTGAAAATTCCAAGAAATATTCCTGGCATCTATCTCTTCCTCCTCTTGACAAATGAAGCTTGGCTTTCCTTCTCATTTCCACTGGTGTCATTTGTATTATTTTTGTGACACAGAGGTGCTTTTGAGGAGGCACCATCATCTCAGGACCACACATTCAACTTGCAAGCCTATGGGGGACATGATATATTCAAACTTTGATGCCGTCTTCTTCGTCTATGGAGATTGACATAACAAATGCCAAGATTAGGCAGCTTCAAGGGTGGAAATTTATTTCTTGAAGCTGGGAAATCCAAGGCCAAAGTGCCATCTGATTTCTTCCCTGGTGAAGCATGTCTTTCTCATATATGGAAGGCCATTTTCTTACTGCGTCTTCACATGGTAGAATAAATGAAGTACCTCTCTTGGATCTCTTTTATAAGGATGCTAAGCCCACTTGTGATGGTGCTGTTTCTCTGACCTATGACATTCCAATGGCCCCTTCCACAGATACCGTCACACTGAGGGTTAGGGTTTCAAAATATAAATTTTGAGATCGAAACAAATATCTAGTTCATGACACCATCTTTCTCCTGTCACTGTTCTCAACCCTTTGACAGTGCCTCCTTAATATGCGTTATTAACTTTCTCTTCTTGGAAGGTTTCCAACACCAAGGTGACCTTTTACTGTTGCAGTTCTGACTGCTATAAAGAGGTACCATAGACTAGGTTTCTTCTAAAAAAAATTTAGATATCATAATTTTGGCAGCTGAAACATGAGGGCTTGATTTCTAGCTTAGTTCTACCATTATCCTTGTCCAGGCTGTAGACTGCTGACTTCTCCCTGGATTCTCAAACAGCAGAAAGTAGCAAAGGGAAGTAAGTTCTTCCATGGCTCTTAAAAGGGCACTGATCTCATTTATGAAAGTTCTACCTTCATAACTCCAATTAGTCTTTATTATTTTCACAAAGCCCCACCTCCAAACACCTTTACACTGGAGATTAAAACTTCTACATGCAAATTTTTTTTCTATGACACAGCTTTCAGTCCAGGAATTTTTCTTCTTCTCTGCCCATTGAATCTGCCAGTTCTCATTGCCCTTTTTATAACTATCTGACCCGGAGGGATGGCACCTAATGAATTGACTCATGTTCTCTGTCTATGGTGGATATGTGAAGACTTCTTGATATTACCTCCCCATCCATACCCCTTTCTCACATTCACAGAGTGAATTATCTTCTCCCACAATAGACATTTTAGACTCCAAGCTCTGAAGGTGTCAGAATTGCCTGTGACACTTTCATCAGTGTTACAGTAAAGGATTCCTGTTCAACTGTGCCCTGTCCTTCGCCACACCTTGTCACACATGCACATCCCCCACCCCCAATGACATCCCTGTACTTATTTCCATCAATTTCACATATCTTATTTTTATTTTATTTGTTGTTTTCCTTTCTTTGTCCTATACACATGTTGTTGCAGTTAGGTTCATATTGCTGGTAGAAATCACCCAACCAAGAGCATCTTCTTGGAAAAAGAGGTTTATTTTGGTTTACAGGCTTGAGGGGAAGCTCCACAAGGGCAGGGGGAAACAATAGCATGAGCAAAGGATGGACATCAGACCCTGGCCAACATTAGGTGGACCATAGCAACAGGAGAGTGTGCCAAACACTGGCTTGGGAAAACTGGCTATAAAACTCATAAGGCCGCCCCCAACAATACACTCCCTCCAGGAGGCATTAATTCCCAAATCTCCATCAGCTGAGAACCTAATATTCAGAAAACCTAAGTTTATGGGGACACCTGAATCAAACAATCACATTCTGTCCCTGGTCCCCATAAACTAATAAACATCCATGATGTAAAATGCAATGTTTTCAGTCTGACTTTAAAAGTCCTCATATGTTTTTTTTTTTTGTTTGTTTGTTTGCTTTTTTAATTTTTTTTTTTTACCAATCCCAAAGATGTTCAAATATCCCCACAGTTCAAGGTCTTTTAACTTAGCCATATTATCAAAAAAATCCCCTCCCAAATAACCATAATGGCACAGTATAAACATTCACACTGCAAAAGATGGCATTGGGCATAGCAAAGAAATATTCAAGCAATACATGATTTAATTTAAGCAGGAAAAACACCAAACTCAAGGTGTTGAATTCTTCCACATTCCTCTTGAAAATCATCTCCAAAGGGCCAAAGCCACAAAGTCATGTGTCTAGAAGCAATCCCACTCCTTGGTACCACTTTACTGTTGCAGTTAGGTTCACATTGCAGGCAGAAATCACCCAACCAAGAGCAGCATTTGGTAAAAAGAGGTTTATTTTTGCTTGCAGGCTTGAGGGGAAGCTCCACGATGGCAGGGGGGAAATGATGGCATGAGCAGAGGGTGGATATTACCCCCTGACCAACATTAGGTGGACAGTAGCAACAGGAGAGTGTGCCAAACACTGGCAAGAGGAAACTGGCTATAACACCCATAAGTCTGCCCCCAACAATACACTCATTCCAGGAGGCATTAATTCCCAAATCTCCATCAGCTGGGAACCTAGCATCTAGAACACCTAAGTTTATGGGGGACACCTGAATCAAACCACCACGTGTGTCCTAGGAATCTTCTCTACCATGCTTCCTTCTTATTTGGTATGTCCCATGGACTCAAACCCCTGCAGGAAGCGCACTTTGCTGGGCCTGCTTTCTTATCTCCTTATTTGTGCCATTTTACTGAAATGCCATCCACTTTCATCATTCTCAGCCAGCACAGGAGACTTGGGACAGCCCCTGTCACCTTTTCACCTGAAAATGCTTGTCCAGAAGTCTAACTGTGAATGTTGTTTCTTCCCTTATGCCTTTCATGTGTATCAACAGAGACTCTTCCCATGTGATCAATTGATGAATTCACCAGACAGAACCTCTACAAACCCACAGGGAATGTGCAGGAATGGCTGCTACAGGATGAATCTGCCTTTTAAGACTTTGCTTTCTTTCAAGACATGGAACTTGCTCTTGGTCAGACTGATGAGACTGGCGTGCAGATATTCAGCGACTCAACATGTGGGAGAATCATAGAGTGAAATATCCATGATCAATTTCATGATGATGAATATTATCATAAGGGGTCTGAACCAAACCTTTAGGTCAGGATTTTTCCCTCTTGTCACTCTGTCATCCCCACTAACCTGTCATCTAAAGTATCCTAATGGGTAACTCATTTAGAATAAACCGCAGTGCAGATTCCGTTGTCTAAGATGCAAAGGAAGGGAAATGAGAGAATGGCACTCGTTGATTTTGCTCCACGTATGGGCCGACACACTCATCACTTAACATACATTGGCTAGGTAATTGCTCATGGGGAGTGCCTGAAGCCACATTATTTTAGAGAAGAGAAAATTGAGGCCAAGGAAGGTTAAACAACTTGGCCATTGGGGAGAAAGATAAAACAAGACTGGTTATGTATAGATAATTGTTGAAACTGGGTGGTGGGTGCATGGAGGTTAATACTACAGTCATCTCTCAGTGCCCACAAGGGATTGGTTTCAGGACCCTCCTTAGATGCCCAAATCTATAGATACTTGATCCTGTAAATAAAATGGCATAGCACAGCATTTACACATAATCCATACACATATTTCCTTATGACTCTGGATCACTTACAGCACCTAGTAGGATGTAAATGATATATACATAGTTGTTGTACTGTGTTTTCGTTCATATTATTTTTATTGTATTACTATATCTATTGCTTTTTTATTCAAATATTCTCCATCAGTGTTTGGTTGACTCTGTGGATGTGGAATCCTTGTAAAAACAGTCAACTATATCCCAAACTGAATGTATTTGAGACTTTTTTTTTTCTAGGTGAAAAAGTGTTTATCATTTGGGTCATGTACTAGTTATTTGTGCTAGTCAGCACTGGTGTGTAAAACACCAGTGATAGGGATGGAAAGGTGGCTTAGTGGTTAAGGCATTTACCTGCAAGGTCAAACGACCCAGGTTCATTTCCCCAGGACCCACATAAGCCCGATGCACAAGGGGCACATATGTCTGGAGTTTGTTTGCAGTGGCTAGGGGCCCTGGTGTGCCCATTCTCTCTCTCTCTGTCTGTCTTCTCTCTATATTTATCTGTTTGCAAATAAATAAATAAAAATTTTAAAAAAATAAGAAAAAAATTAAAAACACCAATGATAAACAATTTATAGGAGTGGAGTATGCTTTGGTTAATAGTTTCAGAGTTTAAGTGTGTTGTCACTTGGCTTATGTTTCTTGGCCATGGTAAGATAAAAATCAACATGGTGGGAAACACGTGGAGGAGCAACATCCATGATCTCACTGTGGCTAGAGGCCATGGAGAGAAGATGCTCCCACCATCCCCAGGAGCCCATGCAACTATGAATAAATGCACCCGTGTATTCTCTCACTGATGAGGCTAGAGCCTACATGATCTAGTTGCCCCTGTGAGTACTGTTGAAACAGTGATCAAACTTCCACACACCAGACTTTGGGAAATATTCCAAACTCTATAGCTATAACCCTATTACAGTCTAAGCAAAGACCTTTGATCCTTCAGTTTAATGCCGAGCGCACCTATCGGCCACCGCTTCCATGGAACAGGAGCCTGGGTTCTCCACGGCTGGTTTGCTGGTTTTGAGTTTCCCGTAGGCAGTGGTCAGGGCGTTTCTGGGGCCGCCATTGTCTCCTGGTTGAATAGGGTTAGTGCACAAAGTCCCGCCCAGCTATTGCCCAAACAATATCTGTTCTTTGCCTCTTACACCCCTTTAAGGTGAGAAGTGTGATCACGGAGAAGGAAAGAGAGTGTCCAAGATGAGAAACGTAGCTTTTTAATAACATAGTCTTAGAAGTGATGTTCCATCATTTCTACTGCGTTCTATCCATGAGAGCAAGCTGGTAAGTCCAATCTATATAACAGAGTAAGAGCTCATACAGGGTACAAATATGAAGAGGCAGATATCAATGTGGCTTCATTACAGGCTGACTACCAGAGTTAGTGGCATTGCTGTTTTTTTTTTTTTTTTCAATCCTGTTTTTTGTTGTTGTTGTTTGTTTTTTGTCTGCTGCTATCAGCGACTTCCATGATGCACTATTAAAAGCATTTTATCTCCAATTAACATATCAGGTTGACAGAACAGGATGCATGTCTATATAGTGAGTGTGACTTGGTGCTTTTAGTTATTAGGCACTGGCTGAGAACCAGCATTCCCATTGTTGGGGAAATAGAAAATACCATATGAAAAACAAAAATCTCTCCACTGAAAAGTGGACTCACGAGATGATGCCTGAAGGACAAGGGTTGTGAAGAGAAGCAAGATAGGAACAATACAAACTCTGAGCAGCGTCCTTTTACCAACCATCCCAACAAAGAGTCTAGTATGCGGTAAATGACCCTTAAATATCGGCAGAAGGAATGTGAATGCCTTTAATGAGAACAGGTAAGTGGATCAAGACAGGAAGTGGAACCCATTAGAAAGGTGGATCCATTCTCAGGTACAGTCTGTCAAATGTGGTGGATGGCACCAGGGAGAAGGAGGAAATAGCCATGCGAGGGCATCCATGGGTGAGTCTGCAGACCCAGACATCTGCGTGGGATCCTGACCACCCATTCACAGTCTCCAATAGGGTAAAGACCTCTGAACGGTCTCATCCCTCCCAGCTCTCAAGAGTGTGAACAGTGACTCACGCTGGGATGCAGCCCTTGGAACTGCTGATGTGGCCAGATGAGGATTTCGACCAGGCTTTGCAAAGAGAGTGTCTCATCACCATGAGATTGGAGAGGTGCCTCATGGGCTGCCTGGAAAGGAGAGAGGAAGTCTGAAAGTTAGCTGCCTGGACACCCAACTTCTGTTTCTGCACAGGCATCATACAATGTAAACACATGGGGATGTCTGGGCTCAAATTCCAGCTTTATTACTAACCAGGTGTGCTACTTTGGTTAAGAGAGTTAATTTGTGTGTACCTGTCCCTCTGTTCCTGATCTCTAAAAAAGAGATTAAACACACCCCCACACATACAGCATGTACTTTTGTGCATATGAAATCTGTTTTTCTGTTATTTCATGTAAAACAGAATTATTCCTGGCACCTAATAAATACTCAACAAATGGTAGCTGTCACAAGAACATTATTTCTATGATTATTGTGGTTATTACTATTATTATATCGATGGTCTGCTGTCTTAGGCTATGCAATACCCAGGGGCTGGTATGCCAAGCATCCTGTCCTTTTGCAGTGTAACTTTAAGGCCCAGAAACCCTCCCCACCAAGAGGGGCCCTGGGGAAATGGAACCTTCTGCTTTCATCTCAATTCTAATCCCAGGAGGCCCTGGATCTGGGGAGGGGAGTGGATTTGTTCTTGTTTTTGTTGTTGTTTTAATTTTCTGAACACATTCCTTGGAGAGTTGGGGGAGGCTGTGGAGCTTAGGGAGTGTTGAGCACCCAGGAGCCTGCGTGGCTGTGATTAGATGGCTTAGGCCCAGCAGCAGCAGCTGTTAATCCTGACTATTAATTAGAAGATATGGGGAGAGAATACCAGCCTGCAAGCTTAGTTAAGCCAGAGCAACACTCTGCCTTCCGCTGCAGCGTAATCCCCTCTGAGACTTGGGCAAGTGTGGGACCCAAAAGAAGCACCAGGGAGGCCAGCGCCAGAACACGCCTGCCGTTAGAAGCCCAGATGTCTTGGCTCCCAGAAGGAGCCGTCTCTCCCATGGGGGCAGCATGTACAGTTTCCCTAGTGCATCTGAACAGACGGCAAAAGCATGTGCCTTTTGCTCCTTTTCTGAACTCCAGGATATGGGGCTGTGGCGGGCTTGTAGGACTTGCACGGGGCAGTGTGGCTCAGTGCTTCTTCCTGGTGCTGACATGCCCACTTTGCCCTCCACCGGGGCTGGGACATTATCAAAGCTCACAGGAGCCATCGGAGCATCCTCACAGGTCGGCATGTTTTACCTGCTGCCCGTGTCCCTGCTGGCACAAGTTGAATCAGATACGGGAAGTGCTCTGTTACCCCAGTGCCTGGAAGTTCCTAAAAAATCTTCACAGCCTGGTTGCCAAGAACGCCTAACTTCACCTTATCTTGTGGTTTCTTTTGCTTCCAAGGACACTTCCAAAGATACCTGCATCTGCCCTTCTACAGATGGTAAAGAGGGTTCCAGCTCTGTTTGCACTTCCTCTTTACCAGGATTGTGAGAGAAAGTCCCCTAGGAATGTTAGTTTGTCATTCTCAAGATAGGAATGGGGAAAGAGGAGGATTTTCCAGTAGGGAGGGAGCAGTCTTCAGAAGCAGATCTGTGAATCCTGTTGGTGGAACATGCCTTCATTTTCACTCTACGCATTAAGAGGGTCTCTTTGCCTATACTGTTTGCCACACACCCTCGTCCTGAGAACAACCTTTGCTTTGGATCTAACTCAAAGTTCATTTTCCTTTCCCTCCAAATCTTTCCTGACTACAGTGCTGTCTACTCATCTCCCTCCTTCCTGGGCTCGGGTCTGCATACAGAGGATGTCAGAGTCATATACTAGATCAGACTAGGGCCTGTCAGGAGCCCAGGTCCTGGGCAAGATAGAAAAATAAAAAAGAACCAAAGAAAATGTGCAAACACAGGCTCTACCTGGGTCTCATTTCTAAGCAGCCTGGCCGTCATCATGTCACTCTATGTCCCCTGTTCTGTCTTCCCATCTATGAATATGTCTGTGCATCTATAACAGAGAGTCATGTCATGTGAGACTATGTTGAATGCTTTTTTTTTTTGGATCTCATTTTTTAAGGTGACTGGGTATGGTTAAAGGGAACTGAGATATCTAGAGCTGGGCGTTCTTTTCTTAATTCCTTCTCTCATTTTGCTAGCAAGGCTTTGTGGAGTTGCCAAGGGAAACTATCTCACAGCTTTCAGGGATGTTGAACATACAGAGCATGGACTTTGGAATCAGAATATCCCAGGCTGAAGCTCTGTCATTTGCAAAATGGAATGGTGATGATGTTGTTGATTCTGACGATGGTGATGATGATGACCATGGTTAAGAGTTCCACAGACATAAATGCTCGCCATAGCCTGGATTTTATGTTAAGGTTTCACGTACAGAATCCTAACTAATCTCCACAGAACAGAAGTTCCTTCATCTCTGTTTTACAAATAAGGAAACAGTTGTGTAGAGGTTTAATAATAATTTACCATTTTTCTGGAAAGTTGATGCTTTAGGTTTTTTTTAAAAAATATTCTATTTTATTTATTTATTTGACAGAGAGAGGGAGAGAGAAAGAGAGAATGGGTGTGCCATGGCCTTCAGCCACTGCAAACAAACTCCAGACGTGTATGACCCCTTGTGTATCTGGCTAACATGTGGGCCCTGGGGAATTTTACCTGGGTCCTTTGGCTTTGCAGGCAAACACCTTAACTGCTAAGCCATCCCTCCAGCCTGACACTTCAGTTTTTAATGGTCACTTTGCAATTATTAACACATACAGGTGCAAGGAAAAATTGCAGAATCTCTCCAACAGTCACTTTCCCCACTGGAAAGAGGAAATAATGACATCTCCTAGTTTATTCGTGCTGAAAGATCTAAGTGCTATCAGTCATGTGGCATGCCTGATGTTTTTTGCAATCTGTTGCAGGAGCTCAGTCAAAGGTGTCTTCCTTCCCTAGCCTCTGAGATGTTAGGTTAAGACCACACACACAATTTTGACTCATCTTTGCAGGAAAACAAAACTATCTCATTGCTATGTTGCAAATAAGGAAATAGGTTCAGAGAGGTTTAATAGTTATTTACCATCCTTTTGTCAAGTAATACATTATTATTTAGAAAAATTTTCTTCTATTATGAGGGTCTTGTGTAGGTATTTCTAGCCACTGTGAGGTCTTGGATATGGAGGATAATTTCTATCTGGACAGTTGTATAAAAGAGAGATAATGGAAAGAGGGAGGGGATATGACAGAGGGCAGAGTTATGAAGGGCAAAGTGGAAGAGGGGAGGGAAATACCATGGTCTGTTGTGTGTAAGCACAGAAGCTGTCAATTATGTATATTGGGCAAGCCCAACAGACTGCCTTTTTTATGCGAGAGAATGAGAGAGAGAGAGAGAGAGAGAGAGAGAGAGAGAGAGAGAGAGAGAATTGGCACTCTAGCCACTACAATCAAGCTCCAGACACATGAGCCCCCTTGTGCACATGTGTGAATTTGCACACTTTCGTCACTGTGTCTGGCTTTTGTGGGCTTCACAGGAAAGCACCTTAACCACTAAACTGCCTCTCCAGCCCATTTATTGCATGTTTATGCATGTGGTAGAATGTTTGTATGCATATTCATACGTGTATGTGCATATGTGTATGAGGAGTGTGTAAGGCCAGAGGTCAGGGTCAGTTATCTTCCTTAATTGTTCTCTACCTTCTTTTTTGAAATAGAATCACTCAATGACTTGGAGCCCACTAGTGTGGTTTGTCTGGATAGGCTACTTACTCCTGAGTCCACCTGTCTCCACCTGCAGAGTGCTTGCATTACAAGCACATGCCATCACACCTGGCATTTATGTGGGAGTTGGGGATATGAATTTGGACCTTCAAACTTGTGCGACAAGGTCTAACCAAAGAAACCATCTCCCAGCCTGACACATCAGAGTTTTAACACATACTTTGTAATGACCAATGCATGCAAACACTGTGAGCTGTTCGCAACTTCACTGTGTGAAGTGCAAATGTGGAAAAAAGCACTTCACACATTGAGGCCAGCACCGACCTCTCCCATCTACATAGATCTTCAAGGAATAAAATGCCAGAAAGGCTGATCTATATTACCTATCCCTTTTGACAAATGGGACATTGAGATGCAGAAAGGTCTTGGCTTAATTAAGACAGTGGGACCTTTGACAGGGGAAGAAATGATTTGCACCCCTGACTCATACTCTCCTGAGCTGCAACTTTCAACGTTCATCACACTGAACTTGCTACACAGCTTATTGAGCATATATTTTGTTCTGTCTCTCTAAAACAAATACCCTTTTATTTTGAGATTATTGTAGAGTGACATGCTTTGCAAGAAATCATACAGAGATGCTCTCATACCCTCCACATGAGTTCCTTAAGTGTGCTTAGCTACAGTCCAACACCACAGCTGTGGTATTGACCTGGGTGCATTCAGCACAAATAATGTCTCTCTCTGCAAGGAGCCACCGCATCCTCCCTCCTAGAGCTCCTCTCATCACCCTGGCAACCACCAATCTTTCGTCCTTTCCTTTAATTGTTTTTAAGACTATTCAATAAGTGGAGTAACACCATGCAACCTTTTGAGCCCGTTTTTTTTTTTTTTTTTTTTTTTTTTTTTTTTTTTCACTCTGCATGATTCCTTGGTGATTCCTCATGGCTGTTTATTGTGGTAAGGAAGTGCCACGTTTGCTGAACCAGTGGCCTGTGGGAAAGCGTATGGGCTGTTTCCAGGTCCTCAGTATTGTGAATTGAGCTGCTATGAACATTTGCCTATAGGATTTTGTGTCAATGTAAGTTTTCATTTCTTTGTGATAAATTCCCAGTTGTAGGGTGGTGGTATGCTCGGTTTTATGCTAACAAAATGCAAAATTGTGTGTCTGAGTGGGTGGCCTTTCATTGTTCATTCGCACCTCATCACGCAGCAGTGTGCATGGTTCAGGTTCGTAGCCACATTGCCATCATCCGCAGTTTCTCGGGTTTTCATTTCAGCCATTTTGGTAGGTACATTGACACATCTTTCGTGGTGGTTTTAGTTTGCATTTTCTGCGGTGCCTCTTCTAGTTGGATGATGACAATGCTGTGATTTAAATGTGAGATGTCTCCCATAGGCAGATGTGTTTGAACACTCACCTACCAGCTGGTGGAGTTGTTTGTGAAGGCTGTTGAGTCTTTAGGAGTTGGAGCCAGGCTGGAAATATTGGGTCACTGGTGGGTGGGCCTTGAGGTTCACTCCTGTTGGCTCTCTCTTCCTGACTGGATGTAATGTGTCCATCCAGGTTCGGGCTTCTGTTGTCGTGCCTTCCCAACCATGATGTGTTTACCCTCTGGAAGAGTAAGCCAGACTAGACCTGTTTTTTCCTCAAGAGGCTTCTTTTCTGGTATTTAGTCACAGGAATGAGAAACACAAATAAGACAACATCATTATTGTTATTATTTTGCGGTGCTGAGGACTGAGCCCAGGACCTTGCATTTGCCATGCAAGAACTCTACATCCCTAGTCCAAATTATTTTTTGTTACTGTTTAATTTTGAGAATTCTTTATATAATATCCATATGAGTCTTTTGTTGCATATGTGTTTTATAAAAGAGTTTGCCAAGTTCATAGCTTATCTTTTCCATGTCAGGTATATCAGAGTATGTTTTATTTTATTTTTATGTGGTCCAGTGTATCATTTTTTTCCTTTTATGTATCATGCCTTTTTGCCAAACCCAGGAACTTTTCTCCTGACCTCAATTCCATATTTCAAATTTTTTCCAAAATGTTTTAGCTATATACTTAAGTCTGTGAGGTGTTTTGAGTGAATTTTTTGTATAAAATGTTAGTATTAGTCAAGATTCATTTGCTTTTGCCTATGGTTATTCTGTTGCTCCAACAACATTCTTTGAAGAGTCTGATTTCTACATTGAATAATTGCTTGGTATTTTGGGAGTCAAATATCAATAACCATACTATAGAAGTCTATTTCTGCATTATCTATTTTGTTTCATTATTTATTACTTATGTTGGCTACCTCATCAAAGTCTTGCTTTCTGCAACTATTTAATAAAGTAGACTAATTACTTGTCATTTACACCTTTTTAAAAGTTCCATTTACATCTAGCATAAATGTAACGTTTAGAATGATCATAGATATAGTTACAACAGTCCTTGTTAAAGTTTAATGAGAACTGCATTAAACCTGTATATCACTTTGCAGAGAATTGATGCTTTTACTATGGAGCCTACTATTGATCTATGAGTGTACTCACGCCATTTATTTAGATTTCCAACTTAAATATATTTACTTATATGCAAGCACAGAGAGGTAGAGAGAAGAGAGGCAGGCAGAGAGAATGGGTAGGCCAGAGCCTCCAGCGGCCACAAATGAACTCCAGATGCCTGTACCACTTTGTGCATGTTGCTTCAAACAGGTATGCTAGATCATTAGGCGCTGCAGGCAAGCGCCTTAACTGTTGACCCACCTTAACTGCCGTGTCTTAATGCTGATTTCTTTCAGCAGCATGTTTCAGTTTTCAGTAGATAACTTGCTAAATCTGCACCTACTTTACAGTTTTTAGGTATTATAATTAGTATTACAATTTTAATCTTAGTGCCTTTATATTTTTATTAGTATATGGAAATACAATTAATTTTTTATGTTTATTTTATACCCTCTGATCTTCCTGAACTTCTTTATTAGTTCTATGAAAACTAATTAAAGGAGCTCACTTGTTAGTCTTTTCTTTTTAAATTCTGAGAATTTTTGATGTAGACCACCACATCCTTTGAAAATATGATTGGCTGTTGTTCTACCTATCTGATCTGTATGTCTTTTCTTTCCTTTTCTTTTCTTATTGCACCAGCTAGAATGTCCCAAAGTAATGTTGACTAAGAATTCTTTGTTTTGAGTCTTATCTTAGAGTAAAAGTCTTATCATCATTAAATGTAATGTTTTCTGTATATTATTATAGCTATTCTTTATGAACTTGAGAAACTTCTGTTTGTATTTTTCTGAGACATTTTTCCATGAATTTTTTTCAAATTCTTTTTCTTCCTTAATGTTTGGAATCATGATTTCTTTTTCTTTACCTGAGTACTAAAGTAATAATCTGATATTCACATATTGAACTAGTGTATAGCTCATCTATTTTCTTTATTTACTTGTAAGGAGACAGAGACAGAGAGAAGACAGACTGATAGAGAATGAGAAAATGGGCATACCAGGGTCTTCAGGCACTGCGAACGAACTTTAGAAGCATGCACCAGCTTGTGTATCTGGCTTTAGTGGGTACTAGGGAGTCAAAACTGTGTCCTTTTGGCTTTGCAGGCAAACACCTCAACCACTGAGCCATCTCTCCGATCTCTAGTTTCTTTTTCTGTATTGCTGAGTCCTGTATGTTAATATGTTCCTAGAGACTTTGGAGCCATTATTTATAAAGAATGTTGTTTTGCAGTTCACTTCCCTCTTATTTCTTTCCTCTTTTCTTTTTACTATTTTTTCTTTAGTTTTTCTTATATTTTATTTTTATTTATTAATGAGAGAGAGAGAGAGTGAAAGAGAGGGAGAAAGAGAGAGAGATAGAGAGACTGGGTTGCCAGTGCCTCTAGCCATTGCAAATGAACTCCAGACGCATGTACCACCACATGCCATCTACCTTACATAGGTTCTGGGAATTGAATCTGGGTCCTTAGGCTTTGTAGGCAAGTACCTTAACCCTTAAGCTATCTGTCCAGCCCTTTCTTTAGTTTTGATCTCAAGGTAATAATGAATGCCCTCTCACTCCTTCACTGTCTTCTGGAAGAAATTTGTAAAATTTTTATTATTTCTTAACTATTTGGTAAAATTTTCTAGTAAACACGTCTGGGACTTAAATTTTCCTTTAGCCTTAGAAGTTTGTAAATTGTGAATCAAATTTCTTCAATAGTTACAGAATATTCAAATTTTAAAATTTCATAGTGGGTGAGCAGGTTACCTTTGTTTTTGAAGAATGAGACTATTTCATCTAAATGCTAAAATTGATATAGCTCAAGTTATGCAATGTATTCTCTTATTGTTTTTTTGTTTCTTCACATTCTGTGGGAATATCTCATGTTTATTTAATTTCTTATATTGATGCTTTGATTCTTCTTTTCTTTTTTCTTTCTTAGCCTAGCTAAAAGTTGTCAATTTTATTAATCTTTTCAAAGAACTCTTTCATTATTTTATTTATATTCCTTATTTCTTTTGCTTTAAATTGCATTGATTTTTTTTACTATTTGTTCCTTTTTTTCCTTGGTTTGCTTTGGATTTCTTTTCTTCTAAGTTGTTGAAATAGGAGCTTGGATTATTGATGTGTGGCTTTTTCTTTTGCTCAATATATGTATCCAGTACTTTAAGTTTCCTTTTGGTATTACTTTTATTATTTACCACATATGTTGATATGTTCTATTTTGATCATGTTTAGTTATTTTTTATTTCTTTTGATAGTTTCCTTTTCACATATGTTCACTTAGGAGTTTGTTAAGTTTTCTAGTGTTTGGAGATTCAGATTTCATTTTTTGCAAGAAATTTCTAAGTTGGTTCTATTGTAGCAAGAGAACTCATTATTTATGATCCCAATTCTTTAACTTTTGCTTTGGCTTGAATATGAAAGTTCCCCCCAAAGGCTCAGGTGTTGAGGACTTGAGGCAGAGGTTGGGCATTCATGAGTTGAATCTCTAGCATTATTTTGGGGTCATCAGGGAAGTTTAGAAGCTGGGATGTTGTGTTATTTTTACCTGGGGAGAAGTGTACAATTGTCCACTCCCCTTCAAATAGGATATTGACAACACACCTTCAAAGAAATTATTCTACCCAAGCCAATAGGGCAGTCTGGTGAGTTTGTTCGGGTTTCTTACAGGAGTAGGGGCAAAGAGTCACTTACAAGAGCACGGACCAATCAAAAGTAAAGGCATAGGGCTGGAGAGATGGCTTAGCGATTAAGCGCTTGCCTGTGAAGCCTAAGGACCCTGGTTTGAGGCTTGATTACCCAGGACCCATGTTAACCAGATGCACAAGGGGCCCACGAGTCTGGAGTTCGTTTGCAGTGGCTGGAGGCCCTAGTGAGCCCATTCTCTCTCTCTCTCTGCCTCTTTCTCTGTCTGTTGCTCTCAAATAAATAAATAAAAATAAAACAAACAAAGAAAAACGCAAAGGCGTCACCACAAAGCACATCCAGCAATGTGTGATTGACCACAGCTGGACACCTTGACGCCCACTCCTCAACTTGTATTCAGGCAGTGTGGCTGACAGGAAAGTCTCTTCTCCCAAGAAGTCTTTACTTCAAATGTAGGCTTGAGGTGGGGCCCTGAGAATCTGGCTCAGCTTCAGGAGTTTCCTGAGACTTGGAGCTTGCCTTCCATTTCATTTAAGGAGACTACATTTGAATTTGCAACTTCCTAAGCAGCCTCCCTCCAAGGATAGAATGTTTCACTGTGAATACAATTGCTGACCAGCAAGAGGTGTGGTTGGCCATACCATTCTATGGTCTCCAGCTAGTGACACTGTTTGGGAAGGCTGTGGAGTCTGTAGGAGATGGAGCCTTGCTGAAGGATGAGGGCCACTGAAAGCAGGTGGAGAGGTTTCATAGGCACCACCCCTTCCTGCTCACTCTCTGTTTCCTGATTGGGAGCACAATGTGGCCAGCTGTGTGTCCTGTTCCTGCCTGCCCCCATGTCTTCCCCACCGTGAAATCTCCCCTTGAAAGCATAAGCCTTTCCATACGCCTTTTACTTCCTTAAGTTGCTTCTGGTCAGAGATGTGTTCATAGCAATAAGAATAACTAATACATGGGGCCTAGCTGGAGAACTCTAGAGATGTGCCTTGGAAGGTATATGTGATCCCCAGTCTCTTTCTTGCCCTCTGCTTCCTGTCTGTCACGAGGTAAACACCCTCCTCCTCTTCTGTATTTTCCTGCTGCCCCGATGTTCCATTTCACCGTGGGCCCAGAATCAACACAGCTGAGGACTATGGAAGGAAACCTCTGACATCATGAGTCAAGGTAAATCATTCCTCTCTTTAAGCATGCAGTCACAGCTAGCAAAAGGGATTGGTACAAGCTGAGTGGGGTTTATTTTTTTACACCATCATACAGTCTACATTGTTGCGTGTTCCATGAGAACTTGGAAAGTGGATGTTACTATCATTGATGGAGTGCTGTATAAACGTTGACGAGATTCTGCTGGTTAATGGTAGCACTGAGTTAGTTTATACCTTTGCTAACATTTTGCCTACTGTTTATATTAGTTTGTAAGAGAAAGGTACTGAAGCCTTAAAACTATAATTGTGAATTTATTTCTGCTTTCTCTTCTATAAGGTTTTTTTTTGTTCATGTTACACAGCTCTGTTGTAAGTAACACATATGAAGGATTGAGCCTTTTATCATTATATAATGTCTCACACTCTCTCTGATATTTTCATTGCTCTGAATTCTATTTGATTGGATACAATAGACCATCCCTCTTGAACTCTGACAATGGTTTTCATGATATATCTTTTCCCATCCTTTCAGTTCTACTTACCTATGTAGCTCCTTTGAGGATTTTACAAACACCATGTGCTTGGGTCATATTTTTGATATGTGTTGCTAACTTTCATCTTTTTATTGATATAGTTAGATTATCTACATGAATGTAATTATTTGTATGCTAGGGCTTAATTCTACGACTTCATTACTCATTTTCTACTTTTTTACTGTGTTTATTTACATTTCTCTGTTTTGTTTTTCCCACCTCATGTGTTAGTTGATTACGTGACAGGACCTGATTTGAGATTGATCTACAGTGTTTTTCAATGTACAGGCTTCTAGCATTCCCCTAGCTCTTATGCAAAGTACTTGAAACAGTCTACTAACATAATTCAAACAGTTCAAACAAACAAAACTTGTCTCCTTTAATTTCCTCTTTCCTCATCTATAATGCAGTTCTTATTTTATCTATGTATGTCTAGAGTTACTTCAGACAGTGCGACACTTTTTGATTCAACCATCAAAAACAATTTAGAAAACCCGGGAAGAAAAGTCTATTGTATTTCCCTGTATTTTTGCTTATGATGTTCTTTCTTCCTTCCTAATGGTCCAGATCACCTTCTGTTAGTGTTTCCATTTCTGTTTAGAGAAGTTTGGGGTAGGTTTGTTGGTAAATTCTCCAAGTTTCCCTTTATCTGTGAATCCCTTGGTTTCCTCTTTGTTCCTCTTAAAAAAAAAAAAAAAAAAAAGAAAAAAGAAAAGAAAAAAAAGAAAAAGACAAACCTGAATGTGGGATTCTAGAATGACATTTATTTTTCTTTTATCATGTGAAAAATGAAACACGTCTCTTAGACTTCTTCCTCATAAGAAGTTTGAAGTTATTTAGTTTTTTTTTCCTTTATGAATAAAGTATTGTTCTTTTCTCACTGTACTCAAAATTTGCCTTGGGTTTTCAGAAGTCTCATCTATGATGTTTGAGAATGTACTTTGAGGAGGGTTCTCTTCTTTAGGATTTTTCTAAGGTTTTTGATTTTGTAGATTAATTTTTTTGTCAATATGAGATCTTTTTTGAGAGACTATTTTTTTAAGCGCCTTTCCAATTCTGTCTTCTTTCCTTTCCCAGCATTTTAGTAACATACATTTAAATCATTCCCATAGTTCTGTAAGTCCTCGAGTATGTGCTTCTGTGTGTTTTCTCCAGTTTATTTATTTTTTCTTCCTTTATTGCTCTTATTGGGTGATCTTTGTGCTGCCTTCGGATTGACAGGATTCTTTCTTTGACCCTTTCACCCTTGTTGAGCGCCTTCTTTGGATTCACTTCAATTATTGTGATTTTCAGCTCTAAATTTTTCAGTGTAATTCTTCTGCTGCCTCCGATTCTTTCCACAGACTTCTTATTTTTCACTTGTCTTGGGTGTGGTCGTTGTTGCTTTATGGTGGCTATTTTAACATCTCTTATACTTAATGCCTGCATGTATCAGTGAGCAGCCCTGTTACATCTTGTTTAAGATCTTGTTTCTTGGTATGATAAGTAATTTTATATTCAAAGTTAGGCATTTTAGTTACTATGTCCGGATAGTGTGGGTTTTAACTGGAACCTATTGCGTTTGCTTCCACTAGTGCCTTCCAGGCAGTGAGGGGAGGGTGCCATCTTGCCAGGTGGAGGGAGAAGCCCACATTCTCCATGTGTCCACTGTGGAAATTCAAGAAGGTTGCTCTTTTTTGCTGTATCTGGGTGTGCGAGGGAGTTCTTTTAGGGAAAAGACTTCCACTGGTGAGTTTCTGATTGGGAAAGGTTGGCATGGTTCCATATTGTCCCCTCTGTGTCCCCACACTCACCCTAAATGGGATCGGGGCACAGTGGCTCCTAGCAATAATGCTCTGATAAAGTGCTGGCTCCACACCTGGTCCTCTCTGCCACACTCCCCAGTGGAGTTGTGGCCTTCATCGTACCCTGGCAAGATTACCAGTTTGAGATTCCCATATTACTTCTGCTGTCATGGGTGGACATAGGACCATTACTTTAGCTGCACTGTTTGGCTAGAAGAGAATTATTGTTTTCTGTCTCGATGGTTTTTTCTGCTTGTTTGACTAAAGATATTGCATTGCTTGTGTTTTTAATTTTCTTCACTTATTGGCATTTTCAGTGTGCTGGTGTCTTTGCTTCCAAGAGTGAATGCATGAGGCCAAAATAATAATAATAATAATAATAATAATAATAATAATAATAATAACAATCCCAGAACTCACCATGTTCCTTCAGTCCTGAGGCTGTGACCCAGTTTTCCTTCTTCCCACCTTCCATGGTTTTCTTATGTCTGGCCTGTGTGTGCTCTGTGTATAAGATCCAGGGATTTTCACTGCACTCAGTCGTGGGAGGAAAATAGGAAACTGCAGTTCACGGATGTTCTTGCTATATAGTTTGATGTTCTATCTCCAGAGGGGAATTCCAATTAGCCAGATTTCCAAAAGAAAACTGTGTAGAATTCATTAAATGGTGGCAGTAAGTATGGAGGCCTCGTCTGTCCGTCCCATCCTGAATGGCATCACCTTCCTAGCCACAGTGGCCAGGCCAGCCTTATCTTGGTGCTCCTTAACTCATGGTCTGTGAATGGCTTCTTGGAGTGTGATGTGTCTATAACTCCCTCTGAAATTATATATAGTGCAGAAGTGCGTTTACCTGCAGAGGTGACATACTTCTCCATAGGTTCTCAAGAGGCCCATAGCCCCTCAAATTTAAGATGCTGGCTCTGTGGAGTCTAAATGTTACCCTTTTCCAGAAAACCAGCAAAATGGTTTCTTTCCAGAACATTTTGCTTTTTCTTTATAGACTGTACTTTGGCACTGAGCCTCAGAGAGGCTCAGATTAATAGTCCCACAAATGTCATTGTGGGGCTATTGCCAAGAATGTTTGCTTTATAACACCCTGTCTTCTTCCAGAAGACCCCTGGGAGAAATGCCTCCTGGGCCTCATCATCAAGAAAAGCTGAGCTTTGCTTTTCTGCTTACACGTGGCATTCTTTTTAAATTGCCTTCTCCTGTTATAGACAGTTGGCTTCTTGTAACTATGTGCTTTATCCTGTCTTTGTTTTGAATGCTTGGAAGCACTGAATCCCATTTTGCAGCAGTTGGTCACTGCAGTACCAGATCTTATGGTCTGCTTGTGGTGATCTGTGAGCTCAGTTTGGCTTTTATTTTTCCTCCCATGTTTTCCTCCCAGAATCTTCTCAACCTTAATCATTCCCTTCACTACTTATTTCATTCTTTTATATGGCGTACATTGTACAAGTAGCTTTGAATCCATGCAGTGAGCAAAGATAGATGTATAGATAGATATAAAGCCAGACTATGTCAACAGTGCTGGGTCCATTTTACCCAAATGTTATGGCATTAGCCCTGTGGTCCTGCTGTCCTTCGCCCACACATCATGTCCTCGTTGTCTTTTTACTGTCATATGTAAGTTTCAAGGAAAAATGATTCCTAGGTGGGAGTCCTGATTTACCCCACCAAGTCCCAAGTGGATTGGTTGGTTTGAGGTTGGCTGGGGAATGGATACCTTATGAAAGGGTCAGAACGAGTGATATGTCTTGGAATTCCCTCCCTATCTCTTCTTATGAGCACCACCTGCTTGCGATGCTTTCTTCAGCATAATAGTATCCATGATTCCTTTGGACTCGAGCCTTAAACCTCCATGATGGAAAGGCCAGTGATGGACAAGGCAGTGGAAAGAGGCCAGGCCTAAGTAAAGAAAGCCGCAGCTCAGCACAGCACTTTGTCTAACCAGAGAGAGGAAATGGTATTCTGTAGTAAGATTTCTAGGGCTGCCAGGATGAAACTGCCACAGACTGGATGATTTAAAAACCAAAAACTTATCTCCTCCCAGTGCTGGAAGTCAGTGACCAATATGGCAGCAGAAAAGTCTTGTCTGTGGGCTAGAGGGGCAGAACGTGTTCCAGAACTCTCCCCTGACTTGCAGGAACCATCAGCAAGAGTGTCAGTGCCCAGATTTCTCCTTTCGTAAGGATACTAGTCATACTGGATTAGGGCCTGCCACCATCATCTCATGTTAAGATAATTGCCTACTTGAAGACCCTATCTGCCAGCATGGTTCGGTTCTGAGTTATAAGAGAGCATGACTTCTACCTATTAGTTGTAGGGAAACATAGTTGAGTCTGCGACAGTATTTTAAAGAAACATTGAAAAAAAATTGATATGACATGTTCTTTGTAATTGAGTTCAGCTACAAGCAACAGAAAACTCTATCACAATAGCTTAACCAAACAGACTATTGTCTACCCAATGAGAAATCTCGGATGGACGTTCTGGGACTGGGTCAGCCATCGGAGCGCCATCCTCAGTCGGAACTCTGCCACCTCGGAGCTTTGCTCCTCCATTCTTCTCTGCCATCCGTGTGGGTGGCTTGTTTTGAAGGTCAGAGCATGGATGTTGCAACCCTGTGCATCCCTTTTCTATTACAGTCAGGGTGGAGGAGTAAGAAGGAGGGCCAAGGAACTGTCCTGCTGATTCAGTTGAATCCATGAGTAAAGATGTGTGTCAACATACATACTTACATGTTGTTGCAGTCCGGTTCACATTGCTGGTAGAAATTACCCAATCAAGAGCAGCTTCTGGGAAAAAGAGATTTATTTTGGCTTACAGGCTCGAGGGGAAGCTCCACGATAGCAGGGGAAAACAATGGCATGAGCAGAGGGTGGACAATACCCCTGGCCAACATAAGATGGACCATAGCAACAGGAGGGTGTGCCAAAAACTGGCATGGGGAAACCAGCTATAAAGCCCATAAGCCCGCCCCCAACAATACACTCCCTCCAGGAGGCATTAATTCCCAAATCTCCACCAGCTGGGAACCTAGTATTCAGAACACCTAAGTTTATGGGGGACACCTGAATCCAACCACCACACATGTACATACAGCAATCAGTCCTCTGTACACATGGCTCCCACTTTCTAAACTTTTAACCCTCCTTAGACTAAAAATATTTTAATTCAAATATCCTAAACATATACAGACATTTTTGTTGTCACTACTTTTTAAATAATATAGTATTGCATTATTTACACAGCAATTACACCGTATTATGTATTATTATTCTAGAGATACAGGAGCATGTATCTAAGTTATATGCAAATTCTATGACATTAGATATTAAAGTCTTGAGCATTTATGAATTTAGATACCTGTGGGAGCATCTTAGGGCCCAATTTCCATAGATACAGAAGATGAACTGATGGGCTATGAATGTATGTGAATGTAGGCACAGGAGATAATAATATAATACAATAGACTTATTGGAAGCATAGCTAGGAGCTATTTACTTCCACTTTAGTCTCTGCAAGTAGACTCTATCAGTATAATAAATAGGAGGAAAGATGCCAGGATGAATCAGAAAGAGAGAGAAACAGAGACATGTTGGAAGTAGCATGGACACGGTCATATGTTCACAGTCAGACTAGACGTACACAGGCAGTCTATCAGAACTCTTTGTACAACATCAAAAGTCAAACTAGAATATAAGATAGGGAACAGCCATCCTTATATGATCTATCTCTGGTGAGACCTCACCTGAATATGAGTCTGAATTTACTTTCCCAGGTAGAAGCAATGCATCACCCTTAGCGAGTATGGAGCCACTAATATCAACTTCAGCTACTCATCAATTGTCCTCTTGTTTATCTTCACATGAGCTCTGATTGGACATCCACTGCCACTACAGAGAAGACGTGTCCAGGCAGCGCTAAGCCTCCCTGGGCTTTTGTCTCTGGAACTGTTGCTCCCGACAAGATGGTATTAGACTGCAGGAGGCTAAGACACCTGCCTGCATCACCGATAATTTCCCACAATTCATCAGGCAGAGACAACTGAAGAATTATGTCTTGATAGATCTCTTGCTCAAAACATCTCATGAGAGTTCTGTTGCACTCAGCCTTCTAGGCAACAGTCATGGCAGCTGGGTTCTGCGGTGATGTTTGGGTCGAGGCAGAAGGAAATCAAAGTGAAGAGCTGACTTTTGAGTCAAATTACCTCTCTCTCCTTCCTTAACTTCTCCTCTCTTCCAACCATAGGCCTAGAATCTTCATCACCTAGAGGAAGCTATTATACTTTACTTTTAGGTCTAGACATGTGTCTTTCAAACCATGCCCAATTAATTGAGTGGTTCAGAGAAAGGTACAGTGATATGGGTCAGTCAAGCAAGCTTTCCCTATGGTCTCGGCTCTGACAAAATGCAGACATGCTAGCTGAAATCCATCTGCATCATCACTAGCAAGTAACCTTTCCTTGTAATGTAAACCCTGTGATGTGTGCGTCAATGTCAGAGATGGTCCTGATAAAATTACTCATGCTTGGCTGGAGAGATGGCTTAGTGGTTAAGGTGCTTGCCTGCAAACCAAGGGACTCCTGCTCCATTCCCCAGAACCCATGTAAGCCAGATACACAAGGTGGTACATGCGTCTGGAGTTTGTTTGCAGTAGCTAGAGGCCCTGATGCACTCATTCCCCCCCGCCCGTGTGTGTGTGTGTGTCTCTCTCTCTGAATCTCTTTCTCCCTCTCAAATAAATTAATAATAATAATAAATATATAAAAAATTACTCATGCTTCAGTGTCACTTCATGAGTTCAGATGGGTGCCTGGCGGTGGCACCTGCAACCCACCTGTGAGAGGCCCCATACCAGCCATGCCGTCTCTCCCTCTGCTTTTTGCTTCAAGTTCCAAGATATCACCCCTTTTTTAATAACTAGATTTTTGCTGCACATCATTTTTCTTGGTAATACCAGGGAGGATTAAGGATGGACAGAAAGATGCTTTGTAGGCTTAGACAGGCTGAGATTGGGCATATGATAGAAACACTGGAATGATCCTGATGAAAGGAATGTGGGGTCTTGGGTTCAAGGGATGTGGTGAAACCCAATCAAAGGGTTTTGCTAAATTCACGAGAGACAGCAAAACTAGAACTGTTCTTCCTACAGTTAAGTTCAATACTCAAACCTCTGGCACTAGATATGTGGATGTTTCACATATATCAAGAACTTTTCCATTGGTCCTGCAATTTAACCCAAATTCTAACAGTCAAGTCCCACAAATGAGGGAGTCAGTCCCACGAAGTTGTTTCAATTTCAGATGCCAGCTACAAGTCCTATATTGTAACTCGAAGTGTACACCAATAAGCTGTAAATAAAGGCTCACGAAATTCCCTGCTCGGGCTTGATTTATTGGATAGGGTGGTTCACAAGAGTAAAGGAAACATCGTACTCACATTTACCTTCATTACAAAGGATGCAGATGTGGCTAGTGAGGGTGTTTAGTGGGTAAAGTGCTTGCCACAGGAGCGCAAGGTCCTGGGTTAAGATCCCCAGAGCCCATGTAAAATGTGAGGCAGGTTACTGTGTGCCTTTAATTCAAGTTCTGGAAAGGTGGAGAAAGATAGCTTACTAGTGATAACTGACTAGCTAGTGTAGCTCTAGGTCCATTGTGAGACCTTGTCTGGAAAAAAGAAAATTATGGTGGAGAGCAATTGAGAAAGATACTTAATATCGACCTTTGGGGTGCACTCACATATGCACATGCATGAAGGAGCACCACACACTTACAAACATGTATACACACATCACATATAAATACAGTACTGTTTAGCTGGAGCTAGTTGCTGTTACCAATACCCCCAAAATGTTATCTTATTCAATGCCACGAGATTTTCAGACATTTTTAAAGGAAGTCAAAATGTGGATTTTGTTTTTAGGAAATCTCTAAACATTTAAATGTTGGCTTTAAAAGAAAAAAAAACCTGAAATGTAAAAGGTATCAGTAGGCTACCGGTTTGTGATTTCTATCACTGATTACTGGTAGAAGCAGTGGCTCTGGCTCCAAGAGTGAGGGCTGATGCTAAGCACTGACTTGCCCTAAAATAATAGATTGCATAAAAAATATCTAGATCCGGTAGCATCCATCACTCAATGCATTTCAAAAGACATAGCTTTCTGCAGGCACCCCTCCAATATGCCACTTCTGCATGCGGTATTGACAAGTACCTGCAGACATCAGCTGTCTGGCGGCCACAGAATTCCCCAAGTGTATGGAGGGCTTGGGTGGGAGAAAGTAAAACATTCTGACATTAGGCTGAGCTTCTGTATTTTCTAATATACTATGCATGCTATTCCCCCTAGGAATCAATGTTCATGAATTCATTAAGTCCTAGAGACTGTGATATTTGCCAGAATACAAAAAAAAAAAAAAAAAAATCTCCAACCAGAACATAAATTGCAACGTAGAAAAAACTTTTGTAATTTAATTTTCTAGTGAAAATAAAGAGGGTGTACGTGACTGTAGCCTTAATGAACTAATAATCAAATGCAAATGAGAGGGGAGCATGTTCATACTCAGGAGGTGGGCTTGGGGCGGTGGCACGGGAAGCAGCTTGCTGGTGGAAGAAAGGACATCCATGTCCATTCCATCTCTATGGCAAAGTCAATTCAAGAAAAGGGCACTAAGTGCCCTGGCTATTAATTACTGATTTATTATTAAAATACAGATTGCCCACAGCTGAGCTCCAGCTTGGTTAATTTAACAGTAAGAGCATGTGTGTGTGCGCGCACGCACGTGTGTGTGTGTGTGTGTGTGTGTGTGTGTGTGTGTGTGCATGCGCGCGTGCATGCCCACCATGGTGTGTGTGGAGGCAGCCAGCCACCTTTGTAGGCAGTGGAGCAAACCAGCTCATGGGCAGCCCAGCCTGCTCATTTGCCTTGAAGACTTAGATCAGCAGTTGGACAGAGTGGGTAAATTAAGTCTGTGAATTTGGCTGTGTACCCATCCCTTCTCAGAATTTGCCTCCCAAGAGGATTCAGAACTGAAGGGCATTTTGGGAAACTACTGCATAGCCCACTGTGCTTCACAGTTCTATTGAGGATCTAATGCCAGAAACATGGCCTTTTCACCAGACTCCCTGGAAGACCTCAGCTCTCTGAGGCTCTGGCTTTGGGTGGGTTTGGGACACAGTTGATCTTCTGAGAAATGATCAGTATGACTTAGGTGCCATGCACCTCGAGGGTCCTACTCCTGCTTCGCGGAGATCAAGAGGAAGAGCCTATGCACTTGTACGGTCTGTTCTGATCAAGTGCTCTGCTTTCCACACTGTCCTTGGAGGTGCTGTTTCGTGCACGCCTCGACTCGGCTTTCCAAGGGAAAGCCTGTTTTGTCCACTCTGTATTGAGATGTGAGGTGTGAGGGTTTGAATGTGCAACTGCCCCTATGGGCTCAGGTGTTTTGAAGGCTTGTTCCCCAGGTGTTGGCAATTTCAGAGGTGGAGCCTTGAAGAAGTGTTACTTTCCCTTGAGAATCATGCTGGAAAAAAAAAAAAAAATCTCCTTCCTAATGTTGCTTTTTGGGAAGTTGTTTGTCCCAACAACAGAAGGGTTACTGCAACAGTGGTGTTGTCTGTCACTTCTGATCATTGGAAAATCTAAGTTTCTAACTTTCTTTCTTTATTTTTTTTTCAAGGTAGGGTTTCACCCTAGTATAGGGTGACCTGGAATTCACTATGGAGTCTCAAGTTGGCCTCGAACTCATGGTGATCCCCCTACCTCTGCCTCCTGAGTGCTGGGATTAAAGGTGTGCACCACCACACCTGATTAAGTTTCTAATTTTTATCACCACAATAGTCCACGAGGCCTTGTGAACAGGTAACAGGGCCATGCAGAGGCATTTGAGAGTGTGAGCCTAGACTCGATGCCACCTCGGCACCTGAGGGCCATGATGACCTCTCTAGAGTCTTTTGGAGGAAGTGGTTCTGTTGCACTTGAGAAGAACAGGACTGTTTCTTTTTAAAAAATATATTTTTTTCATCATGAATTTTACTGTATGAACATATTTCACATTGCTCATATTCCCATTGGGTTATATTATATTATAGAGTTTATATTATATTATATTATATTATATTATATTATATTATATTATATTTATTATATTATATTATATTCCATCTCTTCTACCACCCTCAGTAGGGTTTTTGGGGTTCACTGTGGGTACATGAAAGTAGTAGTCTGTCTTGGTGGAGGAAGACAATGCCTCAGGATACTCCTTCCCATCCTGTGGATCTCAAATTCCTTCTGCCTCTCTTCTTCAATGTTCCCTGAGCCTTGGCAAGCCTTCTATAGGTCTCCTTTAGTGTTAGGCTCTCTGTATGCACTGAATTTCTGTTCTGGTGAGTTTTGAGCCTCCTCAGAGTTCCACTATCTTCCTGGAGGAGGTTGTCAGGCTAGCAGTGAGAGCAGCAATTGTGGTTAAATGGCCACTTCCTCTGTAGTGTCTCCTGGGTCCTGTCAAATGTGATAGAAATGAATTTTCCTATGCTAGGCAGTCAACTTTCTTTTCTTGTTGTATTTATGGATCTTGGTTCTTCCCAGTATTTGCTGCCACCTGTAAAAAGCAGGTTCTCCAATCAAGAGTAAGAGTAGCATTGATCAAAAGGGATGAGCGTAGTCCTTCCCATAACTTTTTTATGAGCATACCCATTTTCCCTAGCCAAAGAAACAGCAGGAGCTTCTCTCTATGACCTTCCTATCCATAAATTCTGACTTGGTTCTTGAACCTCTGTCTAGTTCTTTGATACTATGTCACAACTTTACCTGCCCTGCTTTCCACTTCCCTCTTTTCTGCAAAGGCCAGGTGCTTTCTCCTTTTCACAAATGCTCAGCTCTACTTGTTTAATACAGCAGGAATCCATCAGGAGGATGCACCTCACAGAGTGAATAAGCTATGGGTCCTGGGGTCATACCTGGTTTGAGTCATAGCTCTGCCTTTTATCAGCTTCTGTATGCCTTCAGGTAACTTACTTATGGTCTCTGAATTCTTGTTTCCTAAACACCAAACTATAAATAATACTCTTGGTGGCAGGGAGGATTGAATACAAAAATATATGTAAAGCTGTTCAGAACAGTTGTTGCCACTCATAAATACTCTGTGAACATTGATTAGTAATGCTTAGGATATTGTCCTGTCCAGAGGCACCAGTGTTTTCAAAGGGACCTGCCTGTGAGAGGATAATAAGAAACCCAACAGACAGTTCAGCACTGTCATGAGCTTTCATGGATCAGGCGACATCAGGAGCTGTGTATGTGTGTGTGTTTGTGTGTATGGGGTATGTGTGAGAGAAAGCATCTGTGTGTTTCCTTGTTCATATGTGGATGTGTGTATATGTACCTATGCACATGTGTGTGCATTCATGGGGAGGTCTGAGCTCAATGTTATGTGTCTACCTCAATTTCTCTCCGTCTTACCACAGAGCTCACTGATTTGATTAGACTAGCTATCCTGTGAACCCTAGGGATCCTCCTATTTTCACCTTCCCAGTTCTGGGGTTGTAGATGGATCCTATCAGGTCTAGAATTTACAAGGGTCCTGAGGAACTGAGCTCAGTCTTCCTCATGCTTGCTCACCAAGCACTTTACCCACTAAACAATCTTCTCAGCCCAGGTCTTTATAATTTAGGGAAGACTCCTTAGAACACCCCAATGTCCTCTTATCCCACATTTTGATCACATGATCATGCATGAAGCCATGCCAATGCCAAGGCAGCAGATGCTCATGAAATAGTCCTTATTTAATCATGTTCATGAACCATAAGCAGTGTGGCCCAAGCAACAGAAAACTTGGCAGAGAGTTCTTGTGGAAGCAAGAAACAACCAAGGTCTTCATGTCAAGGGAGCTTCTCTCCCCTCCTCCTGGACTTTTCCAGCCCTAAGCAGTTCTATTTTTCAGCTTTGGTTTTTGCCTGACATTTGAAAGATGAGCTATTAACGATACTAAATTAATAACGGTTATAGAGTATATTTGAGAAGATCATAAAAAAATCAGTAATGTCATCATGTCAAGCAAAGTTTCTGATGCTTTTTTTTAAATTATGCATGCCTTTTATTTTTTTTTTCCTTTCCAACATTGATCCACAGCTTTCAGAGGGACATTAATCTACCTGACCACATCAGAATCCTTAATTATTCACGTCCAGCAATGTATCTAACTCTACCGAAGCTCCTCGGGGACTTGCCATTGTTGAGGCAGATTTGGCAGCTAAGATCTGCTCCCTCCACCGGGCCTTTCACATCCCCACATAGCTCAGAGACACACAGCTACTGTCCCACCTCTGTTCTGCTTTGACACACAGACATCCAGGCTCGTAATTCAGGGAAGGACGAGTCCTCTGGCAGTGACAAGTGAGTAGATTTGTAGATGCTACATGTAGGAAGCTTCTCAGAAGAGGAAAGAAGGGGTTGATGAAAGTGTGGCAAATAGTGAGACTTCATCTGTAGAGCCCTGGGTTGGGGTGACCCTGAAATTTGATCCTTTGGTCTTGGCCTCACCTTTCATCTTGGGAGAGCGAGTTTGGAAAGTACATCTGTGAACTGGGTAATTCTGATTGACCAGTTAAATCCGTAGAAAACCCATGTTAGACCAGCTGAGCTAGAGAAGCACACAGTTACAAAGAAAATACTGCTGCTGGCAATAATGGTTATGATCACACGCAACAGGTGGCTTGGTTACTGGGTATCTGGCAAAGCCTTTGTAGGGCAAGAGTGTCAAAACCCTGCCAAGTGCTCAGAGGGACTCAGCATCATGACGCGTAGCCACATAGACGTTATAGGAGAGACAAGAACTTTCACTGGATTGCATGAATGAAGTCTTTAATGATCTTATGTTGGAGAGGGAGGGAGGCTGGGGAAGCATAGAGATAGTGCTGAGTGAGTGCAAATGCCCTCCCTTCTCCCTGCGTGGTGAGGGAGAAAAGCAAACTCCTTTCTGTCTTTGTATTTCTTCTCTCCACCTTGCTTATATTCCACCTCTTCTCTTGCCTTTCCTTTTCCCTCCCAACTCACCTGCTCTTTCTTCCTCCTTCCTCCTTTTGTCCATCCTGCATACAATTGCACACAATTGCTTTCAGCTGATCCCTGGAGACATTTTTGGTCTTGTCACTTGAGCAGTAGACATCCCTGCTGTGGAGAGGGTCCAGTTAAGAGTAGACAGGACTCATCTAGGCCAAATGACCTGAACCAAGGAACCATGGTTTATCAGTGTCTGCCCACAATTATTTTCACCTACAAATACAGATAAGTCTAGAAGTTTGAGGGTTGATAGTTAACTCTGTAATACTTGAACTTGGATTCTCCAACACAGAGAGAACTCTACATGCTTTCCGTGAGTAGACACCTGCCAATAAGTAAAGCAGTGGGAATCCCTTCTCTCTGCAAAAGCAGTCACTTGAGGGAGGATCCGTGCTGGCGGCGAGGGGACCCACGAGGAACCACTCAAGTGGCATCGCCCAGGCCAGGGCCAACAACACATTCCTAGTTCCTAGCACACATTCTCAGTCTATTGCTTACTTGGAAGACTATCTTGAACAAGAGGGTTAGGTTGGGTAGCACAGTTCAAGTGTGAGCATTGAAAAGTGAAATCAATGCATGTGTCTCAAACTATTGCATCGCTATATGGGAGGAGTCAAGAGGGTGATCACACTGTCCCACAGCTATGATGATGGATAACAACATGGACCAGTGAAGGAACTAGCAACACAGGTTATAATTACAGCCTTACCTGGGAAGATTCCAAATAAACCTGTGTGTGACTCTCCATGATGATGGTTTGATTGCTCTGTGGTGGTATGGTCTGGACTCTGGAAAGGTGATTATGATATGTGACCAAATTTGGGAGCATCAGCTTAGGAGGCAATAAAGCCAGATGGTAACTGGATCTGGGTTTATAGTGGGACATCATAGTAGGATACTGTTTCCAGTTACCTAAGGAAAGCCTACTTTCTGCAGGACACTAGAGGCAAGCCATTTAAATTTCTTCTAAAAGGGACAGAAGCTTTCATATTCAGGCTCTAGGTGCCCAGCTATAGAGCCCTAGGGAATCCTCTGAGATCAGTCATGTCCTTATAGACTCTGGAACTCAAGTCACAAGGTCTAGTCACAGTCTGGTACATGAACTACAATATCAGAAGCAAGCAAACAGCAACTTTGTATTTACCTTCTGTCTTGGTCACAGACGAGCTCATATATACATATGTGTGTGTGTGTGTGTGTGTGTGTGTATACACAAACATATATATATATATATATATATATATCTGGAGATATATATATATATATATATATATATATATATATATATATATATATGTATGTATTAAGTAACCCTGAGGGTAGAACCTGTATGTGTTTTTTTATAAGATAAGAAATGTGAGTGTCAAAGGACTGAACTGCTTTGCTATTGTGCCACTTTGAATGGGATTCAAATTAAAGCTCTAATGGAAACTCCTGTGCTCTTCCATCCCACCCCAGTCTGAGGCACAACTCCACACCCTGCTGCAACCCCTTGCCCCCCCACTTGTGAAGTTGGACCTCCTGACCACAGAGCTTCCTTCTCAGCAGGAAACGTGATCCCTGTACTTGTCTTTTCCACAGCAGCTCGGAAATTGAACAAGGTAAGCCAACATCTGCTGTCTCTGTAGATGTTCCTTCTCAGGAAGGAATGGTGGGAAAGTTGACCCATAGCAAGCAGGGCTGCTTACAAAGCTACGGACATAAGCCATGCCTCTCAGCCATATAATACACCAGGCCTTTGGAAAAGCCCCTGGGCCAGTGTTAGAAGGCGTACAGTCTTGTACCTGATTTCTGTCAACTTGTAACACGTCCTTTAATTGCAGCAGGTTCTAGTGGTCTGTGGACACTTGTAGGCTTGTGGCTGAAGCGGCATAGAAGGCGATGTTTCTGCTCTGAATCGCACATCGTCGTCCTCGGGAAGCCAGGCCTCTGAACATGCCACTCACAGGCCTTATGTAACAGGACTGGCTACTTAAGAACCCGATGGAGCTTCTTCAGAGAGATTTTCCCGAAGTCAGAGCAAGGCTGGCATCCCTTCCTAGTCACTTCCCACACTTCCCCTTCCCCGTTGGGAGCAATCTGCTAATTACTTCTAATTACCATTTTACAATCTGCCTTCCTTATTGGAGTCAATGAGGGGGGAGGCATTGGGCCTCCATTTCCTCAGTATCTCCCTGGCCCAGCAGAAGACATGACTTAGAGCAGCTGTAAGCCTATATGGAGAGGAGGAATAAAAACCAACAAGTGAGGGAATGAACACATGAACTCTATGACAAGCCCAAGCACTAGGAAAAGCAGCAGGGGTGTGGAAGTCATTCTCGATGTCACAAATGACACTGCAGTCACAAGGGAAAAACTCACTGGAGAGAATTTGTAACATCTGTGTGGTTCTTCCCTGAGAACCTGATAGCTAAGCTCCTTGCCCTCTGTGACAGGGCCTTGTGTGTGGGACAATTTCCTATGTCCAGGGAGTCAGACTGAGGTCTCTAACACCTCAAATCTTGAACCCCAGATACTCACTGTGTACCCTACCTCAAACCCTGCTACCTATATGCTCACTGAAACTGCAAAGCTTTCAATGGCACAGGAAAGTGAGTGGGCCAGCCGCAGAGCTCAGGATACTTAATGATAGCAACAAACACCATTTGAATTGCTTTATCAGCTCCATCAGGTGCAGTGTCCCTCAACTCTCAGCTAGGAGCAAGTTGCTGATCTGGGGTACTACGAGATGAGAGTGGGCTTGGGAGGATCATTCTTCACGGTGGTGGGCAGGCCAGTCCTTTGGGCAGCATTCCATGTCCAGCAAATATTTCACCTAGAAGGTGATATTACCTACTGCCTTCCTGTCTGCCATGCTATTCCATATTTTTGTCCGTTAGCTTGGCAGAAACCCCATGTCTTAGCCACTCCACTCTGTCAGGTCTCTTGTCCCTCATGAGGGGCCAATCTCTCTGCCAAACTAGGAGAGGAAGACACACTTGTGAGGTGGTATTCCCAATCCCACTGTGAGCCTCATGACCTGCCAGGGAAGACCACTCATATGGCCACCAGTGCCAAACCCCAGGTTCACACTGGCACTAAATGATGACCATAGGCCTAGAAAGAGAGATGTCTACCTTATTTAATTCTGAGTGACAGCTGGATTGGACTAAGAAATATCTAAGGTATTGGTGAAGTGTACCTGTGGGTACCTGTAATGGTATTTCCACAGGGGATTGACTGAGTGGAGAAGACCTATCCTAAATACCAGCAGCACCATCCCATGGGCTAGGGTTTTGACTGAATAAAAAAGGGAAAAGAAAATGGCAGCTGATCTTGAAATTCCCCTCTTTCTGCATCCTGGTTGACTGAGGTGTGAGCAATACTTGTTGCAATCTCCTGCCAACACCGATTAAACTATTCCACCATAACGGATGTGATGTCCTCAGACTGTGAGCCAAGACAAATCCTTCCTCCCTTCAGGTGCTTTGTCAGGCATTTAGTTGCAGTGGCAGAAAATGTTACTAGTACCTGACTTGTCCACAAACTCTGACCACAGGGACACCCAACAGCTTTCCCTCTTCTGTTGCTTCTTCTCCGACCTTAACATGTTGATGATTTGATTATTATTATTATTTTTTTTTTGGTAGTTCACACATTTCAAATTCTCTGTTCTTTTGTACAAAGTCTGGCTGGCTTCTCAACGCATGCATCCTCTGATTTCTGGCATCCAGCTGACTCCCTGTCCAAACAATCGCTGAAGCTGAGTTTGGCCATGTAATGGAATCCACAGACTGGCCATCTAACCAAAAGGCTATGGGTTCAGGAGATCTAGATCATTCTCCATATCTGGCTGGAAAATTCACCCTTGTGATTTCCCAGGCTTCTCTTTGTCCTTTCATGTCCCCTTAACCCAGAGGCATCTTCAAGCTATGTATGGAGGAAGACAGAGCCCTGCAGGTAATAAGACTTTTATTATCACATTACATTATATATAATATATATGAATGAGAAATAAGCCTGTGCTTTGTGAAGACATGAAATTGGGTGGCTTGTTTGTTGCAGCAACTTGCAAGTCCACATTAGAACTTTTTTCATAAAATAATATTAAGCACTACTATTTGGGTCTGTGTTGGAATAAAAATGACTAAAATCATGGTTCGGTTATTCACCTTTTATTCTATTTTTCAAAGAAATAACAACATTTCCTTGGAACTAGGAGAGTGTGTAACCTGGGTCCACTGGTTCAGGTGACTTTTAATTCCCAAGACTTCTTATGTCTTTTGTTTGTTTGGAAAAACTTCCCACTCTTTGTCCAGACTGGCCTGGAACTAATGGGAATTCTCCAGCCTCAGTTTCCTAGGCACTCGGATGATAGGCATGAGCCTCCATGCCTGGCTTAAACCATCAGTACCTCTCACCCCTATGTACTATATTGCCATTTAGACTAACCTCGTCTGGGTCTAATACAGCAAATCCCTCCCTTCTCTTTACCATGCTGCCCCTAGGCCAGATGAAATACTCTGCCCACTCTTGTCCAGAGCTACCAAGTGTCCATAGTGTCCCACCATAACCCTGCAGCTGCTCTCTCCACACTTCCCAGCTCTCTGGATCTCTCTGCCTAAGGACTTTCTGTGACCTTGCTAAAATCACAGAGTTAATAGCAGAGAGCAGTGGCCATTCTGCCAGGTTCTGGAATTGGAGGAAACATACCACAGCTTCCCAGCCTCTCCACAAGCTTGGGCTCAGATGCCCACAGTGGCCACTTGCACAGTAACCGACCTTTCCCATCCTTGATTCCCATGCCTGACACACATCTTAGTTTCTCCCTTGAGTTTTCTGAGAACGTTCCCCAGGCAAACTCCTGTCCACTCCCCTGCTTCCAGAGCCAGTTGCGCCAGCACGCCCGTGCCGCACATGCTACAGGCTCAGCACGGCCTGTGCTCTGCAGGCCGTTCTCATATTCTGCACTTTCTCCTGACCCCTCACAGGTCTCTGGGAAGGTCAAGACTTAACATGTCCTCTACCTCCTGCTTATATTGATGTTGTTCTCTAGTTGGGAGGGGTCTCTGCCCCCAGCGCCTTTGTGAGCCCGAGCACTGAGCCTCATGGAGCATGTGCAGAACCTACACATGAGATGATTGTAGGCGTTCAGGGAGGCACAGTGCCCGTTGAGGAGAAACACTGTGATGGGTCTTTGCATCTGAATATGACTGCACAGTTTAACAGCACCATTACTTTTCCTTGGTGTCCCCTGTTTGATTCACACAAGGCTCGCTTTTGCTACTTTGCTCCTTGCAAAGTGGGGATGGTGAGGATGGAGTGGTGAATTTCTGGCATCACCTTTCTAAGTGTCTGCAGGCTTGTCCCAGCCAGAGTCCTCTGCCTGTGTGTTTTCTTATTCTGTCCTCCTCGAGGCAGGCTGCTGTCATCACGCACAGGAGGTTCCACCGAGTCCTTACAGCAGGCTTCAAAGCTGCCGCAATTGCATGCATTTTGTAGATGAAAACAGTTGGGGCCTCAGGCTGGAGAGACTAGTGGTTAAAGCATTTTCCTGTGAAGACTAAGGACCCTGGTACAATTCCCTAGTGTTCATATGAGCCAGATGCACAAGGTAACATATATACTTGGAGTTCATTAGCAGTGTCTGGAGGCCCTAGCAAGCCGATTCTCTCTCTCTCTCTCTCTCTCTCTCTCTCTCTCTCTCTCTCTCTCTCTCCATCCCTCCTGCTCTCCTTTCCTCACTAAAATAAATAAAATTTAAAAAAGAAATTTGACTGAGAGTCATCTGGCCAAAGGCACTAGGTGAGGAAGTGACAGAATCAAGACTTACACTCAGGGACCCTGCTCCTATGGGAGGAAGGAATCTCAGAGAAGCTTGGCTTGTCATTCCCATCCTCAGACCTCTGTTTGGTGCTTTCTTAATAGTAATCATGCATGTGCACACACAGTGTGCGCATTTGTACACACGCATGCACAGACAAACACCACATGGAGAGGTGGTAGAGAAGAGTAAGTGTGGCAGCCTTGTCACTCTTAACCCTGCAGCGGGCTGTGTGACAGCAAGTGTCTGAGGTTTGGACCTGTCTCTTCTTCTAACACACTATGGCTTTATCGGTTATGCATTACCACCACCACCCCCTGCCGCTTGGCCCAGAATGGCACTGAGCAGAAGAGTGAGGTGCTCCCTGTGAACAGACTCACCAGTGGGAGCTGGTTCCAGGCCACCCAGGTAAGTATCTGTGCACGTAGCATTGCAAACATGTCACTAACCCTATGTAGGGCCTTTTCGGTAAAGGGAGGTTGGAGGGTTGTTGAAGGAAAGGCTGAAGACTTGCCTTTACATTTTTGTTCCATTGGGGTTGTGGCTCCTTACAGGCTGTACTTGTATGTAACTGGCTAATGAATTCTTTGAAGCAAGCGTTAAACCATCGTTTGGTTGGTGCTATGGTTTGAGTGTGAAGTGTGCCCCATAGGTTCATATGTTTCAACAGCTGGTCCCCTAGCTGGTGGTGCTGTTTTGTTTTTTTTTGGGGGGGAGGCTGGGGAACCTTTGGACTGTGACCTTCCTTCTACAAGTAGGTCATGGGGAGAAGGCTTGAAAGGTGATACCCACTTCTGGCCTACACTTTCTGCTTCCTGACCTTCTGAGAGGCGAACAGCGCCCCACACTCTCACCATGATGGGCCAAGGCCTTCCAAGCACCATGCTTCTCCTCCACAGTGCACTGCGCCCCCTAAACTGAGCTGGGATAAACCATTTCTCCCATAAGTTTCTTCTGTCAGATATTTTGTCACAGTGGTGAGAAAAGAAACTAATACACTTGGCATGCCCTAGATTCATTTATTCCTTCCACAAAGCTTTAATCCAAAGGTTACTGTATTTGAAAAAGTGTTTCCCACTATAGTAGCAAAATTATTTGGTTTAAAGTTAAGCCCCTGGGCTTGAATCCTACTTCTCATTAACTTCCAATTCGTCAGTGTGTGGTCCATGGTAGGACATCCTGCTGAGGCTCAGTATCCCCATTCATAATGTGAAAAGCACAATAAAACTTTTACCTTGTGCATGGTTAGCTGTTGACACATGTTTATTGAATATGTGTATGTATGAGAAAAGTATATATATATATAAAGTATATATATATATATGTATATGTATACATATGCAAATGAAATTAATATATGTGAAATGCTAGAGAGATGAGTCATCCTTGTTTCTCTTTCAGTCTAGTTGAAAAGGTATTTGTGGGTGCACACGAATGACAGAGATGTTTGTAGGCTCCAGATGGAGTGGGAAGGATGAAGGAAAATGCCTACAAGTGCTTAACTTCTGGAGGAAGATAGAAGATGGGGACAACAGTTCCCATGGCTTTTCTTGCTCCCCAGTCAATGTCCCGAGTCTTGGCTATCACTAGCTATAAGCCTAAGCAATCCTGGAGAGAAAATTTGTTTCCATGACAACACTCCATCCTAAGTATCAAATCCAGAAAATCAACTTCTGTTTCTCCCTCCCTCTTGAAGCATCAAGTGGAAAGACGACGGCTTTTGTGCTTTCCTTCCTAGGAGATTCCTTGTTAATATGGGGAAGAGAGAAACTCAGAGACTCTGGATGAAGGTGCTGCTCTGTGCTCCTGACACCCTAATCCTGCCTCAAGAGAGGTATTTCCAGAATGCCTGAGCCTGCTGTTCAGTCCTGGTTGCTCGTTGAATGTAAAATGTCCCTCATTGGTTCATATGATTGAACACTTGGTCCCCAGCTGGTGCCCCTGTTTGGAAAGGCTGTGGAGTCTCTAGGATATGGAGCCTTGCTAGAGAAAATGGGACACTAGGGTTTGACCAAGAGGTTTTATAGGGGAGCCTACTTCCTGTTGGCCCACTGCTTCCTAACTGTGCATGCCATGGGATTGGCCAGCCCCTTGCCACCATTCCCTCTCTTCCATGGTGGACTGGACCCCTGGCCTGTGGGCTGAAGTAAACCTTTTCCTTCCTTAAACTACCTCTTATCAGGATCTGGTCACAGTAACATATAACACAGTCCCCAGGGTCTGAGTGCAGTCATGGGCTCGGTCTTCTGTCTTGCGCTCAAATGGCAATTTCCAAGAGGGGTCACTGGCATGACTATTATGATGATAGCACTATTTAGTCCTGTCATCCCTGCTATTTCCTAGAGGAAGGCTTTCTTGCAAGCCCTTCCCTTGTAAATGATGTGGAGCTTCAGTCAATGGGTCCCATGGCACTTGGATGACCCTCTCAATGACTCATAAGGGCCTGTAACATATGCTGGATATGCCTTGAAACTTTCAGCAGAAAGAAGAACCTTGTCTGTTTCACATACAACTGCACATGTGGCTCCAGAACAGGGGCTTGTCATGTGCAAGGTTCCCAAGGTAGATCTGCAGAATGATGGGATGCACAAATTAATGCCCATCATTTATTCTGGGACCTTTCTGGGCAGTCAAGTATTGGACAAGAAAGGGACTAAACTGGTTCCTGTCCACACTGTAAGAGAATTCCTAACAGAAGCAACCTCAAGGAGGAGGCAGTTACGTGGGCTTACAGTTGGAATGGGCATAGTCCATCACTCAAGAGAGTGCCTAGCAGCCAAACGAGCTCAGTGGTGGCAGCGGAAGCATGGAGCCGCCACTTACTACATCTCAGCAGATCAGAGAGGAAGGGGCAGGAGGAGCGGAAGCAGAGGTGGCCTATCACCTTCAAGCCTCACCCCTGAGGCACTAGGTCTGCTAGCTGGGCGCCATGTCCAAAAGGTCCCATGATGAACCACTTGGGACCAAATGTTTCAACACATAGGCCTTCAGGGGTCATTTCACATTCAAATCACAAGAGGGACCAGGTATTGGGGGAAATGGTATTCTCCAAATGGCCCCACAGCTTACTCTCTTAATATAAGCTCTAGCTATGTACTACCCTGCAAAGAAGGTTATGAGAGTAAAATGTGAATGTCTTGTAAAACATGAAAGTGGATGATATTCTCTCTGCCGGATGGAAGTTTTCTTTGGGTTTTTCTTTCAACTCACTCCGTAAGATCAATGGATTCAGAATATTAATTAGCATATGCTGAGCATTTGTAATGGACCAGGAGTTGTGCTAAATGCTGTATGTGTATTACCCTCGTTGCATCCTCAGGGACCACAGGACAGGTGTTGCGATATTTTCCAACACATGGATGAGACCGCTGGGGTTTGGAGAGGTTAAACGGTTTGTCCACGTTCAGAGACTCGGAAGCAGTAAAACTGGGATTCGAATGCAGATTTCTATGGTCTCAGAGACAGAGACTGTGAATCTCCAGCAGGGTTACAGCAGGTTGACTTGTCGATTGTCTCCCACTAGACCTTATATTCACTGAGCTTCCCCCTGTCCAGAAACACAGCAACAGCCCAGATTGCCTTTTAAGTATCTTCACTGGCTCTACTCTGTTCAAAGCAAGATTTATTGATGGAGCTAATCAATTAGGCGATCGTTGTTTATTGAGCCTCTCTTGAATTATTCAATATTTATTGAGCACCTTCCATGTAGCTAGCACTTGTGCAATGAGCTGTGGCAGAAGCGAAGGAAGTAGGAGCTTCAGTCCTCATCTTCAGGGAGCTGGAAGTCCAGAGGGCGACCAGCAGGGGAAGAGGTGGACGATATGAGACCACGTAAAGAAATAAGGACTGGAATCCTACATTGATTAGCTCCAACAACCTATTACACTGAAAGACGGGAAAGGGAAAAATGTTGCTCCACTATTCAACATAGAGGAGCATTTATGAATAGGATCGCTTTTTCTTCAAAAGATGATCAGATATCCCTCAACAGCCGGCAGGAGAAGGCTGAGGAAACGGTGGTGAAGGAGGTGTCCCGGGTGAGGGAAGATGGAAAGGTGAACTCATAGATGGGGCATAAAGTGTTTCAGAACCCATTGTACAGTCTAACTAGAATGACTAGAAAACATTCAACTCCAGGAATCCTGGCATGCCTCCTGTGATGGTTTGATTCAGGTGTCCCCCATAAACTTAGGTGTTCTGAATGCTAGGTTCCCAGCTGATGGATATTTGGGAATTAATGCCTCCTGGAGGGAGTGTATTGTTGGGGGTGGGCTTATGGGCTTTATAGCTGGTTTCCCCATGCCAGTGTTTGGCACACTCCCCTGTTGCTATTGTCCACCTTATGTTGGCCAGGGGTTGATGTCCACCCTCTGCTCATGCCATCGTTTTCCCCTGCCGTCGTGGAGCTTCCCCTCTAGCCTGTAAGCCAAAATAAATCTCTTTTTCCCAGAAGTTGCTCTTTGTTGGGTGATTTCTACCAGCAAAACGAACTGGACTGCAACACCTCCTTTCTGCCATCATCATATCTAGCAGAGAGTAAGCATTCCTTACAAGTATGTTAAACTGAAATTATGCAAAAATAAATGAGATACGTCTTGGCTTGCAAGAAACATAACCTCTCAGAGAATAGAATGCACATGAGATGTATCTAGTCATAGTTGAAAACCCAATGCTTTATGTACTGTTGCCACTGTGTTGAACCATTTTGCCTTCATCAATATGGTAAGCTACATTGTGTAACACTCCCCTCCTTATAAAACACCTACAGGGGTTAATAAAATTGAGGAAATGTGGGGCTGGAAAGAATGCTCCATGGTTAAAGGTGATTGCTGGTGAAGCTTGACAGCCAGGTTGAAATCTCAAGCCATCTGCAAAAGACAGGAAAAAAAAAATTGGCTCAAGATTGTGATGTTCCCTTACAGCAAAAAGGGGCTCTGGCACACATGCACGTACATACACACACACACACACACACACACACACACACACACACACACACACAAATAGTTTTTAAATTGAGAAAACTTACCATATTTTCAAATCCATGCATGAAACTATCAAGAAAGTCAGAGAACTTTCTAGAAATAAAAAGGAAGAGGAAGCATAAATCTGGAGAAGTGAGTTATATTGACTATCTTTAGAGCTTCTCCCAGTCTCCACTGATTTTGGGTTTACATTTCCATTGAGATCCAGTGGTAAAAGGCACAATGAGGACCCAAGCAAGGGACCAGGGTTCTTGAACCAGAGACCTCCACACAGTGCCGAAACCCAGAGAAATATTACCCTCAAGTGAAGGGGTGTTTGGGCTCATGTTCTGTGGGGATCCGTGGCTTGCTCTTTGATTCTCATAAGGGCTTGCTTCTGCAGATGAATGCCAGTAATGTTAGGGCTCTCAGCATGTATGTAATCCCTCTCCCCAAGTTGGAGAAGTTTCCTGCCTTCTCTTCACAGGCATACTTTTATTTTTAAAAATGTATCTGTTTATTTGCAAGTATACACACACACACACACACACACACACATATGGAAAGAGAGAGAGAAGGGATATGTCAGGGCTCCCTGTCACTGCAAATGAGCTACAGATGCATGTACCATTCTGTATACCTGGATTTCTGTGGGTACTGGAGAATTAAACACAGTATTTTAGACTTTGCAAGCCAGCACCTAAACCACCGAGCTGTCTCTCCAGTCCCCACAGGCATCATTTGAAATGGCTATAGGTATCCTTGGCTGACATTTGGGAAGGAAGTTTTGCAGTATATACTTGCAGAGGTCTTTTTTATGGATACCATTTCTTTCCTTCGATGGAGCATCTGAGTTGGTCAACTGTTTCAGGCTATAAGTAATGTGAAATACAACCTATGTAAAATTGTAAGGCTACAGCCATGTAAAATAAGACTTAAAACTTCTTCAGATGTCTAGACAAAGTAAAGCATCTCCTTCAGTCCCAGGGACTGAATTAGTAATGAGTAATTAGTCTCATTACTTACTATTCCATAAGTGAATTAGCTTTCATCAAAGACTCCTGTGGGTCTAGCTATAGGATTACCATGATGATCTGGTTGCATTTTTTTTTTCTGTGAACACATCAATTGTGGCTCTGATTATTAAGAGATGTCATTTGGCCTCTGTCCCTCTGGAGTATCATCATCTCCCTTGAACTTAGGAAGGCATTTCTCAACACAAGTTCTGCCTACAGAGGTCGGGCCTTGTGGAGCCTGTAAGGAGCTACCTACACCTTCAACAGCCCGTTTCTAGTGTTTGTCTTGCTGTGAAGGAGATGTCCTAAGACTCCCAGGGGACTATTAGAGGGATGTAAATGGGCAAAATTCCACTGCATCTTGCTTAAATCTTTTAAAACATAGAATTGGCTTCTTCATGTAGGGTAGTCCCACTGAGTTCAAGTTACAGTCCGCATGCCAAGCACACTGTTAGGACAATTCTTAGCTCTAGCTAACACACCCAATGTACAATAAAGTGTACCCACTCAAGTACCTTGCCCTGTTTCTACATTGTTTTTCTTTCAATCTGGGCTGGCATTCCCCAAATCTATTTCACATATTCTTCTTTTCCTCTGAAATAAAATGGCCATATATCATAATTCCCTTCAGTATGAAGGAAGAGTGTATAACATCTCCCTGAACCCCATAGGTATTGTGGAGTGGTGAGGGTGGATCTGGAGGGAAATCAGCCTCGCCAGGCAAGGCAACTGTTTCAGGTGACATCTGTACCTGGTCTTTTTGTTTATTTGTCCGGCATGACTGTGTACTATGTGCAGTGGTGGTGGTGGTGGTGGTGGTGTGTGTGTGTGTGTACAGATGCACGCACCCCATACACACATGCAGAGGAAGGAGGACAGAATCAAATTTCCTACTCTACCATTAATCAGATTGCTTTCTTGTCACAGTCTCTCACTGAACCCAGAGCTGCCAGCCATTTTTAGTCAGATTGGCTGACTAGTGACCTCTAGTGATTCTCTGATCCCCACAGTGCAAAGGATAGGGGTTACAGGTGCTTGTGTCCTTCACCAGCTTTTCCCGTGGGTGCTGTGGATGGAACTGAGGTGGTCTCAGGACCTCTCAGGACCTCTTCTTCTTATGCACCAAACACTCTTATCCATGGAGTCATTTCCTTAAATCCTTTATCTTGTCTTCAAGCAATGATTGACTGATGTTTTAAAGAGAAGATGAATTGCTTCTTTTTATTTATTTACTTTGATACTAAGTCTTGTTTTAGAGCCTAGGATGATCTCAATCTACAGCTCATAACTTAGCCTCCTGTGTAATGGGATTAGAGGCATATACCACCCTTCCTAGTTTAGGATGGTCTATCTGCTTCTGCTCACAGTCATTATTATTAGCACCAGTGTAGTGAACTTTATCCCAGATGTCCAAAATTACTAGGTATCCTTTCTCATTTACTGTTTTCTTGTCATTCATTGAACTCACTTTTACATAAGATGTCTTAAAGAGACATGACCACAACTTGCATTATAATTTTACAATTTACATGATCAAAATTTCTAACTCACTGGCAGAAGAGATGGCTTAGCAGTTAAGACTCTTGCCTGTGAAGCCTAAGGACCCAAGTTTGATACCCCAGTACACATGTAAGCCAGATGCATGAGGTGGCACATGCATCTGGAGTTAGTTTGCAATGGTTAGAGGCCCTGGAGCACCCCTTTTCTCTATATATATATATGTGGCTCTCTCTCTCTCTCTCTCTCAAATAAATGAATAAAAAATAAATAAAATGTATGAAATGTTTTCTAATTTATAATTCAATCCACTGGTTGTGTAGCTGTTTTATATAACATTATATTTTGGTGCAATTATAGAGCCATCAACATTACCTTGAATGAGAATTTACAGAACCACATTGTCATTTTCCTTCTCTAAGCTCCCCAGGACCATCATATGTCTTTAACTTACTTCATCATCATTGAAATTGTCATTTGCTGTCAATCTACTGCCATAGCCTGAAAATTGACCCTTTATAGCCTTGGATTAAAGATTAATTCATTTTGAGAATCACAGGAGTTCATTAAAGAGCTGAAAACTTTAAGAGTATATTTACCACATAAACTGACAAAGGCTTAGTCCTCAGAATGAATAAAGAACTTGGGTACATCAATATGGAAAAATTCCTCCCCAAAGATAGGAATAGAAAGTTGGATCAACATAGTACAAAACATTTGGCATATAAGAAAAGTTGGTATAGTGAAAAATTGTGATAAAGATTTTAACCATGTTAGTCATCAGAGGTATGCAAATTAAACCTGTCTATCCATTTGTGCTATAAAATGACAAAAGGAAGCTTGTGGTTGAGCAATGCAAAGTATTAGCAAGGCGATGGGAGTTTTAATATATCTTTGATGCGACTGTCAATTGGTACAGGTAGCTGAGAAAAAAAAATCAGTTTCCTGGCAAAGCTTAAGATGCAAATATCCTACCCCACAACAATTCTAAGTGTGTGGAAACTGTTGCACATCTGCATGCATGTTTACAATGGAAATATTTATCATAGCAAAGATTTAGGGACTGAAATATGCTAACAACAGAAGAAGGCATAAATAAAGTGTAGCGATGTCACATAAGTGGAAATGGATTAACCAGGGCTCCATCTGTCAACATAAATGGCCATTGCAGTATATTTTTTGAGTGATAAAATGTACATAAAGTATGATTCGATTTATAAGACAGTCATGGATAGACAAAAATCACGCAATATACACTTTTTAAGAAATCCGTAAGTGACTTCTTTGCTAATGATTGTTGAGTGCCTGTGGGCTATCAGTTTTGAGCTAGGCATGTTCATTCACATAAACACACTCAGTCCCAACAATAATGGTGATAAATCACCCACAGAGGGAACTGTAAAGATATTTAGTTTTACAAATAAGAGACATAAATACCTCGTTCAAGAGTACACAGTAGGCGGAGGTCAGGACTGAATCCAGACTTTCTCACGGTCCTTTTCACGTCACCACAGCCAACACCTGTGACCACCAGGTAGCCTGTGTCTCATCCCTCTTTTCATGATAGGCAGGGTTTTTAAAAATATATTTTGTCAACTGCCTTATATACCATCTTCCACTCCGAGCTCTTCATGCAAGGTCTTATCGATAAGCCCAGATCTTCAGGTCTGTGTCTGAAGTGTGTCTATTTGCTCAGGTTTTTTTTTTTTTTTTTGGTGTGTATGTGCGTGCACGTGTGTGTGTGTGTGTGTGTGTGTGTGTGTGTGTGTGTGTGTATGCTGTCTAGTGCTGGTTTAGACACTGAAGAGGTTCTATTCAATCAGTCAATTCACTGGAATCAACTAAGAAAGTGGCTCAGGGAGAATCTTCCAGAACAGAACAAGATTATAATGGACATGAGATTTGAGAATCAATAGGGTCAAGGTCAGGGGCCCAAGGTACAGCAAAGGCTCTGGAGCAGCCCAGATAGAAGGGGGAGAGCCCTTTGAGAATCTGATAAATGCAATCAAATAAGACCCACCCCAACAAACATGTAGCTGCAAACACGCAAGCATATGGATGTGTGTGCATTTGATGTTTGGGAGGAGCATCTTGGCATAGAGAGACGGTCTGAATGTGGAGTCACAGTACTCAGGGCATCACAGTGCTTTCAGCACAGCCCACGCTGACATGATCATCTTCCCATCAGCACCAGGGTGCGGTCGGTCTTTAGCTCATCCTACCCAAGCTTCTGCTAGTTCTAGCATCTGTCTAGTCTCTTGTTACCTCATTTCTCCTCATTCTAGCTGTATAAGCTCACCTCCCTTCCAGCCAGGCCCCACCCCACCCACTCTTCCCTTCTGACTCTGTTTTCCTGACCTCTGCTGCCTGGGCTTGGCTCCGCGTCCCCTGTAACTGCCTGTGTGTCTGCACTTGACCTGCCCGGCACTCCAGATCCTAGGTTTCTTCTCATGGCTTCCTTAGGACATCACTGGGTGCTCAGCATCAGCACTTTACCTCTCTCTAATGAGCTGATTTTTCCCCCCATCTCTTGGACGCTCAGTAAGAATGACTGGAGTGACAGCTACCTTGAAGGTTATTAATAAGATTAAATGTGAACTGTCACTACGAAGTAACAGTACATACAATATGTGGTTGATATGTGGTGTGTGATGTGTGTGTGTGCCTATGTGATGTGTGCGGGGTGAATATGTGTCATGTTTCATATGCGTATGTCTATTTGATATGTGGTACATGTGCACTTGTATGGTGTATTATGGTATGTGTATAGTGTATGGTATATGTAGCATGTGCAGGCATGGAGTGTGCCCGTGTGTGGTATGCTGTGTGTATTTAACGTCCATGTGATATGTGTGCATGTAGTACATGCATGGTGTGTGGTCTGTGGCATATGTGTGTGCCTGTGATAAGCATGCGTTGCGTAGTGTGTCTCGTGCGTTTGCAGTGTGGGTAGAATGTGTACCTCGGTGGCGTGATGTGGGTTATTTGTAGGATGTCTATGTTGTATGATTGGTGTGTGGTATGTGTGTGATATTGGAGGGAAATGAGGCTCTGAAAGGAAAAAAAAACTGGGGAACAAGACACATTTTCTGATTGAATGCACTATTTCATGTTTTCTGTTTATGCTAGTTAAAAGTGCAATAAAATCCCTATTATTACTTCCATCATCATTAATAATAAAACATCTATGGGGTGCCAGAGTTTTCTTTAGTATGTGGAATGGATTTGGCATTATTGGTGAGGCCAACACTGGGGAGGGCAGACTCGGCATAGCCTTCCTCCCTACCTTGCTCACCGACAATGACCGCCATTCCTTAGCACCATCCCCTAGGGCTGGAGGAGGCTTGGAGGGACAAGAAAGCCCAGGGGGATGGACAATTCACATTCAGCTGCTCCTCAAACTCCGTATCAAGCCAACATGGTAGGTGTGAGGCTGGCACGCCCCTGAGCCTACTTCTAGCCTTGTCTCTTTATCACGTTTTAGCAGAGACCTGCATGTTCGTTACACGTGCTGGCCCTGCATGGCCTGATTTAGGGATAACTGGGGTTCCTTGTTTGGATGTCTCTCATCAAAGATACAGGGTGGTTGATGATCAATGGGGACCCTTGTGTGCCTTCACCACCCCCATGCTTTCACCTCCTCTCAGACACTCGAATAGCTGATTTACTGTCTCAGCCAAGTAGCCCTTGGGCAGGGCCTAGCCCAGCTTGCATCCTTGTATTGCTGCTCTGCCCCAGGGTCCTGCAAAGGTCTTTCCACCTTGTGACTTTAGAAGTGGGCCCCATCCCATCTAACTGCTTTTGGGACTGTCTGGCTCCTTCTCACTTACCCTTTGCCCAGTGTTTCTACACAGTTCTTCCCTAGACTCTAATCCTTTAGGTTACCATCACTAACATTTAATTGTAGCTAACATGAATGAACTAACCTCTGCTATTATTTATAGCATACACATTAGATGTCAAGCCATCTGCTAAGCATTTTACATGCATTATCTCAACCTTGCAACCCCCAAAGTTATAGCTATTAGCTGCCTTTGATAGATGCAGAAGCAGAGGCTTAAAAGCCTCATTTAGACTAACCTGGGGCACCAGCTCGCCAGCTCAAGTCTGTCTGGCTTCAGTCTTCACCCTGATCAGGGGTTCTCCACAGGAGAGACAGGCAGCCTCTTAAGGAAACAAAATTAATGATGGATCCCTTCCAGGGATAACTTAAAACACCCACAGAGACACCCACAAAGTCAAAACGATGTGTTAATTGATCACACTTAGCTTCTTAAATGATGGCAACACTTATATCTGTCAGAATAGATGCTAATAACAAAAATTGCAAAATTCTTAGTGACTATGAAGACTTCTTGTTTTCCCTCCACATCACAGCCCTGAACAGCTGAAAGCTGATCTGCTCCAGCTGCCACCATTCTTGTCCTGGGCAGCAGCAGCCCAGTACTGTGGGAACAAAAACAGATGGCCCAGCTGAAGGATCTCAGGGGAATTTCATATACTCCAGTTTTGTATAGGTTATAAAGTAGAGGCAGTGGTTAGGAAAAAACAGTTAGGTGTAGTTCTGTAGCTGAGACCTAGTCACGGCACCCAGAGGGACGAGGCATGAAAGTAGTGGCCATGACCAAAAGAAATGGTGGGTAAAGGCAGCTCAAAGAAGCTGGCAGAATGGGTCAGTACCCACTGCCCTGACCCTATTCTCCTGCTTATGATTTCCTACCAAGATCATCCTTGGTTAAATTTAAGGGAGACCTTGAATCCAGTTCTTACACGCCTACCACCAGGGTAGCTGAAACATTCACACGCCCCGCGTCAGTATTTCTAGTAATGGTGGCTGTGTTTATATGGCTTTGATCCCATGAGATGATGATGGAGCTGGTCACCTGGTGACATCATCACACCATAGCAAATCACGTGACTCGCCTATTTGTGGTGATGCTGCCGACAAGGCATCCGCCGCACTGCCGGTGGAGGGCAAGCACCAAACATAGCAGGTACAGCCAAGGATACTTGACAGCAAATGACTATGGCACTGGCTTATGTAATCACTATTCCATTTATTTTGTATTTTTTGCCTGTGTATTTGTGTGTTATGCATGTATGCGCATGTGCATGTAGAAGCCAGGGGTCAATGTCAAGTGTCTTCCTCTCAATCATTCTACGTTGTATTTATTAAGATAAAATCTCTCACTTGGACCCAGAGCTTGCTGGTTCTGTTAATCTAGCCAGCCAGTTTGCCGAAGGGTCCCTACGTGCCCCCTACGCACTGGGATTACAGGAAAGCGACCATGCCCACACAGCCCTGACATAGTTCTAAGGATCAGAACTCCAGTACTCACATTTGTGTGGTAAGCATTTTATCCACTGAACCATCTCCTCAACCTTCCTTTTGTCATTTCCTCATTATTTTAGTGTGCTCCTACTTATTAAAATTTTCTCTGGAACCATGTTCTATGTTTATCCAACAGTGCTTTCTTTTTTATCATAGCTGTAACCCAGCATTGTTGCCATCTTGAATAACTCACAAAGCCATATTCTGTGTGTGACCTGTGTCACACAGGTTTGTGTGAGCACTCTATGAGGTTGACCCATCAGTGACATCTCCTAGTGACGCATCTTTCAGTATATATTTTGCTGTTAAGTGACACACAATTATACTTGAACCCAGCTCACAGGGTGCTAGAGGCCAGGCCATCCCTGGAGGAAATCATATTGCAATTAATTGTCTTGGCTATATCATTTCACATTTACAACTTACCACCCAGAACAGATCACTTGTCCTAACTCAGCTGATGGGGGTCCCAGTGTGAATTCATGCTACATGTCCCAAAGGAGAAGTGAGTAGGTTTTCTGTGAGCAGCTTTCGTGGCTGCTACAAGATGAATTTGCAGATGAAAGACAAAGAAATTATGGGACCTAGGCAATTCAAGTGAAGAAAATTAATTTAATGTTACAATTGGCATCATTTTACAAAACCAAGTGGCTCTCATAGGACAGGAACACGTCCAACAGGTCCATTGAGTCTGCTTGCTTCTGTGTCCCTATGCCACGTGATGATTTTCTATTCTTCATCTAACATGGCAACATGCAAGGGGTCATTTTGTTCCACCTGGCAGGAGTGCACCATTTCCACTGTAGTTTCCCCTCTGTTCCTTTCATCACTAAACCATGTTAATGATCTCCATGCTAATTGCTACTGACACCATCACAATGCTGAGGCAAATGTGACCAAGGAGACTGGCAGTTGGTTATGAGGTAGTTATCTATATGACCTGGAAATATGCCTCTATAATTTTTTTTGGGATTATCATCGAATTCAAAAGAAAATTTAGACAGCTCTTATATATGTTTAAAACACATAGAAGCACAGATTCTGTCCTTCCTTTCTACTTCTACCATTTTACCCCAGGACAGGTGGGTTGGTGATGCTCTCGCTCACCTGGGAGATGAATCTCTTGTTCCTCTATTCACTCATTCTGTTACTTTATTGATTTATGTTACTGTGATTAATTATTATTACCATTATTATTATTTTTACTGTCTCCTCTTCCAGGTGCTGTTCTATGGTTTTGCCCACTCGGGAGCCTTGGCTCTGCTCTGTCTCATATTGCTTCCTGATACGGGATCTCTTCCCATCCTTCCCTTTAGCCACAGCACAGCTACTCTGTATGCTCTCCAAGCTTGCACTCTGAATACTTGCCCATTATACGAAGTCGAGCTGAGGTTTCCCTGGGACAATCGCGTATCTCAGTGCAACGCTTTGATGTGGTGTTACAGCTCAGTCTCCATGACCCTTGTCTCCTAACCTCATAGGGCAATATTTCTCCCTCAGGGGTCTTTGGGTAGGTTTCAAAGGGTCTCTTCAGCTCCCAAAATTGTATGCACAATTTTTTTTTTTTTTTTGAGGTAGGGCCTCACTCTAGCTCAGGCTGATGTGGAAATTACTACGTAGTCTCAGGGTGGCCTCAAACTCAGAGCGATCCTCCTACTACCTCTGCTTCCTGAGTGCTGGGATTAAAGGCATGCTCTACCACCCCTGGCTTGTATGCAAA